>NW_005357962.1:225599-239395 GCF_000412655.1 Myotis brandtii | reverse complement strand
GGGTGATCGCGGAGAGACGGGAGCCCCCCTCGAGGGTTAGGTTGAGTGTGGGGGGATGGTTGAGTGTGGGGGGATGGCTGACCTGGGGCTGGGTGTGGGCGCGCGCGCTCGGCCCGCAGGGCTTTGGTGGGTGCTGTGTGTACCATGGAGACGTCGCAGGCCTTGCCTGGAACCTCCGGCGCTTGGGCTTCTCAACCTTCATCTGACCACCCCAGCAGCAACCCCTGATTGCACTTCCTGAAGCCTCAGCATGAGAATCTCCCCATTTCCCACTTCCCTCCCGCCCCCCGCCCCCCAATCTCTTTTTTTTTCTCTCCCCCCCTCCAATCCCCCCTCCCCTCAAAACATATCTGGAAGGATTTCAGGCAAGCTAGCTGGTGGTTTCTGTCGTAACCCTAGTCCCCACGTCTAGGACTTCCCGGCCCCTGGTATCCTCTGTCCCCGCCCCTTAAAGGCATTTGCTTTGAAGGAGTTGGGGGTTGTCTCCCGCAGGGCTGGGCTGGCTCACACGTCCCGGAAGCCTGTGTGAACTCAGGGCTGAAGTGTCTTTGAAATGTCGTGTTGATTTCTTGGATGCTAATCTTGTAACTCAGAAGTTGTACCTTCAGGAGTCTCACTGAATACTAATGTGCTGAGAAGGGTGTGTGTTGTTGTGTGGAGGGGCAGGTGATGGGTGGGGAAATGATGAGAGAGACAAAAGTAAGTCATTCTCCCATGAGAGATCAGGAGGTCAGGGCACAGTGGCTAAATCCCAGTCCCTTGACACCTAGGATGCTAAGACAATACATTTTCTTCTTTCATCTCATCCTAGATCCTTGCCTATATTTGGTATTTGCTAAATCTCAGGGGGACCATGCCCATAGGTCCCTCCCAGGGCCTTCCTTCCTTCCAGTGTCCTGGTTTTTACCAGTTTCCCAGGAGTCCCCTGTTCCACACCCTGTAATGAAATTTCCTTTGTTTTTTTCAAAGGATTTAAGCTGCCATGAAAATCCCTCAATCAATGATGCTAGGTGGTTTTAGTAGAAAGATGTAGATATCTCCAGATACCGTTTACACTATATTTGTATTTGAGGGATTCCATAATTTCCTTCCTGTTAAGAAAAATATTGTTGATGCATATTTAGCATTCCTCATTCCATATTTTGTACACTTTGCATCTTAGCGCTGATTTTTAAAAAATCATCACCAATCTCCAACTTTAAACATTTTTAAATGTTTTAAACAGTTTTAAAATGTCATTCGTGACAAGTTATTTTCTGGCCCTGTAACTTATTTTCGCTTGAACAACTGTGTTATTATCTTAAGATATTTATTAAATACCACCACTTAATATCAAAGTCATAATCTCTTACCCTGTTTTTCTCCTTTCTCTTTTTGTATCTGTGGTTTGACTATCAATTGGTGTTCAAATCTTTAGTTACCTTTGTTTCCCTCTCCCTCTCATTCAATTAAAAAGTTCCTGTTTCTGCATCTGATAGTACTTAGTGGCAACAAATTACTTTATGCTGTTTCTAGGCATTATATCTTTTTGGCACTAGTATTGGGAAGATGAAGGCTAGTGTCTGAAATAGTGTTGAAGATGAACTTGGTCACACATTGGGAGAAATATTGGAAGAATGGTCTGGTGTATTAGAAAACTGTGGTTTTAAACGTAAGTCAGATTTCGAGGTTCTTTGTGGGTGAAGTTTGTGATTTTTTTTTTCAGCAACAGCTAATTATGTAAGCTGTGTTCTATACTTTTCTTTAAGTTTGGCCAGAGCCGAAGGGTTGTGTGAGGCTCATGAGCTGGAACGCAGTTTCTTTACTGTCTTGTGCTCCCCGCTGTCAGAGCAGCCAGGAGTGAATGAGACTTAGGCTGGAAGCACCCATCCCCAGAAAGCCACACATGCCCACTGTGCCACTGTAGAAACTCCTTCTTCATTAGGTGCCCGGGACTTAATCTTATTGTAACAAAAATAACCTTGCATAGACTAAATTCTTATATCTAGAACCCAGATGGTGAGAAAGTAGGCAGTCCCTTGTGCTTATTGAAAGAATTGATTTGAAGAACCTGGTATTTGAAAGGTCCTGGTAAGTTATTTTATTTAGTGTCATCAGGAGTTCTGATCTTGCCTGGAATTAATTCTTGATAATTCAGAAAATGTAATTCCAGTCAAAAAGCAATTAGAGGGCCCCGTGGAGAATGGCTACTGTGTGAAATATCCAGGGATAAAGAAACGATAAAGAGGTGCTTGTAAGTCACACATGAGGGAGATCGGTGATGTAAATAATTTCACTACAGCGCTTTGGTAAAGATGAACAGGGCAAGTTGCTGACAGGTGTGCTTTCTACCTGTAGGCTAATGTCCACCAGTTCAGGTAGGGTCACTCAGAAATAAAAGGTGATTGACAGCCTTTCTTCAAAGATTTGGAATGAAGTTGAGCCACTGACAACTTTTCCCCTGTTACCCTTTTGAACTTCCCATCTGGGGCATGAATTGTGATGTTAGACTGCGAATAGAAGACACTAATAATGATCTGTTTTAGTTTTAAATATTGCTTCAGAGGGAAAATTCTGTTTCAAACTTTACTCAAAACAAAAGAGGTAAAAAAAAGTGGAAATTACTAAATCTTATGACAAAGAAAAATGTAATAGTTCTTCTATCCCCTCCAATGTAGATATTAGCGTATAGCTCTTCATGGAGCTGAGAAATAAAAATCACCAAGGAGGTCTCTCATCTTCCTTATTTTAGTAAAAGATGAAAAGATGTAGTTCCATATGTTTTATCTTGGGAGGTATGTAGGCATTTAAAGACGTTTCTCCTACAGGAGGTTGTGTCTATTTTCAAGTAGGGCATAAATTAAGGTTCTGTCTGACTAATTTACTTTATTTTTCTTATAAGGATGCATTTTCATATGTACTTAAGATTTTTAAATGAGTGAGACACGTACCATTCACTTGCCAAAACCCACCAGAATATGCCTATACATTTCATTTTCAAGGATACAATTGAGAGCGAAGAACATCTTGACTCCGAAAATGAAAGAAATAAGGTTTTGTTCCTGATATTCCTGGATGTGTCCTTCCAAAGAAGCTGAAAAATGTGTTGGGTGCGACTTGACCTGATTCTTACTTAAAACCAGGTCTTGACTGGAGCAGGGAACGGAAGGAGAGCCCCACATTCTCTCAGCGCAACTGAAGGTCTAGTTCAGTGGTTCTCAACCTTCCTAATGCCGAGACCCTTTAATACAGTTCCTCATGTTATTATTTTCATTGCTACTTCATAACTATAATTTTGCTACTGTTATGAATCGTAATGTAAATATCTGATATGCAGGATGTATTTTCATTGTAAATTGAACATAATTAAAGCATAGTGATTAATCACAAAAACAATATGTAATTTTATATGTGTTTTCCGATGGTCTTAGGCGACCCCTGTGAAAGGGTCATTCGACCCCCAAAGGGGTCGCTACCTACAGGTTGAGAACCGCTGGTTTAGTTCTTACTCCAAGAAACTTCTTACTTCCAAGGGAAGGGAAAAGAAGTACTTTCCTCCCTTGCCCCCATCCCCCTCTGTTCTTTCTTCTATCTGCTTGTAAGCTGTGTTCTATACTTTTCTTTAAGTTTGGTCGTAATATTTTCTTAACTAAATAGCAAGAACCTGAGAGTTTATGTCCTACCCAGAGCAAGACTACTTATTGCTTTGCCTTCCCCACAGAGGTTTTCTGTCTTCTGCAAAACGCCACCCGTGGAGCTGTCCTTTCAGCACCCTAGTTCAGAATCACATCTTTAAAACCCTCATATATTTAAATAAATATTTAACACCTCCTGTGTGTTCACAACTATGCTTCAGTCCCAGGGAAGAAGGCAGGGTAGAAGAGAAAATACAACAGTTCATTCCGTTAAGGAGAATTCAGGTACTCAGCTAAAGAAATAAGATGTGTAAATACGAATTTGATAAATAGGCCCATATCTTTTCATCAGCATAAAAACTGGTAGAAAACAATGAACTTTCCTTCCCTCCATGACCCAGGAGACTCCTAACATAACTTATTTGTTTCTCCAAAAGGGTTTCTAATCTGTCTTTAACATAGGCATCCCCCCCCCCCCCCCCGCCCCATTCATATAGACGAGATAACGCAAACATTAGTAATGTCAGGTTTCATTTTAGGACCTAGAAACACTCAAGCTATTTAAAGTAGAAAGTGCTCTAGCACAGGAAATTAGGTGCTTACAGAATGATTGGGAGGGTAGGGAGAAGGGACTCTCAGGTGGACCTGTCGGAAAAACTCCAAGAACATTGCACACCCGGTCCACCGGGTAGGCTGCTACTTCTCTCAGTGGGAAGGCACAGAATCAGGAGCTGTCATTGAAGCGGTGGAGTTCAAGAACGCCCGGTTGTTGTTGCAGTCCAGGATTAGGCAACCACTTGGCCTTGCAACATGCCTCTCCTCATCCACAGAGCGAATGATTGGACACTGACTCGCTGTTGCAGAAAAACGCCACCTCTCCACAGCCTTGCTTGCCAGGAGACGCAGCAAGAAGATGGTCTCCATTTCATTTCTGCCTTCCAAATCTTCTGCATCTAACGCAGAACCTGATCTGCATCCAGAACTCTAGCTGTCAGGGAGTCTGGGAAATGTAGTTTTCAGCTTTCTGGCTTTTGTAGAACTGAAAGGCCTGCTGGAGGGATTTTAGAATGGATGCTGATTGCTAGTCTGCAGGACCTGCCGCACCATATATTCTTTGGGGAGAGTGCCCGATGAGGGGATAAATAAGCCTGAACACTTGGAACATTTGGAGTCAAGATGGGCCATACTTTTTGTATACCAAAAAACAGCTAACTTTTCCTAAGAGTTTCCTTTGTGCAGACTGCCACTTGCATTACAAAATACAAGTGAATATCAGCCCCACATGGAATAGAAACACCATAATTAAGCAAGAACAGAGTTTGGAGCACCACCAGCATCTGAGTGGAGAATGGCGGCATCATGGGGCTGGCTGTGGAAGGAAGCAGTGGGCAGTTCCTCTTTTGGTCTTGCCAAAAGTTCAGAAATACATATTTGTTTTCTTAGTTTTTTAGTAAAGTTTGTGTGTGTGTGTGTGTGTGTGTGTGTGTGTGTGTGTGTGTGTGTGTGTGTCTGTCTGTTGGGGTGTTTTTTTTTTTAGCCAAACTACTAAGCTGAGAGATGAGTATGAGTAAACCAGGTAAAGATGATGAGATTGAGAAGATAGAACAGGTTTTCATGGAAAAAAAAAACACATACAATAGCTCTTTGCTCATATAGCAGCACCATGTCCAGCCCAAGATTTGTGTGCCAGTTACAAAGCATAAGGCCGCAGAGCGTAAGTTAATCACATTTCCTGCCCTTATGGAGTTGACTTTATAATAGGAAGACAGGAAAGCCGCATGAAGAGACAACTTGCTGCGTTCACGCATTCAGGTAAATGGGTGATTAAATGGTGTTTTCGGGATGTTTTTGATTTGCCTCTCTCTCCCTCCTCTTTCCCAGTGTTAGAGATTGATTTTGCGGAGCTAACCCTGGAAGAGATTATTGGCATCGGGGGCTTTGGGAAGGTCTATCGTGCTTTCTGGATAGGGGATGAGGTCGCCGTGAAAGCAGCTCGCCACGACCCCGATGAGGACATCAGCCAGACCATAGAGAATGTTCGCCAGGAGGCCAAGCTCTTCGCCATGCTGAAGCACCCCAACATCATTGCTCTCAGGGGGGTGTGTCTGAAGGAACCCAACCTCTGCTTGGTCATGGAGTTCGCTCGTGGAGGACCTTTGAACAGAGTGCTATCTGGGAAGAGGATTCCCCCCGACATCCTGGTTAACTGGGCCGTGCAGATTGCCAGAGGGATGAACTACTTACACGATGAGGCGATTGTCCCCATCATCCACCGCGACCTTAAGTCCAGCAACAGTGAGTATGAAGGGATGGGGCTGGAGGGCTTAAGAGCACATTCAGACTCGGTCCGGGGCATCAGTTGACGTGGATTCCTAAAGGAACCTTAGTGGGCAGTGAAAACTGCTTGCTTAAAACCATTCCATCCTGGAGTTGAGATGTCGGGCTGCAGTGAGTGCCAGGGAAATTGGTTTAGGACTAGAAGAATAAGGTGCCTGAGGGTTTGGGACACTTCTGAGCTCCCATTAGCAGGTAAGTTTGGCAATGTGTAATTCTGATGTACTGTGCAAAAAACAACGACGACATATTACTTTTCCACTTGAGGGAAGTGTGTCTGTAACCACAAAAGGGCTTTTCCTCTTTCGTGGAACATCAGGTAAAGCAAACCTGTACCACCTGTTTGCATTTCTGTCTAGACAGCCAGCTCTAGGCACCCACTAGAGAAGGGGCTCTGAGGAAGAGGAGGCATGTGGTGTAAGCTGTGAGGCCCATTCAGGTTCAGTGTCAACTTGGAGAGCAGGACCTGGCTGGTCGGCTTCCAGACCTCCTGATAGCCTAGGGGCAGTGTTAATTAATTGTCATAACTTCCTAGTGTTTAATAGCAGGGAACTGAGAGGCAACTTTATTAACCACCCAGAATCCATAAACTGGATCATAAAGCAAGTGTTAGACATAATAAAATGGTGAGTCCGTAGACACTTGAGTCTCTTTCCTTGGCTGAATCCGCAGGTACTGGGAATATGCTTCTTCTGTGTGGTCATGTGTGTTCTCTGTTGCCTAAACTGTGAGGGAAAGAGGATCCAGTGTGCTAAATGGTCACCGTGAGCACCCTGTCCAGGGAGGAGGGTCTTAGGACTTTGGGGGTGAGGTGGGCCCAGGAACTTCACGCTCTCTGTATCCTTCAGCTTTGAGCCCAGAAAGCCTTCAGGCTTTGTTTTGTTCCGGGCTGTTCCAGAGGTAGCTTACTTTTCTGTTGATGCTTTTGTGAATCTGTTTAAGGTAATGCATTTTAGCCTGGGCCTGTTTGACTTGGTGGATAGAGGGTGGATAGTGTGTCGGCCCTTGTACTGAAAGAAACCCATAATGCTTTCTTTCAGGGAATATAACTATTACATTTGGCATTTCTTGCAGACCTTTCCAGAGCATATATGGTTTATATACTTTCCAATTTACATTAAGTAGCCTTTATTTATTTATTTTATTTATTTAAATATATTTTTATTGATTTCAGAGAAAAAGGGAAAGGGAGAGAGGGATAGAAACATCAATGAAGAGAAAGAATCATTGCTTGGCTGCCTCCTGCACACACCCAACTGGGGATCGAGGCTGCAACCTGGGCATGTGCCCTTGACCGGAATCGAACCTGGGACCCCTCAGTCCACAGGTTGGTGCTCTATCCACTGAGCCAAACTGACTATTATTTTTTTTTTATTTTGTTTAAAGTATTACATGCTTCCTTTTTTCCCGATTGACCCCCCTAACCCCCGGTAAATAGCCTTTATTACCCTTACTTATCTCTTCCACCTGCACCCTCTTCCCCTTTAATAATAGAAAATTCATTCTTGTGAGAGTATGAAACATTGGGTATGTATTTTAGATATAATGCATGTGAAGGATTTAAGTTCCATAAAATAAAACCTGATTTCTCTTTTCCTTCTGCCATTATTCTGTCTCTTTACCATATGATTATTCTCATATGGGCTTTCAAAATTCTGTTCTTTAAATGTATTAAAGAAATTAAAACTTTTGGTGACCCTTTTTCAAAGTGATTTCTACCTAGAGATTGCTTTGGATGATGGGATAAGAATAAGCAGATGTGTTGGTACAAACAAATGATAAAGAAGCTGAATTTTCTTTATTTTATTTTTTCTTATATCCTTACTAGAGGCCCGGTGCATGAAATTTGTGCATTGGGGGGGGGGGTTGTCCCTCAGCCCAGGCTGCACCCTCTCCAATCTGGGACCCCTCGGGGGATGTCCAACTGCCGGTTTAGGCCCAATCCTACAGGGATCGGGCCTAAACCAGCAGTTGGACATCCCTCTCACAATCCAAGACTGCTGGCTCCCAACCGCTTGCCTGCCTGCCAGCCTGATCACCCCTAACCACTCCCCTGCCATCCTGATCGATACCTAACTGCTCCCCTGCCAGCTTGGTTGCCCCCAACTTCCCTCCCCTGCTGGCCTGATTGCCCACAACTGCCCTCCCCTGCCGGCCTGGTACCCCCAGCTGCCCTTTCCTGCTGGCCCGATCAACCCCAACTGCCCTCCCCTGCCAGCCCGGTTGCCCCTAACTGCCCTCCCCTGCTGGCCTGGTCCCCCCCAATTGCCCTCCCCTGCTGGCCTGATTGCCCACAACTGCCCTCCCCTGCCAGCCATCTTGTGGCTGTGGGCGCTGCCATCTTTGAGGATGGGGCAGTCAATTAGCATATTCTCTCCTTATTGGCTGTGGGTGCCGCCATCTTTGAGGGTGGGCAGTCAATTAGCATACCCCCTCCTTATTGGCTGTGGGCACTGCCATCTTTGCGACAGCATGATGGTCAATTAGCATATTCCCTCTATATTAGATAGGATCATGCTGGGAGAATTAAGCGAAGTGCTTTAACCTTACATAATTGAGCCCATTTAAAAATTTGGGCTAAGATGATGGAATTGTGAAAGTTAGTAATTTCTTCTATGAAGTTTTAAATTTGGGTATAATTTCAAGCTGTAAATACAAGGTTTTACCTAATGAGATTTGTGTTTGTAAGTCTAGGTTCTTGTGAAGGAAAAGCTAAATTGTCAAGGTTCTGCTGTGTTTGCAGGAGATGGCAAGAGACCTGAATGTCATTCTATCATCCAGGAGACAAAGCCCTGGTCCTTTCTTTGTCCTTAAGTGAATTTTAGGATTTGTGGAGAGCGGCTACAGTGTTTGGACAGGTTCAAGCCTCGGACTAATGAGAGGGCACAGTCCTCTCGTGGCCACGTGCAAGTCCCAGCTTGGAGGGCAGAGCCCTCCCAGCACAATTATAGCCAACAGCTATAGCTGTAAGCTTGAACCTATGGTCCGAAAACGTGGCCCCACGTGTCTGAGTGATGTGGGCTTGATAGAGTTCAGGTGCATGTAATTGAGTAGGATTGAAACCCGGGAGAATGTTGTAAACATCTTGACCATGCCCTTACTTTGCCTCGTGGAATCTGGCTATAAAATAAAGACACGGCTTGTAGTCCGTGGCGCTCAACTAGCTCTCCATCAGAGAGGAGAGCGCCCACCCATACTCAGCTTCATTCTCTTGTCTGTTTTTTCTCCATCCTTCACCGCCCCCTCTCAGGGTCACTGAACCTGGCTGAGCTGGCACGGCACATAAGGCGCCCAGTGTGGGGCTGAGTATGCCATGGCTGTGCCGGCTCGCCACAAGGATTGCCAAGGGGGGGCCTTCGGTGCAGTGTATTGTGGCAGGAGATAATTGATGTCCAGAAGTGTGTAAGGTTCATTGTTCTGCATGGTTGGTGTTGATGTTGATGCCCCCATAAATCTCACAGGTGAGGTGGGGCACCTCCTTGGCATTTACCTCCTTGGCTGTTTGCCTGTGATCGTATATAGCATATCCAACAGGACGCTTCAGGACACTGTTCTTATTTCATTGCTGTGTGTACATGACTTGGAAATTGTTTTTAAAATGTTATGCCACTTCTTTGTCTCCAGTTAGAGAGTCACAACTTCTTTGTACTTTGCAGACCTGGGGATATTGGCCTGTCTTCCTTGGTTTTCATTAGGGGTTCCAGAGAGTTAGGTTTGGGTCACTGTCATGTGAGGGCAGAATTCTGCAAATTATATGTATTAGTTGACTTTGAACCTCTAGAGAAAAGAATATGCATATATTGAGAATGTCCTTGTTGGGAAAAAAAAGTAATTAATGATAAACATCTATTACAAAAGGTTCAGCAAAAAAGTGATTTTTTAAAATATATTTTTATTGATTTCAGAGAGAGGAAGGGAAATGGAGAAAGATAGAAACATCAGTGGTCAGAGAGAATGATCGATGGGCTGCTCCCTGCATGCTCCCAACTGGAGATCAAGCCTGCAACAGGGGCACATGCCCCGACCAGGAATCAAACAGTGACCTCCTGGCTCATGGGTCAACTCTCAACCACCGAACCACACCAGCTGGGCAAGAAAGTGATTTATTAAAATGTTATATCATCCTGATCACCTACTTTAAAAAGTATAAGCTGTTTAGTGGCAGTGAAATGTGAATAGCATATAGCATCCTATGTGTTGTTGTTTTTTAAAAATATATTTTATTGATTTTTTACAGAGAGGAAGGGAGAGGGATAGAGAGTCAGAAACATCAATGAGAGAGAAACATTGATCAGCTGCTTCCTGCACATCCCCCACTGGGGATGTGCCCACAACCAAGGTACATGCCTTTGACTGGAATCGAACCCGGGACCCTTCAGTCCGCAGGCCGACGCTCTATCCACTGAGCCAAACTGGTCAGGGCAGCATCCTATGTTGATATATAATCTTCAGTAAGCTTAGGCTTGACTGTACATAACCTAAAAAGAACAAAACAAGGTAACATTAGCCAAAACAAGGTATGCCTTCATTTGTCTTTGAAAGGAAGTCTGGGGGGTTTTAGGGCATCTGCAGAGTGTCCTCAGGGACCCAGGCTCCTATTTTTCACTCCATTGTCCCAGCACATGGCTAGTATCCTCAGGGGTCGCCTTATAGTTCAGGATGCTATTATTTGGTCTAAGTCACAAGCCTGGAGGAGGAGGAAAGCAGAAGCACAGAAGTTGTCTCCCATGAATCTCTCAGAAGTCCAGCATAACACAGCTGCTTGCATTATTTGGTCAGAATGAAATCACATAGCCATGGCTAGTACAGGAGAGGCTGGGAGATGGAGGATTTTGTTTTGGGTGCAGTGGGTGCTGCTAATAATCAGGGTGTATCACCAAGGAACAGGGAGAGCATGCTGGTGGGAAAGCAGCTGGCAGTCTTACCATGGAATCTCAATGTGGGACATACATTGGGAAGAACCGTTATCTCAGATACTTAGCATCATACAGCCAAACAAGGCTAGACAGGCCCTGGGCTGTGTGGCTCAGACCCCTGATTTAGCTAATGGTTTATATTACTTTACCACATTGCATCGTTAACTTAAACATCACTTCTTGAAACTGCTTGTAAAAGTGCTGGCTATAAAAATGGATTTATGTGGCTCTGCTCCATCAGACAGGGAAAAACCTGATTGTTAGCAACAGTGTTAGTGATCGGTGGTCTTTCAGAGGAAAGATTGTCCTTTTGGGGGTAGGTAGATGGATTCCAGGGTTTTGACTTACAGGCATTTGGCAGAATTGCAGTTTAACAGTAGCCATAAAAGTTAAATTAGTGTAAAAATGAGACCATATGAAAAAGCTTTGGAAAATGGAAAGCCTCACCCAAAGTAAAGACAGTGTTCTTTTATTATTAAACTAGTGGCCCTGTGCACAAAATTCATGCACATTAAAAGGGAATTAATTAGAGGAAATATTTTATATTGCTATTTGCCCTTTCTCTATAATAGAAGTGTCAGAGATGAAAGAAAATTAGTAAAATGTATATGAAAATAATATATCAATTTATTAAACAATAACAATGTCATGTCTCCCAGCTGGCGCTGGGCGGGGGACACAACCTCATGTCCCCCGGCTGGCACTGGGCGGGGAGCGCAGCCTCATGTCCCCCGGCCTCGCCGCGCACACAGCCCTGCCCACCCGCGTCTGCTGCGCATGATGCCTCCTGCTGATTGGTCGTTATGGTGTGAGGGCGTCATGACTGTTTGCATATTAGCCTTTTATTATATAGGATTTTATTATATAGGATAACTTATTTCCTTCTCTTAGGACACATGGAAGAAGCATACAGGCAAAAGCCATATGTGTTTTTCCAAATTTTGCATTTGTGCATATTTGTTCTCACTCCCAAGTCATGCACAGAAAATCTTAATAAACATTGCTTGTAGCATGCATCCCCCCCCCGACACACACTTGTCAGTGTATTGTAGCCACTTTCTCATATAAGTAAATATTCTTTTACTACCAGATATTTAAAGGTTGCGCAGTATTTTACTATTTAGATATACCATCCTGTATTAACAGTCAAACCCCTATCTGATAATAATATTAATAACAATGACTAATGCTTAGTGAGTGCTCCCTTTAAGTCAGGCACTGTCTAAGCATTTTATGTAGATTCTCTCTTAATTCTCTCAGGACCCTACCGGGTAAAGGCTATGAGTGTCTTCACAGATGAGCAAACTGAGGCTTGGAAGGGGTCAGCCACTTCTCTAGCATCTCACTGCCAGTCCTTAGACTAGGCTTTGAGCTCAGGTCTGACTCCTCAGCTTGTGTTCCTAATCATCTGCCATCATTGGCACACTGCTGTTGGGCAGCGGGGGTGTTTCACTGCATTCTTTCTGTGGCCCTCTAGTACTTCAGTTTTGTGTAATTAGAAGTGATCTTACTCTGCTCACAGAGCCATGGCATTCATATTTCATTAATGTACGATCCATCACCTTATTCTTGATTTCCTAGTTGAAAGAACAGGTGAGTGGTGAACGGTATTTGGTTTGGGACTAGCCACACCTGCCTTCCTGTTTTTGGATGTCAACTTATTCTTCTCATGAGGTTTTTTGCTGCCTTATTTCCCTCTTTTCCTCAAATGTACTTGCCCCTTAAGCCAAGCTGGTTTTCTCTTTCCCCCGGGACATATCCTGTACTTTTCAACCACTGCACCCTCATCACACCCTTGCTGTGGGAATAATCTTGCTTTCAGGGTGCTCTCACCTCATCTCTCTGCCTAGACAAACCCCACCCAGTTTCCTGTGCTCAGCTCAAAGCTGGCTGCTTCTCCTGCCCCACAGCCCATCACTGTAGTCAATGCTGAATAGTTGTTTGATGCTAAACATGTTAACCCGATGGCATGTAGATGAATATGAAGGAACAAGGGACTAGATCTGCTAGGCCAGTGGTTGCAAACTCAGATGCTTTCCAGTCGGCTGGTGTGATGGTGTAGGGCTTGGTGGGAATGATGGCGAAGGGCATGTCTGCTGCACCCAACGTAGGCCATTGGAAAACAAAGCAAAAACACTGTGCTGGCCTGCAGCTGGCTGCGAAACTGCATCCCTGGCCTCCTGTTTTCGTTGGCTCTGATCTCAGGAGCATCCCCTATGTCTCTAAATAGATTTTGTCTTTAGTTTTCAGGCACTTGAATGAATGGATGAATGAATGAGTGAATAAAGTAGCACTTGAACTGGTCTACTTGCAGGATCTCAAAATGTAAAAATTCCCGTTTTCTTGTCGGAGGTCCCTCATGCCTTATTTGCATGGAAGTTGCTTTGTGTCCTCATTGTAATCTCCAGGCCCTTGATCCTTGCTAACATCTGAGTTCATCGACCTGTTCTGGGTGCCGCGTGTGGCATTTTTACAACATATTCATTAGTCACCTCTAGCGCTTTGACCTCTTCTTTCTCTGCACTCTTCCCAGGTGCTCGCTCCCAGTGACTCACTGGCCAGTGTCTCCATAGCAGCCAGTTGCAGCTGCCAGGTGCTGCTGGGTCCACTGCCAGCCTGTCTCATCCACCCTCAGCGTTCCTTTAGTCCCAGTTTGTGAAGCCCTGTCGTGCTCCTCAGGGTGCCTGGTCCAGTTTTGTTGAGTTGTTTGATTGGCTGCTCCTTTGCAACTGGAGGCCCTCCCTCCCAGTTCTGTGCTCACAATGCTTTGTGCCTGTCTCCAGCCTTCTCTCGGAGTTCACAAGGCAAGAAAGAGGAAGACCTGCTTTTCTACAGTGGGAGGAGCTTCCATCTTGCCCTTCGCCTCAGGCTGGCTCTAAGTTCTAAGCCCCCCCCCCCCCCCCCCCCCCCCCGGCCCCCCCCCCCCCCCCCC
>NW_005357962.1:223591-225570 GCF_000412655.1 Myotis brandtii | reverse complement strand
CACCCCCCCCCCCCTCCCTGCACCTGGACTGGACCCTGGCCTCAGCCCCTGACTGCGCTCCCTGTGTAGGCTTTCCCCAGGCTGTGAGCTTGCTGGCCTTGAGGCTTGTGGAATTCCGTAACCCACTGGATTCCACTCTCTAGTGTCCTTGTTCCTGCACACATTCCTCCTGAGGTGGAGCACATTCCTGCCTTAGAGATGAAGCCATTGAGGCAGTGGCCTCCTGGCCAGCAGCAATGGGGCAGAAAGGACCTGCCTAGAAAAGGATGAGTAGCCATAAACGGAGCTTTCCAGAAGGCCTGTGAAATAATTTGGTCTGGCCCTGCCAAGGCATTAGGGGTGAGTTAATTAAATGTTTAACCAAATAGAGCAAGCTTAATTTTGAGTTGATAATTTTGTAGGGCCTGCGAATGATATTATAAATATCCAAATGGCCCTTGTCGGAAAAAAATGTTCCCCACCCCCGCTATAGGAGAATAAACTAGAACATTCTCAGGGTGGATCTGGGAGGCAGTCAAATACCAGCTATAGAGAACCCAATTCTTAGTCTTTTTGAGAGGTTCATAAATGACTTTTTCTATGACTCATGAACGCATCTCCAGCAGTACCTGGCTCTGGTATTTCTGAATCTTTTTCCCTGTTATTCTCCCCATTTCTAGTCTTCGGGGTGCTTTGCTACAAGTTTCCTTTTACAGAGAGTTGGAGGATGACAGATATGTCTTAAGGGACTTTTCCAGGCAAAAGTGTACAAGCGCTCAACGGATTGGATTTCTCCTTTGAGTGCAGGAGACTGTACCTGCAGTCAGCTAGCAGCCCTCAGGCATGTCCCAGAGCGTTGTGGTCAGTTAATGGGTCGCATTTTCCATGAATACAGAGACCTGTTCTGCAAGTTAAAAGGAATACATAAGTGAATAAAGCTGAAATGAAGCAAGCCACCAGCCAGGTGACACGCCTCAGCAGAAGACCCCAGCGAGGCCAAGAGGTCTGACCTGCGGGTCGCATTGTGTCTTCAGTTCTTTAACTTTGTCTGGGAACCTCGCTGCTTCCGCACAAAGGTGGTTCTGGTGGTGTGTGGGTTTGAGCGTGTGGTGCTGGGAATGTATCAGTAAGCAGAAACAGATGCTGTCATGACTGGTGAGCACAGTAGAGGGAAGGTGCAGGTGACATGAGAGTGACTAACACGGGGACATACCCGAGGGTTTGCCGAGGATGTGGTCTGAAGAGAGAAGAGGAGTTAATGGACAAAGTGTGGAGGGTAGGTGGGGCTGGGAGGTTCCAGGCCGGGAGACCGGCAGACACAAACGCCCAGTGAGAGCATGGCCTCCTGTGGGGAGGGGGGTAGCAAATGGTGCCCTTGACATTCCCTGTGGATTTTCTTGCCTCAGTCTTTTCCTGTGGTTGGAGGGGCTTCTTTGTGGATTGTTTCCCCTTCTCTCCCCCAAGTTTGCTCTGGAAGTCACCCTCTTTCCCTTCATCTTTGCTGACCCTGAGGACTTCTCTGTAGCTTACTCAGTGGGGCTGGAGTGGCTTGGGGCCCTGGGCAATATTCAGGCACTAACAAAGCCTGCACTGGAGTTGGAGCAGAAAATTGTGTTGTGTGCAGGGTTTTGGTAGATACTTCTGGACTATGATTGAGCTGTGATCGTGGGGGAAATAGCCTCGGTTGAAGGAAGGGTTGGGTGGGCTCAGAGCAAGAAGGGTTTTGAAAGGTGTATGGGCTCTGGTTTCTAAATATAGGGTGGGGCACCAGTGTTCATATGGAAAATAACGCAATAACTGATACATAATAATGCAAGAATAAACTCTGTTTCACATACTTATAAACAACGGTAAACCTACTTTTGCCCCACCCTGTATTTCTTTGGTCTCGTCTCCTTTACCCCTGTTTCTGTTTCTGCTGGTTTGAGCCACTGTTGCCTTGAAAGTCAAATAAACTATCATGTCTTCTCTTCCTTAGTTCTCAACCCCAAGCGAACCTG
>NW_005357962.1:155161-223561 GCF_000412655.1 Myotis brandtii | reverse complement strand
CCTTTCACAGGTGGCCTGTGGCGCTGCCATCGCTCAGGGTTAAGATTTGTGCTTCATAGCCGGTCTCTCCTTTCCTCCGTGGTGGGAAGTTTTCCGTTCCTGACTTGGTGCTTCGCCTCATTCCCATGAGGTAGCTCAGGATCGGTGTGGACATAGACACTGAGACATAAAGTGGTGACGTCAGTGGTCTGAGTCAAGAGAAAAATGTAGCTTCTCCCCCAGGTCGCCCTTGGAGTCTCTTTCAATGCCCTGTCGGCTTCTTGTAGAACCACACTTGTTCTTAACTAGGAAGGGCTGTTAACCTTGAACCCCCTGGATCTGTGCAAAATGTGTGCGGGTTCATTTGGGGAAAGGGTTTTATAGCTTTCACCTGTCCAAGACTGAGAGAAAGTTATGAATCAGCTCTGTTATAGAGAATTTCTGTGAGCATCTGGGTAAGAGGACTGGTGCAGTGGAAGGGACACCTGCCCAGTGGCGCTGACTGGCTGGGTGGCCCTGGGTACATCTTGTGCTTTCTCTGGGCCTCAGGGTCCTCGTTTGTGAAATGAGAGGTTTGGATGAGGTCCCTCCAGGACTGACATGTGACGTAAGTATGAACGTGTGTGTTTTGGGAGTAGGTGAGGACGACCTGGTCTGTCTGAATCTGTGTGAGGCTCCTGCATGCCCAGGTTCCCCCTCTTTCCAGCTTCTTGTTGCAGAGGCCAGGCTCCTGGTGGGGAATCTTCGCCAAGCGAGAAGACAGCTGACAGGAGCCCACAGGTGCTCCCTTCCCCCTTTGCTGCCCAGGGCATGACAGATGGCCTTGCAGAGAGAAGATGCTCTGGTCACATGAATCATAATTGGGATTTACAATAAACCAAGGGCAGCCTGCATCCACAGTCAGGACACAGTCCACTCTCCTGTCCTTGGAGCTGGGTGACGGGCATTCTAGTGTCTCGGGGCTTTGCTTACTGGCTTCCCATCCACTTTTCTGAACAGACATAAGGCTTTTTCAGATGGGGCTCAAGACCATTTAGATGGTTTTAATTGTGTGCTTCTGTGCTCCACTCACCAATACAACTGCAGGAACACTTTGCTCTGCAGGCCATTAGGCCGTGACAGTGAGCTACAGAAATGAGACATATGAAAGCTGTGGATTACACAGCCCTTCCCTTCCGGTCTTCCCTGGGGTTTTTATTCTCTGTAGGAAATTTGAAGGTTTTCATATGAGAAGAAAGCATTTCCCCCTTAAGCTTGCTTTTTGGAACCACTGTGCTCTAATGGAAGGGGCACTGGCTTGGGCGTCAGAGCGACTTGGATTCAAGCTATTTCTTAAGCCCCTGACCCTGGGCCGGCCTGTGGCTAGGATTCTCGCCTGTACGATGTGGACAGTACAGAAAGGAGCAGGGTTGTCCCAAGATGGTGTGTCACGCACAAACCACAGTCAGCAGTGGCCCTGCACTTTCTTCCCTCTTCCCAAGGAGTAGGAGAACCTTCTTTCTGTTCCTTGCTGTTTGGTGTGCACAGGATAGAATCGGGTTTTTCTTTTTATTATGAGGACTTTCAGCAGCCCTAAGCTGCCGTCTCTCAAGCCAGCCAGGTGTAGTTTTACCACTGCCACTGAAATGGGCAGCTTTATTTCCGCTGGAGCTGCAGAGATTGATCCCTGCCAGCCCCTTCCAACTGCCTGAGCCTCTGTGGACCCAGCTTAACTCGCAGTGCTAGGCCCCCTGAGAAATGCTGCCTCGCCTCGTTATGGCCTTTGGCCTGATTGAAAGGGACAGCTGGCCAGTTTTATGGCTCGGCTGGCCTCTCGGCTGATCTCTCGGCTGATCATTAAAATGCTTTTGCCCTCGGAGAAAGGCCATATATTTCTCTACCTCTCCCTTCTCTGCTGCCCCACTCTGCGGCTGAGGTCAGAGGGAATAGATGCCTTTTTTCAAACCCTCCTACCAGCCTTCCCAAATCAACGTTAGCATTCTTGTCGCATAGTCTCCTTTAAAACTGGAATGTTCAGGGTGGGCGGGAGAGATTTTATTTTGAGTATTGTGGTCTTCTTTCGGAAGGAGAATGGAGCGTGATTACTCCTTTTCCATCTCTGTATAGCAGCTCTTGCTTCCTACTGCTTACAGAGAACTGCTTTAATTGAGCATCTGGGTAAGAGGACTATAGCACGTAGGAGGTCCTCAAGAAATGTTTGTGCTTTTGGTCACCACAGGTTCCGGTGCTGTGCCTTTTTCCATGTACTAACTACCCCCCTCAAGACATTCTCCAAACAATGCCAGAACCCCCTCCTATAGAGCCCACATTTAGGATGTAACCCCCTTTCCATTGGAGATGAGCCCGCGTGAGCTCTGGGTGAGACTGGGTGTGAGCCCTGGCTCTATTGCTTGTGAGCTGGGACCTTGAGCAAATGAGAATCTCTGTGCCTTAGCTTCTATAAATGTGAAATGGGGATAATTATAACCCCACCAATCTCATTTTACAGGGTAGACGTGTACATCAAATAATCTAAGTGGCACTCTTAGCAGTGCCTGGCATGCTGTAAGAACTCCATATACTGACATTATTGTTGTAAATCCAGCAACTACATTTACTCCCTCAGTATTTAGGTCCACAATTTAGGATCTTGTACTTTGGAGTACAATTTGTCTTGTACCTGCATTTTCAGTATTTTTGTCATATTCGCTCCAATTGCACAATGGGTTTTTAAAATTCAAAATGTCAAAATAGTGCACAATTGAAATACAAAGAACAGTGAGTCTCCTTCCTACCCTAAAGTTTACTTCTTAGAAACAAATGGAATTAAGATTCTTTGGGTTTTCTTTGATAATTTTTTTCCTATGAAAACAGGAACCCCAATAGGATTCCTGACAGCAGAGGTGTTGTGCTCCTTCTTCCATCTTCCCCTCCTCCCTGCCCCCCTCCCTCGAATGATGCCAACATAGGATTTTGCATATGGCAGTCCAGATGCTGAGCAGTAGTTCCAATTTTGCTACGAAGTCTTGCCTTTCCTGTGCCTAGTTCCTCTCCGGATGGACTCAAACTCCTTTACTGAGTGAACTGCATTTGCTTCCGTCAAGTCCTTGCTTTTATGTATCCATTTCATAAACTTTAGGAGCTTGGAATTCTAAGGGAAGGTGTTCCCTGGAATTACGCAGAGAGTCAGAAGCCTAATGTTTGCCTCTGGAGTTGCCCACCTGGGAAGGCTCTTCCCATCCCCATGGGTTGGGGGTGGGTGGGGGTGGGGGCTGTGGCCACACCAGTGCAGCTACAGGGTCCTGGCAATGATGGGTATTGTAACTAAGACCTTTCCCTGCAAATTCATGTGACTGTTTGCAGCCTGGTGTACCTGATAAGGCAGTGTAACAGGAAAAAAGCATCATTGAAAAAGGAAAAATTATCCCAGATTTCACTGTGTAAATGTGACTTTTTATTATTATTATGATTTGCCTATTTTTGTCTACTTAGCTCATCTTCTGCCATTTTAGTCATAGTGTACCTACTGTCCAGATACTTATTATATTACTAGAGGCCTGGTGCACAAATTTATGCACAGGTGGGGTCCAGCCGGCCCACCCCAATCCTGCTGATCAGGCCTGGCAGCTAGGGGGAGGGGCCGTGGGTGTTTGGCCGATTGGGGGTGGGGGGGCTGGCCGAGGGCGGTCCATGGGCGGTTGGCCAGCCAGCCCTGCCCCCTCAACCGCCCATGGACCTCCCCCTGGTCAAACTCCTCCTGGTCGAGGGGACAATTTGCATATTAGCCTTTTATTATATAGGATTTGGTTTCTGCATTCTGTTAACCTTCAGAACACAAGAGGAAGGAAAAAAGCACTGTGGTTGGGGAAAGCAGTGGTCATCTCAGTTTCCAGTCATCCTTAACATTCTTTTTTTTAAAAGATTTTTTATTGATTTTTAGAGAAAGTGGAAGGAGAAAGAGACAAAAACATCAATGTGAGAGGAAAACATGGATCAGCTGCCTCCTGCACGCCCTCTACTGGGGGATCGAACCCACAATCCGGGCATGTGCCCTGACCAGGAATCTAACTGGCAACCTTTCGGTGCACGGGATGGTACCTGGCCAACTGAGCCACACCCGCCAGGGCTTAACTTTCTTTTGTGTTTATCCATAAGGTCAGAGCTTAAAGGAACCTTAGGGTTCTGACTCTGAGAAGCTGGGTGACTTGCCGAAAGTCGTGCTGTTGTCATTCCTGAGACTCAAGACAGTATTCTTTCTCCCAGCCTCCCCCAGCCCCTGACAGCAGGGCCTGTTCTTCTGCCAGGCTTTCCAGCCACGTCAAAGTGCTGTGGACAGTGGTGGAATGAGGCTCTATACATCATCTGAGGAATGGGGATGACTTGCTGATAAGACCTTGGGTCAAAGCTGCTCACCAACACGAGCTCGATCATTTTCTTCTCTGTGTTAGGTAGAAGGATAAGAATGTTCATGGCTCTTCTAGTTGGTTTAATTTTCAGGAAGAAAAAAACAGTAAAAACATGTTTATTTCTCCCCCCCTTCCCCCCAGCTTTGTTGAGATGTAATTGACACATAACACAGTATAAATTTAAGGTATACAGATGATGATTTGATACACATATGTATTGCAAAATGATCACCACAGTAGGGCTAACACCGCCATCAACTCACACTGTTACCTTCTTTGTGGTGAGACCATTTAACGTCTATTCTCTTAGCAACTTTCAAGTATACAGTACAGTTTCGTTAACTATACTCATCATGTTGTACATCAGATCCTCAGAACTTATTCATCTTATAACTGGAAAGTTGTAACCTTTGACCAATATCTCTCCATTTCTCCCCCCCCCCCCCCCCCCAGCCCTTGGCAACTACCATTCTACTCTTTATTTCTGCAAATTGGGCTTTTTTAGATTCCACATATAAGTGATATCATAGGGTATTTGTCTTTCTATGTCTGACTTATCTCTTAGCATAATGCCCTCAAGGTTCATCCATGTTGTCACAAGTGGCAGGATATTGCATTGTATACATATACCACATCTTCCTTAGCCACTCATCTGTAGATGACATTTAGATTATTTCTTTATCTTAACTATGTGAGTAATGCTGCAATGAAGACGGGAGTGCAGATACCACTTTTAGATAGTGATTTTATTTCCTTTGGCTATGTACCCAGAAGTGGGATTGCTGGGTCATGTGGTAGTTCTACTTGTTTTCCAGAGTGACTACACCAATTTACATTCCCGCCAATGGTATTCAAGGGTTGTCTTTTTCTCCATATCCTCACCAACCTTGTTACCACTTGTCTTGTTGACAGTAGCCATTCTGACAGGTATGAGGTGATAGCTCATTGTGGTTTTCATTTGCATTTCCCTCATGATTAGGGATGTTGAGTATCTTTTTATGTAAGTCTTCTTTAGAAAAATGTCTGTTCTGGTCTTCTGCCCATTTTTCATTTGAATCGAAAACATTTTTATTTCTTAAGCAGTCGAGTCCTGGTACCTGTGATTAGGGATAGGAATCCTGGGGTGGGTCAGTAGCAATCTCTCTGCCATTGGTAGTTCTCCCTTCTCCTTCTGTAGGAGAGCTACTCACTCTAATTATTTGGATCAAATTAATAATAAAATTAGCTTGTCTATCCCTAGTGTGTGGCAGCTGGTGATAAGGAAAGATGCACCATCAAGTTCCATGGATGGCAATGGAAAAACCTTCTAAAAAATTTTCCCACAAGCTTTTTTCAGATGATTTAAGATTATTAGTGTCAACGTGACCTTATCTGATTTTTTTCCTTAGCCTGTTAGTCATGGTGACAGCAATAAATGAACCTTCATTCCCCTTTCCCCCACCTCATATTTCTAGAGATGGGATGAAGAATTATCATATTTGTATTTGGTGCTGTAGAATTTCATTTGAAAGAATATCTATCTAATGTATTCCAGGCAGAGGTGATGCTAGCCCCATTTTACAGTAGAGAAAACTGAGGCTCAGAGAGATTTAATGTCTTGCCTAAAACACATAGCTAGAGAATGATGGAGCCTGAGCTTGAACCCCAGGCTCTTGAGTGCTCGTGTGCTGTTCTTTCTGCTCTGTTCCTTGGAAACAGACTGCCTTAGGAGACCCTCTTGTAGCAACTTGTTCTGTGGGATGGCCCGTGTGACCCACCAGAGTCTGGGTGTGATGAGGCTAGTCCCCGACTTTGAACCTGGTCTTGTGGAGCAGATCATCCCACATCTGGAATTTCAGGGAGCAGATCCTTGACACCTCTGGACCTGATGGTCCTAAAATGCAAGTTGCTGCACATTAGTTTCTCATTTTCCCCTTCCCCAGGGCCCCTCCAAAAGCACAGTATGCACCTCAGCTTTCATTCTGTGGCCTCCGCTTTGCTTTTTGTTAGTGCTGGTGCTGAACCACAGTGATGCTTGCATACAGCTGCCCAAAAGTTGGGCCATAACCGAAGTTTCCCCTCTATGGGACTCTTGTTTTTGTTTATGTTCATGTTGTGGTTTTGTTTTTGTATAAACCAGGGAAGTATGTATAAATTTCAGATAAATTCACTGGTGCTTCTTTATGGCATTTAAACATTTTTAACCAGAAAAGTAATGTAAACATTCAAAAACGTATGGACACATCTGTTGATGACAGAGCCCCATGTGGCTGGCTATTCAGATGCCGTGGTTTTTAGCTCTGTGTCTTCTTGGCGGTGAGCTGGCCCCCTCCCCCAGGTATTGCCTTTGCAGTTGAGCTTGCAACCAGAAGAACCATGTTGGACCAGCATGGCGATTCTGCACCCCATGGAGGAGAACGAGGCATGCTTTGTGGTGCCACTTACAGTTTCAGACTAATATCGTGAATGAGAAAGTTGATTTTCCACCATTCATTCTTTAATGCTTCAATTGGGATCCGTTGCTGGTGGAACAGCCCCAAACTGTTATGAGTGAAGCTTCCCCACTGTTCCTTCTCCCACCTCACTGTAGAGAATTTGACTTTGTTGCTACTAGTACTTTTGAGCTGCTGTGATGTGAGGGAGGGAAAGGGGACGAGGACTAGAATCCTTCAATTCAGCAGGACAGAAACATTACTTAAAAAGGAATTTTAAGCAGGAAATTTGTGAGCTTCTTTGTGTAAGGGCAATGAGAAAGAGGAAAGGGGGGATTTGAAGAGCATTTCTGTGGACCATATGAACCCCCTGATACCTGACAAAATAAGGAAATGGTCCAACTAACTTCTAATTTCCTTTAGGATGCTTCCTCCTCCCCCCACTGGGTACATCTTGCCCTGTGATTATAACCTATGAGCCTGGTTTTACATGCATGGCTCTGGGTGGCATGGACCATGAATCTGGCCAATTTCAGGCTCCTTTAAGCTTTTTGGTGCCTGATTGATATGTAGTATATTGGAGGAGAGGCTGGGAATGGCAAGGTCACTGGAAAGAATAAGAACATCCCTGTTGCCCTGGCTGGTTTGGCTCAGTGGATAGAGTGTTGGCCTGCGGACTGAAGGGTCCCAGATTCGATTCCAGTCAAGGGCACATGCCTGGGTTGTGGGCTCGATCCCCAGTGGGGGGCATGCAGGAGGCAAACAATCAATGATTCTCATCATTGATGTTTCTATCTCTCTCTCCCTCTCCCTTCCTCTCTGAAATCAATAAAAAAATATTTTTTTTAAAAAGTCCCTGTTGAGGAAAAAGGAGATATTCTAAGATCTTTTCTCAAAGGGAAGTTCCCCGAGGGAGGAAATCAGGCATTGGAATATTTTCCCGGCAGTTTCTGGGTGTGCTCATCACGCCTACATTTCCAGGTAGCAAGGAAGGAAGGAACAGATTGGCTTCGCCCTGGAAACTGAGATGTACCACCTTGAGAGTCCGTGTGGTTTTAGTTGCCCAAGCATAGTAAGATCCTCAGCTCCACCCCATGGGGATGGGCTATGTGGAGTAATTTTTGGAGGTAGACTGGGAAGGTATAGGCACAAACCTTGTCTTGCCCATCCCAGTGGGTGTGGAGGTGGAAGGAAGGTAGTAGGAAAGGCGTCCACAGCACAGACAGGAGGACAGTGAGTCAGAACAAAGTTAGTCGTAGCCTGAGGAGGTACTCGGGGCTCGTCCCTCCTTGCTCTTAGTGGGGAGGTAGAGGAGTGACTCACAGGAAACTTGTCAGTGTTTCTCAGCTTTCCAGGACTATTAAGGACTTGAGGTTCAAAATGGCAACTTCTGAACCTTTGTGTCGAGCCTCCGTGGTCGGGGCTTCCTTGCCTGCCAGGTGATGGTGATGGGTGTCTGTGGTGGGTCAAGCTGCTTCCTCCGCCACCCTCTGTGATGCCCGTGGTGAAGTGCAGGCCACAGAGCCTGGGATGTTTGTGTTGTGTGTGGGGTGTGGTTCGCAGCCTACCAGCTCCTTGTGAGAAGCTGATGTGCCTGCTGTTGTATAGGTGCTGCAGGTTAGGTCACTTTATCACATGCATACCTTAGACGTCACTTCCACCACGTTCCTTCCATCCTCGGGAGCCAGGCAACCGGAGCATCAGGAGGCAGTATGGAATGGTGTGCCCAACATATGTGAGAGGGTGTCCTGAGAAGGCAGAATTCTCTGGAAGGCCTGGGTGGAGGAGTTAGGCCTTAAAGAAGGAGTGGGATCCAGGGGGAGTTGAAAATAGAGTGATGGGCCATAGCAGGGACTTTCTAGGCAGGGGGTTCTGCCCCAGCTTAGACTAGGCCAGTGGTCGGCAAACTGTGGCTCACGAGCCACATGCGGCTCTTTGGCCCCGAGTGTGGCTCTGCCACAAAATACCGACTTCTGCGCATGGGCCACGAAGTTTCAATCACACTGTACATGCGCGCCCGCACGTGGTATTTTGTGGAAGAGCCACACTTAAGGGGCCAAAGAGCCACAGTTTGCCGACCACTGGTCTAGGCCAAGTGTTTGTTGCTGCTGTGCCCCCGTCTCCTGGGTTCTTTAGGAAATTCCCAGACCTGGGCTATTGGACAGGAAGCCCATGCTCCCAAGTAGCTGAGTCTTCCATACAGAAGCAGCTCGTGTCCAAGTGGCTGGAGAGCAGAACGTGGGTCAGGGTTATGGGCTGTCAGTCAGGCACATCTGGGCAAGGTCCTCAACCTCCGAGCCCATCTCCATTTTGTAAAATGGGGGTAATCTTCGTATTTACGTATAGCATTGTAATGAGCATTGAGTGGAATTATGTGTGTAAGCCCTTAGCATAAATCCTTGCACAAAGTAAGTGCTCAATAAAAGGGAGCTTTTAAAAAAAAATACTGTTTGCTTCTCTGGTAGCAGCAGATGTGAGAATCGACCGACAAATGAGTCACCAACTGTTTCCATTACTGTTGCTTCGGAACGAGAACCGTTTCATTATCTCATGGAGACTTTGGGTCAGGAATTTGGAAAGGACTTCGCAGGAGTGGCTGTTCTTGCTCCTCAGTTTCCAGGGCCTCAGCTGGGAAGATTTGAAGGCTCAGGATGAGGCCGGAGATGGAGGGAGGAATCATCGGAAAGGCTCGTTCACACACACCTCTGCTACCTGGGCTGGGAGGACTGGAAGGCTGGGACTGCTGATGGGGGTGCCCACCTCTAACCCCTCCATGGGCGCCGCTATCTCAGGGCTCTTGGCCTTCTCACGTGGTGGCTCAAGGCTTCGAGCACAAGCAAACAGGGCAGACACTGCAACTTGTTTTCTGATCTGGCTTAGAGGTCAGGCAGTAGTCGTCAAAGTGAGTCCCGGCCTATGCAGACTCAAGCAGAGGGGACAGAGACCCGCCTCTCAGCGGGAGGAGTGTCCAGTCACATTGGAGAAAAGCATAGAAGACAGGAGATGCTGTGCCCTTAGGAAAAGGCCACCTGCCATGCCCGCCAAGGGAGCTCTAGTGGGCAGGCTTGGGCTAGAGGCCCTGAGAGCCTGTGCTCCAGCAGCACCCCATGCCCACATGCCAAGAAAGAAGCATGACTTTTTGTTGACAGCATTGTCAAAGGTCTGCTGTGCCACCCCTGTTTTTATTATTTCTATCCAGCTGGTAGCTGCGTGCTTCCAAGGCACGACAGGGACCTGGCATCTCTGCTCAGCCCGTCTGAGCCGGGAAGGTGGGGATATTCAGGGCAAACAGGTGTTTGAGGAGATGTTCTCTCATGAGGAAACGGGCTGCACGAAAGCTCTGCCCTGCCTTTCTGTTGCCCGCCGGTGACCTCTGTGTCTGGGCCAGCACAGGGGAGGGTGCCCGCTGTGTTATCTGGGCTTAATTTGCACAAGATGGCAGTAGCCGTGGGTACCCACGTTGACACCTTTTGAAATAGTCATATTTTAGGATGTTGGAGAGAGCAAGGTGTCCTGCAGACGCATGCTGGGAGGCTTGGCCGGGGAGATGGCACTGAGATTTCTGTTTTAATCACAAGAAGCTTGTCTGTAAGAAAACCTTTATGCACAGCATGAGAGAGATGGGAAAGGAGTTATAGCATCCAAGGTAGAGATGAAAGTGAAGGCCCCATGGAAAGCTGGGGCTGGTTAAAAGGGTTATTGAAAATAGCTTGAAAAAAGTCTGGTAACTTGTGCTATGCCAGCGTGAGACCAGCCGCTGTTACTCTGTCAACACCGTGTTTCCCTACCGTGCCCCCTTCTAGGCTCCAGCCCAACAAGCAGCAGAAAACCACCCTCATGCTGTCGAATCATGTTGCAGACACAGATGTGGGCACATAAGGAAGGCTGCTCCACTTAAATGCATCTGACCCTCCCTTGTTCCCCGTGGCCAGCCAGAGTTGGGAGTGAGTGACCTGAAACCCTGGCCACGCTCTGGGTTTGAACAGTTGCACAGTCCTGTTAACTAACCGCCATGTCTGAACGCTGTGCTTAGGGCCCAGGTGCCAGTCTGAGCACTGGCTCGTGTTTCGGTTCCGTCCCCTCTGGCCTCATGCTCGATGGTGCTGTTCCCTGAGCTCTCTATTGCATGCCCTTGGCTGACATTGTGAAGCTCAGCCCATTGTTCCTGATGAACGTAGGACTGAGCTGCTTTGGCAAATAGTGTCAGCGTGGCAGGACTATGGGACCGCACATGGTCCAGAGGGCAGCAGTTAGTAACGGGAGAGTTGGTGGTTACAACTGGAAACAGAGGAACTGTGTGCCTAGGTGGTCATGAGCACATAGAGGAGGATGGGAAGCTTTAGTCCCTGTTGGAAGGGAAGAGTGGGTGGGTGGATGTTGGCGCAGAGGTGGGGGTGGGAGGGTGAGGATGGGCCCTCTAAAAGCCCCTGTACTCACTGAACCCTCATACCTTCCCCTAAGATTGGTGACATTCAGGTGCCAGCCGGAGAAAATGAGTGATGTGAAGCCAGGAGATTTCCTAGGGCTCATTGGCTACTCCTGCTCCCTGTACATGTAATCAATTACTTCATCTCTTGATCATGCGTCCCCATCTCCGGTACCTTAGTTTGTTCTGTACCACCTTCCCCTGGATAATGGTAATAGGTGATTGTGTCCTTGCCGCCCGTTTGTTCTTGCTGTCAATCTCACTGCAACCACGATGTTCTGCTAAAACACAAATCTGATCATACCACTTCCTTGCTTAAAAACTGCCTGTGAGCCCTGACCCAGTGACTCAGTTGGTTGGAGTGTTGTCCCGTGTACTGAAAGCACTGAGATTTCTGTTTTAATCACAAGAAGCTTGTCTGTAAGAAAACCTTTATGCACAGCATGAGAGAGATGGGAAAGGAGTTATAGCATCCAAGGTAGAGATGAAAGTGAAGGCCCCATGGAAAGCTGGGGCTGGTTAAAAGGGTTATTGAAAATAGCTTGAAAAAAGTCTGGTAACTTGTGCTATGCCAGCGTGAGACCAGCCGCTGTTACTCTGTCAACACCGTGTTTCCCTACCGTGCCCCCTTCTAGGCTCCAGCCCAACAAGCAGCAGAAAACCACCCTCATGCTGTCGAATCATGTTGCAGACACAGATGTGGGCACATAAGGAAGGCTGCTCCACTTAAATGCATCTGACCCTCCCTTGTTCCCCGTGGCCAGCCAGAGTTGGGAGTGAGTGACCTGAAACCCTGGCCACGCTCTGGGTTTGAACAGTTGCACAGTCCTGTTAACTAACCGCCATGTCTGAACGCTGTGCTTAGGGCCCAGGTGCCAGTCTGAGCACTGGCTCGTGTTTCGGTTCCGTCCCCTCTGGCCTCATGCTCGATGGTGCTGTTCCCTGAGCTCTCTATTGCATGCCCTTGGCTGACATTGTGAAGCTCAGCCCATTGTTCCTGATGAACGTAGGACTGAGCTGCTTTGGCAAATAGTGTCAGCGTGGCAGGACTATGGGACCGCACATGGTCCAGAGGGCAGCAGTTAGTAACGGGAGAGTTGGTGGTTACAACTGGAAACAGAGGAACTGTGTGCCTAGGTGGTCATGAGCACATAGAGGAGGATGGGAAGCTTTAGTCCCTGTTGGAAGGGAAGAGTGGGTGGGTGGATGTTGGCGCAGAGGTGGGGGTGGGAGGGTGAGGATGGGCCCTCTAAAAGCCCCTGTACTCACTGAACCCTCATACCTTCCCCTAAGATTGGTGACATTCAGGTGCCAGCCGGAGAAAATGAGTGATGTGAAGCCAGGAGATTTCCTAGGGCTCATTGGCTACTCCTGCTCCCTGTACATGTAATCAATTACTTCATCTCTTGATCATGCGTCCCCATCTCCGGTACCTTAGTTTGTTCTGTACCACCTTCCCCTGGATAATGGTAATAGGTGATTGTGTCCTTGCCGCCCGTTTGTTCTTGCTGTCAATCTCACTGCAACCACGATGTTCTGCTAAAACACAAATCTGATCATACCACTTCCTTGCTTAAAAACTGCCTGTGAGCCCTGACCCAGTGACTCAGTTGGTTGGAGTGTTGTCCCGTGTACTGAAAGGTTGTGGGTTCGATTCGGTCAGGGCACATACCTAGGCAGCAGGTTCGATCCCTGGTCGGGGTGCGTATGGGAGGCAACTGATTGATCTCTCTCTCTCTCCCTCTCTCTCTCTCTCTCTTTCTCTCTCTTCCCTACTCTCTAAAATCAATAAGCATGTCCTTGACGTAGGATTTAAAAATAAAACAAAAAAACTTACTGACTCCAGGGTGGATTCCCAGCTCATCTGTGTGGCCTGTAGTCTTCCAGTCCTGCCCCAACCCTTTGCTCCAGCTCCACCTTCTCCCCTTTCCCTTCATGAAGGTTCTGCTCCAGCTACCAGGGACTAGTTTGCTAGGTATGTCAGGGTTTTTATTCCCTTTGGCCTGAAATAACCTTATTCCCCCTACAAAGAGTGGCCTCCTCCTGAGTGTCCCTGGACTAAGCCCTGTCCCTTCTTTACAACTCTAAGAGCAGCTGTATATTCTGTGACCCCGTCTGAGACATTCCCTTCTCTCTACATCTGTTACTTTCAGAGTGCTCCGCAGTAGGTGTTCTAGTAAGATGGGGTAGAATAAGGTCATCATTAAGAGCTTGGGAGCTTGAAGCCAGTCCCAGCTGCACCGCTGACAGGCTATGTAACTTTGAGAAGTATTCTCCCTTCACTCAGCCACAGCATCTTCATCTGTAAACAGAGATGAAAACAGTACCCATCTCATGAGGTTTTAAAGTGAGATAGTGCATGTAAAATGCTTAGCTCAGTGCCTGGCATATAGTAAGTGCTCCGTAAGTACTTGCAATGGTGATGGTAATGGTTATAGGTGCTGACTTATGGTCAGAATGAATGGGAGTAGAGATGTGAGAATGAGGGAAGTTCCATCCTATTTTTCTTTATAGTATCAACTCTTTATTTCTCTCTCTTTCTCTTCCTTTTGCGAATGTAGGTGATTGCTGACCTTGTCCAATAACCAAAGCAGTTGGTATCTCTTATTGGCCAAAGTCAGTAGATTCTCAGGCAGGAATATTAGCAAGGAGGACTCTTGATCTCTTGGAGTAACAACCTGGATTCTCTCCTGGCTATAGGTCTGATCCTGGATGTCGGTTGTATTTTAGAGGCTTTAGCTAACTCCAGCTCCCTTTCCATCCACCATGGTGGTGGTGCCTCTTCCCAGAGAGGAGGGTGGTTGCTGCAGTTTGTCAGGGTGTGACCTCGTGGTTCGAGGACAAAACTGGCATCTCAAGAGTTGACTTGCTGGGGCATGTGACTCTGGTGAGGTCCTGACCCTTGTGTTTCAGACTCCACCCAGTGTACCCTGACCACTTTTAGTAGCACCAGCCTGGTCTTGTAGGGGAGACTTATTGACCCCAGAGACTTACTGATGGAGCAAGGAGAAGGCTCCTTTCTAAAATAACTTTCCCTTCCATTTTTGAATATGGACAATGATTCTTATTTATTTATTTATTTTATCTTCACCCAAGGATATTTTCCCATTGATTTTTGGAGAGTGGAAGAGATAGGAAAAGACAGAGAGAAATATCGATGTGAGAGAAACACATCGATTGGTTGCCTCCTGCACGCACCTTGACCAGGGCCCGGGCTGGGGAGGGGCCTGCAACCAGGGTACGTGCCCTTGACTAGAATTGAACCCAGGACCCTTCGGTTCCCAGGCCAACGCTCTATCCACTGAACCAAACTGGCTAGGGCTGGACAATGATTCTTAGGTGAATGAACAGTGTGTACTGTTTCTCCCATGGTCGACTGTGGCTGTTTCGGAATTTACACTTATTCCTTGCCTTTCTTGTCACTCTCTGAAGGCCCTTTCTGCTGGTCTGGGGATGAATCCCTGGGTAGGGCACACATTATAGGAAAGGACAAAGAGACATGGATGGTGACTTGGTAGGGGTGGGACAGGAATGAAGATTCCCGGTGAAAAGGATAGTGAGCTAGGCATTGGACCAAGCAACAGGGCCCTAGAGATGGGTGGAAAGTTAGAGATCAGCCAGTCAAAGGCTGTTCATAGTTCTCACAGCCTGGTGACTGAAGGGACGATGGAAGAGGATTCCCTAAATCCAAGTAGAGACCCTGGATTGAGAACATTTCGTTTTGGGTTTTGCTGAGCATCTGTATGGGGCCTACCTGCTACTGTTCAGCACCAAATACATACTTATCTTAAGGATGGTGGTCTAATGATGATATCAGAACTTCAAGATCCCAGGATTCCTCTGCTTTCTTAGTTTTTATCCTCGCACTTTTGAACATGTAAGTTTTCTCTTCTCAGCTCTCCACTGACCTTACTGATGGTCTAGATATACCATCTGGAGGGGTGTAACTTAAAGACGATTGGTGGTATTGAGTTTACAGGGTCTAGCATGTATGACTCAAAACTCCTACAGTGGTGTCAGACTAGATTGTAGCAGGGTTACATGCCTGTTCATAAACACTTTCTCTCCCCAACCCCCAAGCTAATGTACTATCTCAGCCATGGTGCTTAGGCACACATTTGCTCTAAATTACACCCAGTGAGACATTGCCTACCAGCAAGCTCTTGCCCATCACACCTTGCCAGAGATGCCCTAGTTTCAGTGTCTGATCTTCCCAGATATTTACAATCTTCACTTCTAAAGCACTCCTATCCTATATAATAAAAGCGTAATATGCAAATTGACCGAACGGCTGAACAGCGGAATGACCACTTGGATGACCATCCGGGACCATGCTATGACACCCACTGGTGCCAGGCCAGCTAAGGCGGGTGCGATGTGATTGGTTGGGGGCCCGGCCATCACCCCATGATCACCCGCAGAGGGAGGCCCAGGCCATAGGCCCGCAGAGGGAGGCCCAGGCCATAGGCCAGCGGGGCGATCAATCGGAGGGCTCCATGATTGTCCCAAAGAGGGAGGCCCAGGCCACCGACCAGCGGGCTGCTGCGGGTGGGTGGGACCTCCCTCTGCGAGGGAAGCCCGGGTCCTGAGTGCCAGAGAGAAGCTGGTGCCGGCAGCCGGGGGAAGGAAGGCTTACTCTTGCACGAATTTTGTGCATCGGGCCTCTAGTTTAATTATAAAAGGTTGGTTCCCTTCCCTAGAAAGATACAGAGCAATCCTCTAGTGGTTTGGTTGCAGAGGCCCCCCGAGTTCTAGTGGGAAGGACAGTGGGCTCAGGTAGAACTAGGTTTTACTCTGAGCTTTGGTGGCTTCTCTTCAGTTCCCCTTTGTTCTAGACAGCCATCCCTGCTCGTCCTGGCCAGTGAGAAGTAGCCATCACCAACTTGACAGTGCTCTGAGGAAACCATTCTCAGCGGTGGCTCTGTCCATACAGGGTGTAGGATTAAGTGAGGTGCCTGCCCAGTTAACTTATGGTATGAACCTATCCCAAGACAACAAAAAACATGAAGATGTGGCACTGAGGCCTAGGAGAGATGTATTGTAGAGATGTGCAAGGTCTTGTAGAGGTGTAATTGCTAAACATTTGAACCCCAAGTAGAGGGGACAGTGTGGTATAGTGGAAGGAGCTTGGGCTAGAAGAGGTCAACAGGGGGAAAAGGGGGACCTATTATTTATATTAACAAAAATACACGTTTATTTTAGATGATTTCAACAATGTAGATGAGTATAAAAAATTTGTCACCTCAAATCCTGGTAGCCAGAGATAACTGCTGTTAGCAATTAGGTGTAGGTGTATACCTCTCAGGTGTTTCCTATATGACCGATAGATAGATGGACAGACAGCATATTCTCAACAAAAAGAAATATGATTAAGCTATGTCTTTTTTTATACTGTTTTATTTTAATATAGTCACATATATTATTAAATTGCCTGCTACATCTTTTTGATATGTATTTTTAAAGTCACACATGTATAATATTTAGTTTAGAAGCGAAGTTATATCACAGGGTTTATAACAAAAATCAAAGGTCTCCTGCTCTATCCTTTCTTACTCCCTGAGCCTTCCTCCTAGCTAGTGATCTTCTTGAGGGGAGGTACTGGTTTAATTTATATTTGAACACCCTGTACTTAGCGCACTGCCTGTAGGCCCTCCATACATGTGGCCTTTTGTTTTTGAAATATTTAAGCCAACACTTGTTATAAAACATGACATACTACTTTAAAAATATGCAGTTGAAACATGTTTCAAGTTGATTCATTTTATAACAGCTTGGAGAGGCCATCCAAATCTTTGGCTCTATTGCTTGGAGACTTTATTGGCTGGAATGTTGCTTTTGGTTTATATTTTCAATTTTGGATTGCTGTTTTGCTGTAAAGAGATTTTTAAAAAAAATATGTTTTTATTGATTTTAGAGAGAGAAGAAGGGAAAGGGAGAGAGAGAGAGAGAGAGAGAGAGAGAGAGAGAGAGAGAGAGAGAGAGAGAGAGAGAGAGAGAGAGAGAGAGAGAGAGAGAGAGAGAGAGAGAGAGAGAGAGAGAGAGAGAGAGAGAGAGAGAAAGAGAGAGAGAAAGAGAGAGAAACATCAATCACTTGCCTCCTACACACTCCCTCCTGGGATCAAGCCCCCAACCTGGGCACGAGCCCAGACCTGGAATTGAACTGGCAACCTTTGCTTCATGGGTTGATGCTTAACCAACTGAGCCACACCAGCCAGGGCTATAGAGATTTTGTAGGAGTGGAATTTGACTTTGTATAAGTTAGCTACCAGGAGTGGACACTCACAGTCTCTAGTGGCTGAAATAAGAAGTCTGGTCCTTTGGTACATAAAAGTCTGGCAAGAACAGTCCATGGTTGGCATGGCATCTCTGTTCTACAAGCCCTAAACTTCTTCTCGTTCACAGCTATGCCAACTTTTGGGCATGTTCTTACCCTCATGGTCCCAACTGGTAGCTAGTCCCCCACCTATCACATTCATGTTCCAGGCAGCACAGGGTAAGAAGGGATGAAGAAGTAGGGCCAAAGGCCTGGAGCTGGCACTTTTAAGACAGTGTTACAGAAAGCAGCCACAGGATACATCTTAGTCACCTGGCTATACTAGGGACAAGGGAAATGTAATGGGTGTTAGAGGTGGCCAGATGCCCATCTTGAAATTGCGGGTTCTGTTACTATGGGAGGAGGGGAGAATAGCCATTGAAGGGCGACTAGCAGTCTGGGTCACAGATTTCAGGCTCTCTTCCTATCATTAATCCCGTTAGTCCTTCCACAACATGTTGCCAGGATTGCTAATGTAGCAGTTCATTTCTGCTGTGTTTTCAACTTGTTTTGTCTTTCTCATGAACTTGCTGACTTTGTCCTTCTGTTTTAACCCTTCCTTGGAGATTCTCTCCCATCCACTCCTCTGGAGTTGGAGGCTTGGTGACACCTGCTTGGATGTGAGATGAGGGTAGACAGGTAGATCCTCTCCGGGAGGCAGTATCCTGCTGCTTTCTGCATAATGGGCTTCTAGGCACTGAGCTCAGTGGTTCCCAGTGATGGGCTATCGACCCCTGAGGAGGGGATTACTGCAAGGTGTCTTTAAATCTAAACATGTTCATAGAAAGTGCAAGTATTCATATGTCTGTTTTTCACACGTGTGTAGGTGCTGCTGTGTTCATAAAATACAAATACATTTAAAAGTGCTTTTCTTATTGGGGTTTAATTTGGTATGGTGACCTGTGGCCCCGACTGTAATTTCATTCAGACCTGGGTTATGTCCTGGCACTGCCTCCTCCCACTTGTGGACCAGCCTCTCTGGACTGCAGTTTCCTCATCTGAAAGTGCTTTCCAGAATTGTGGAGAGAAGTAAGATTATGGGTGAATCACTTAGTCCAGTGCACAGCACACATTAAGGCCCTTATAAACATTAGCTCTGGTTATTGTTTTCTTCTTAATTGACACACACTAAAGTACATTTGCCATCATAATAACATTGTTTAAGGATGAAAGGACATATTTTAAAAGGTTAGGCATCATTGCTATAGTTTCTTTGGTGATTCTGATGTAGCCAGCCCTCAGATAGGTATTTGGGGACCACTGCCTTAGCTGATTCAATCAGAAACCTTTGGGATGATATGTATTCATTCACTCATTCATTCATTCATTCAAGACATCTTTATTGAGCACCTATATGCCTCTTCAGGTTACAGGTATAGGAAAGGAGGCCATTGTAATTCAGCTTTGTTCTAGCTCGGGTCACAGGACAAGGTCACTGTGCTGAGTGTCCTCTGGCTTTTCCAGGACTGCATTGCACACATCCAATAGTTTCCTCTTCTATAGAAGAGGAGGTAGATCCAAAGTCCTCAAAGACCCAGTTCTCTCTACTCGTCTGTAGATCTTCCCACAGGTCCTGCTAGCTGCCTGGGCCCAAGTGTTTGTTGGGAAGCACAGCCTCGCTGGCTGTGCCAGTGGACTTGGTGCAGCTCTGCTGACATTGCTGAACCCGGCTGGGGCCTTAGTGGCTGCTGGCATCTCCCTGCTGTCTCCAGGCAGCACCACACCTTTGCTGAGGCAGAGAGTCGGGGAGTCTAGGTGGTGAATCATTTGCCTCTGTAAGCAAGTCTGGCCTCTCTTGGCCTTGCAGGGAGGGACAGAGTGAGCTGAGGGCCAGGGGCCAAGAGAGGCTGGGGGATGCCTTCTGGCTGTGTCTTCACTGCATGGTAGTGGTCCATGAGATAGGCTCTTCCATGTGGCTCTTGCTGAGTCAGCACAATGGGGAGTCCGGCCTGTGGGGCTGGAGCCTGAGGTCTTTCTTCTTCCACTGGTGAGGACGAGCTGCAGGAAGCTAAAGTCTCCAGTGCTGACTCAGGCTTCTATGGCCTGGCTGTGTCTACGGAGCTTTTCTCTGTGGTAGAATCCTCTACCTAACTTCTCTTTGCCTTTGAGTTGAGCTGTTCTGCAGCTCAAATGGGTGGTGGAGCTTGGCTGGGCCCAGGAAAGACTGACACTACTTTCTGGGAATTACAGAGAAGGTCAGAGGTGGGGGAACGGGATTCTGGTGGAGATCACACAGTGGTGGAGCCAGAACCAGACATTCTGGGTCTTCATCTGTTGCTCTTTTCTTCCCTCTTTGCTGGAGCTCAGAAATTGTTCTTATTGAGGTGGGAGGGGATGCCGTGACACGGAGGCTGATCTGAGCTTTGGCAGGAACAAGCAGGAATACAGAATTTGCGTATTGGGGGATGGAAGAACCCAGCCAAGGAAAGTGGGAAGCCCTTGCAGGGCACCTCTGGATACAGACTGTACTTGGTCCTGCTCCCTACTCAAGAAAACAAACAAACCAAGGGCCGGTTCCAGGCTAAGGAGGCAGGTTGAATACATACAAATACTACAGCTGTTTGTGCTCTCTTGAAACCCAGCTGAAACTCCAGGAACTCACAAGGCAGACAGGAGAGGAGATAACAGCAGTAAACTTTCAGAAGCTGGGAAACGGGTGGATGAGTGGTAATTGACTTAGCACATTTGAGAGGGATAATTTTAAGCTGACAGTGAGGAAAGCAAAGGACCAATCTGTTTATATCACAGATTCCTTAAAAGTCTAGGAGCTACCAGGACCAGGTACCCCAGGAACTGGGGTGAACTGGGGGAGGAGAGGTTGCTAAAATAAAAAAGATTGGGTATCCATGGTAAGAAATGCATTTGGGTCCATGGACCGCTTCCTTTTGCTCCCCATTCAGCCACCTGACTGCCTTTTCTTTGGTAGGGTTGAAGCAGTTTCTGAACTGGGGGACACTAAGTATATGGAGAGTGTGGATACTTTATTCTAAAAAATGGAAAGAGGAGCCGGCCAATGTGGCTAAGTGGCTGAGTGTAGACCTATGAACCAGGAGGTCATGGCACATGCCCGGGTTGCTGACTCGATCCCCAGTAAGGGGTGTGCAGGAGGCAGCCGATCAATGATTCACTCTCATCATTGATGTTTCTCCCTCTCTCCCTCTCCCTTCCTCTCTGAAATCCATAAATATATATTTTTTTAAAAAATAAAAAAAGGGGATGAAGATGAAGTCACTGTTTCTGTACAGAAGCCTGTCTTCTGAGACCACCTCGCCCTCCTCATGACTTGATTCCCAGCTCACTGGCAGCCAGACCTTTGTTTTCCTAGCAGTTTGTAATAGTACTGCCCTCTGGGAACTGACCAGCTCAAGAGAAATGACCTCAGATATTCTTGTCTAGGCTCATCTGGACCTCCCTACAGTGAAGTTCAAAGCTGACAGATTCCTCCTGTGTGCTTAGAGGTTCTACCCAGCTTTTGAAACTCTCCCCCCTTATTACTATGGACAACATATACACAAGTAAGGGGAATGACATAATGAACTCCCATGTACTCAAACAGTTTTAGCAATGATCAACTTGTGGGTAATCTTAGATCTTCTGTCACTCCACTCATTCCCCATCCTTGATTATTTTGAGGGAAATCCTGAAAAAAAAAATTTGGTAAATATTTCAGTATATACCTTTAAAATCTAAGCACAATTTGGTTCTTAATCATGAACAGACAACTAAAGATTACTACAGCTCTGAACAAAAGTACTTTAGAGACCAAAGCACAAGGAGAAAAAGTAACTGGAACAAACAACATTGGGAGAAAACAGAGAAATTAAAAAGAACCATCTGTAATACACGCAGGTAAAAGAAAAGATATTGTGCCCATATTAAACAGCTGTCACACAGCTACATTTGTGCTTGCCACTCAATTTTTTAAAAATTCAGTGAACCAAAAAGCTCTCTCTTAGAAATTAGAACCATGATAGGGAAACGACAAACCCAATGGAAGGGTTAGAGGATAAAGTGATGATGCCTCAGAAAAAAGAGGAAAAAGAAAGAAAACTGGAAAAAGTAGAAGAGAAAGATAAGAAAATTGGAGGAGTAGCCTAAAAAGCCCACTATCTGGTTAGAGGTTGTAGAGAAAGAGGAAATAAGTAGGGGAGGAAATTAATAGTAAAATACTTCAAGAAAATTCCCTGTAGCTGAAGGACACGAGTGTTCAGATTTGAAAGTATTCACTAGATTCCCACCCTCTGAGATTTCAGAATTGGGGGAGGGGGGGATCAGAAGAGACTGACATATCCGGGAAGAAAAAGACACATCGCATACAGAGAGCATCAGGAAGCAACGTGGCTGCGGGCTTCTTAACAGCAGTGCTAGAAGCAAGAATATAATGCATGATGCCTTCAGATTTATGAAGGAAAGTCTCCAGTCCTTGTTATACCAAGTATGGGGATGGAATAGATAATTTTCTAACAAAAAAAGTACTTTCCTCTTTCTAAGGAGAACACACACCACCAAAGCAAGAGGAGAAACCAGCCAAAGGAGAAAGTGCGGTGTAGGGCACAGGAAATAACACCGGAGAGAGGCGCAGGGAAATCCCCGAGGACTGGGAAGGGCGATCCCAGGAGAACAGTTGTGCATTTGACAAAGAGGATGGACAGTGGGGGAAGGGGCTGTCGTTACCTACTTACCTACTGCCCGTGTTCCATCTCTTTAGCCTGAGGCTGACTCCCTGGGGGAGCCTGGTCCGGATTCCTATCTGCACTTGGCTGTCTTGCTCATGTGCCGAGTAAGCTCCTGCTCACCTCTCCTTGCTCTGCTGACCAGAGAGACAGAGTGTATTCTTTCCCTGATCCTGAGAACCAGAGGCAGGCCCCAGTGAATTTAGAAACAGAACATCAGAGGAGCTCACTCCTGCAACCCTAGTCCCGAGGCATGTCCAGTATTTGCACCTTCTCCCATGACCGCACTGCCAGCTGTCCCCGCTGTGGCCACCTACCCAATATTGTTGGGACTCATTTATGATCTTGCTCATCAGCTTTCCCAGGAAGGGCTCTTGGCAATTCTCTGGGACCACAACCAAACTCTCTGTTTCGCTAATTACCTCCTGGGAGGCTTCCTCTAGCAAAGGCAGTGTTCTTCCTGTTGTACAGTATTTCAGGTAGAATTGTGTCCCCCTAAACGAGATATGTTGGTGGCCTGTCCTGTGAATGTGACCTTTATAGGACACAGGGTCTTTGTAGACGCAATCAGGTGAAGATGAGGTCATGCTGGGCGAGGATGGCCTCACTCCAATGACTGGTGTCTTTATAAGAAGAGGGACATGGACATGGACACACAGAGTTGAGAATGTCATGTGAAGACACAGTCAGACACACAGAGGGCAGAGGGCCACATGAGGAGACTGGAGTCATGCCACCCTAAGCCAAGGAACGCCAAGAATTGCTGGCAGCTACCACAAGCTAGAAGAGGCAAGGAGGGATCTTCCCTGGAGTCTTGGAGGGAGCGTGGCCCTGTCCACACCTTGATTTTGGACTAGAAGTCTAGCCTCCAGACTGAGAGAGAATAAGTTTCTTTGTTTAGGCCACCAATTTTGTGTTAATTTCTTATGATGGCCCTAGGAAACTACTACACAAAGCTACATTTGTGCTTGTCTCACTTTTTTCAAAACTAAACAATATCTTATTTAGGGATATAGACATAGGATGTAATATTACAAAGAGAAGTAAAGGAATGAATAACAGAGGATTGTGTGACATCTGGGGAGAGGGAAGGGGTTGTGACACATGGAGCTTCTAAGAGAATGGATGGGTTTCATCTTATTTTTTTAAACCATAATACTAGTACATGTTTTATATACATTCTTCTATATGTATACATATTTGACAATAAACTTAAGATAAAAAAGACTAAACCAAGCAAAACCTAACTCTAACCAGAGTTAGACCAATTGCTTAATCTGGGAGAGATGATGGGGAATCAGTTGAACCAAATGGGGATGGGAGCCTCGGTGCCAAGCTGAGCATTTAGCAAATCTGAGCCCCTTGTGCTAATGAAGGTGAATAATAAATACGAAATCTCAAAATGATAAGTCATCATTTGCCATTCAGATATGGGGGAGTCTCCTCAATTTTGCTGAGTTTTGAGGGCCTGGCCTCCAGCTAAATGATAGGAGATTATTACACAAAGCCTTTGTCCCCATCCTACCCGGCTCATTGGCTCATTTCTCCCCCTGATATCCTAGCTGAGGATGGCCTTGAGGCCCTTTTAGATGGTTTGTATTAAATACTGTTGACTCCCATAGAAAGTCATTCAACCACTCAATATTCACTCATTCCAGTGCTAGTAGGCCTTTATTCCTCTCTAACATGTCTAATCTTTTCTTTCTAACCAAGAAACAGGCCTTAGGCTCAGAACTTTGACCAGTAGCAGGATCTGCTGAAACTAATAAGTTATTTTAATTTTATTTATTTGTACCTAATATTTAGAATATTTTTTCCATTTGTTATGATACAAAATTTCTTCTTTAAGTAATTAAAGAAAAACATTAAGCTCTAGTTGGTTTGGCTCAGTGGATAGAGCCTCGCTCGGTCTGTGGACTGAAGGGTCCCAGGTTTGATTCCGGTCAACGGCACATGCCCAGATTGTGGGCTTGATCCTCAGTAGGGGGCGTGCAGAAGGCAACCAATCAATGATTCTCTTTCATCATTGATGTTTCTATCTCTCTCTCCCTCTCACTTCTTCTCTGAAATCAATTTTAAAAAATAAGATAAGATAAAATAAAGTAAATGGTATATAGGTAATGTTCTTGAGTTACTGAGGTTTGGAAAACTATGATTATCTTAGAGACTGTACCAAACCTGAGTCCTTATTGGTGTACGCTTTGTCCTGACCTGATGTTCAGTTTTTTCATGTATCTTTCCGTGCAGCTTTTGGGAGGCCCTTGAGAGATAAGGAAGACTAGCTTATCTTTCCTGTGTCCCCCACCAGCACCAGCTGGACGTGTTAGTCACTAGTGAACCTGGCTGAGGTGTTCCTCTTTCCCCAGTGTCGTTATCCTCCCTGCTATACACTTGGCTCTCCTTAGTTCCCCAGGGATAGGTAACATTGGGAAGACGCCCCCAGCACCCAACTACAATAGGATGGGGCAGTGGGGAGTCTGTGAATGATGCACAGGTACTCCTTAAAAAGTTTAACATAGAATCCTATATAATAAAAGCCTAATATGCTAAGTGTCCAGTCATCTGGTTGGCCATTCAACCAAAGCGTAATATGCTAATGATATGCTAAGGCCGCTCAACTGCTCGCTATGATGTGCACTGACCACCAGGGGGCAGACAGTCAACCGGTCGACCAGTCACTATGACGTGCACTGACCACCAGGGGGCAGACGCTCCAACTGGTAGGTTAGCTTGCTGCTGGGGTCTGGCCGATCGGGACTGAGCAAGATGGGCCGGATACACCCTGGACCTCTCCTGCAATCCCTCCCTGGTGGCCAACCTCCTGTGTCCCTCCTCAGCCCCGATCGTGAACTGGCAGGGTTCCTCAGCCTGGCCTGTGCCCTCTCGCAATCCAGGCTGAGGGACCCCTCCCCCCCCAGTGCAGAATTTTGTGCACCGGGCCTGTAGCTATATATAATCTAGTAATTCTACCCCTAGGTATATACCCCAAAGTATTAAAAACAGGTACTCAAAAAATATATGTACACACATGTTCATAGCACTATTCACAATCATCAAAAGATAGAAACAACCCCAATGCCTGTTAATGGACAGATGGATAATATTCCATTGTGGTATATCCATACAATGGAATATTATTCAGCCATAAAAGGAATGAAGCACTGACACAAGCCGTAATGTGGATGAACCTTGAAAACATGCTAAGTGCAGTAACCATATGTGCCACATATTATAGAACTCCATTTATGTGAAGTATCCAGAATAGGTAAATCCACAGAGATAGAAAGCAGATTGGTGGTTGCCAGGGGCTAGGACAGTGATGGCGAACCTTTTGAGCTCAGCGTGTCAGCATTTTGAAAAACCCTAACTTAACTCTGGTGCCGTGTCACATATAGAAATTTTTTGATATTTGCAACCATAGTAAAACAAAGACTTATATTTTTGATATTTATTTTATATATTTAAATGCCATTTAACAAAGAAAAGTCAACCAAAAAAATGAGTCGCGTGTCACCTCTGATACGGGTGTCATAGGTTCGCCATCACTGGGCTAGGAGGAGGGGAGAATGGGAAACAATTTCTTAATAAGTATGGGGTTTCCTTGGAAGAGTGATGAAAATATTTTGGAACTAGATAGACGTGGTGGCTGTACAACATTGTGAATGTACTAAGTACCATTGCATTGTTCACATTAAAAGTTTTAATTTTATGTTATGTGAATTTCATTTCAATTTTTTTAAAACTCCAGAGAAAGGTAAAGCTTTTACAAACTTTGTAACCATAATTATTACTAGTAATAGAGACTTGTTGATACCAGTATGTCAGGACACTGTGAGAATCCTTGCCTGTAACCATCTGCCAGGTTTATTAACTGGCTTCTAATTACACTTCTCCTTGTGGCTGAGGGCAGGACACCAGGGATTTCTAACTCAGATGCCTTCAGGGCCCAACCTGTTGGGATAAATATTTGAGGTCAGCTGGGTGTGAGGCAGCAGGGAGCAGTGGGGATTAGGTGAAATGGGGCTGGACCTGCACTATCTGTAGGCATTCAGATGCAGACCGTCTATTCGGGCTGATTCTTGCCCCATCTCCATCATTCTGCCATCCCTCTTAAACCAACTGACAGACTAGTCTGTTTTAAACATCGTCTTCAGTATGCCATTCAGTGGCTAAAAATCCTTTTCCTGTAACAGAATCCAAACTTCTCTGCTTCCCCTTCCAGCATAGAGTATGAGGAAGTTTAGCTGGTTCCATGTGCATATGTACCGTGAAACTCTTTTTAAAAAAAATGTTTTTATTGATTTCAGAGAGGAAGGGAGAGGGGCAGAGAGGGAGAAACATCAATCATGATAGAGAATCATTGATCAGCTGCCTCCTGCACACCCCCAGTTGGGAATGGAGCCTGCAACCTTGGCATGTGCCCTGACCAGGAATCAAACCTTGACCTCCTGCTTCATAGGTTGATGTTCAACCACTGAGCCACACTGGCTGGTCATGTACCATGGAACTCTTACCCTCCTCCCCGCTGTGCCTTGGGCCAGCCACCTGGAGATTTGGGGTAACAGGACTAAACCCCGTTGCCTATGAAAAGGGGGGTTCTCTCTGAACCTTTGATTTAAGGATGACTCCGGAGAAACGGCCAGCAGCTGGTGGCCCCTCTTTGGAGGTTCAGTGGGCTTCTGTACTGTCACTTCCTTTAGTGTCCGCAACCTGAGTGCACATTCGTCCGCTATCTCTGTCCAAGGAGAGAGAGAGAGAGGGGCATAGAAGAACCTGGAAAGATTTTTAAAAAATATATATTTTATTGATTTTTTACAGAGAGGAAGGGAGAGGGATAGAGAGTTAAGAAACATCGATGAGAGAGAAACATCGATCAGCTGCCTCCTGCACACCCCCCACCGGGGATGTTCCCGCAACCAAGGTACATGCGCTTGGCCGGAATTGAACCTGGGGCCCTTCAGTCCGCAGGCCGACGCTCTATCCACTGAGCCAAACCAGCTAGGGCCTGGAAAGATTTTTAGTAGATGACATGAAGAAAGGTTTTTTTGTTTTCTTTTTTTTATCTGCCCAGCACTCAGAGGCCTGGACCCTTTCAGGCTGCTGGAAGCAGGGAGTGGGGCGGGCCATGTCAGGGGAGAGGGTGTGGAGGAAGGAGACTTAGTCCATTAGGTTCAGGGAGTGGCTGGCACGGTTTTCTTTTGTGCCTCCAGCTCCGTGGCTGCTTGTAAACCCTCTTTACTGATGATTTTCTGAGAACCACATAGGGCTTGGAGATCGGTGGCCCCCATCCTTTCCATGTGGTAACAGTTGGACACTGGCTGGGGGTGGGTAGCATGGCAGGAAAAGTACAGTTGTATGCCTGCAGGACCTGCCTAAGGCCCTTGCCCTAACACCTCCCCAGCCTGAGTGGCAGGGAAGCCTTCCTCCTTCCCTGGAATCCTGTGTTCAGAACTCTGAATTCCTTGTGGTCAGTGTCTGGCCCCCGAGCGGTTGTGTTTGCCCCAGGCCTGCGGAACCATCCCACTCGGAAAATGGAGGCTTGCCCTCCACAGATCCAGGGCGTTCACTCGCTGCCCCCTCCGGCGGAGTTCCTTGGCTTAGCTTACAGCACTGCAGTCAATTAGCCTGGTTGCTCTTTTGGGGGAGATTGGCTCCCACAGGGCACACTTATCTCTGAAACCTTCCTGTGCATGAGGTGGCTGCTCAGCTGCTGTCCGAGGAACGCCAGGATGGCTCCCACACCGAGATGCTTTGGCGTTAGAGCTTGGGAGACGGCCCAGTATAACCAGTTCAGCCACCAGTTCTTCCTTCCTGGCCATGTTCATAGAGAACATCATGGGTGTGAACGCGTGTGTACCCTCTGACCCTGCCAGCCACTTCCCAATGGGGAGGGGGTGAGTTCCTGGAATAAGGGGAAATCTCTGTGTCCCAAAATGTGTTTTCTTATGAGCTTAAGTAAAGTACCTTGAGTTGGTTCATGGAGACTGTCCAGACACGAAACCTTGGAGATCCAACATGCACCTCCATTCCTTGTGGGCTGAGAAAGGACTCTGGGTTATCCTTGTACCTCAGTCTGTGAAGCCGTTGCTTCCTGATGTGTTGTAAAGTGAACTTATGCGTTTGTATGTACTAGTATGTGTGTGTATTTTCAATGATAGTGTTATTTAGATATTATTCATGTACCATGAAGTTTAGGCTATAGCCCAGCGGTGCTCTGGCCGACAGAAAGCCCAAGTATCCCCTCTTCAGAGGGGTCAGCTGTGGCCTCAGCTCCTTCCCTAGGGGGTGAATGGGCATGTGTTATAAGATTAAGAGAGAAGGCTCTTGAGTCAGGCTGCCTGAGTTTCAGTCCTAGCTTATTTGGTGGGTGGCCTTGGAAAATTTAATGGTGCCATAGTTCAGTTTCCTCACCTCAGTTTCCTCTGTGAAACAGAGATGGCAGGAGTACCCACCTCATAAGGCCGTGTGTGGTTTGGAGATAATGCTGATAAAAGACGTGGCATAACAATGGTGCCTCGTAGGAGTGACGGCTCCGACCATCAGTCGGTCCGTGGTAGCTGCATGATGGAGCCTGCACAGGAGAGGACGGTGGGTCCCCGAGGGCTCTGCATTTGGTGGTTGCCCTGTGACTAATGCAGACTCTCTGGTTTCTTTGTATTCCTTTCCTGGCCCAGTATTGATCCTCCAGAAGGTGGAGAATGGAGACCTGAGCAACAAGATTCTGAAGATCACTGACTTCGGCCTGGCTCGGGAATGGCACCGGACCACCAAGATGAGCGCGGCAGGGACGTATGCTTGGATGGCCCCCGAAGTCATTCGTGCCTCCATGTTTTCCAAAGGCAGCGATGTGTGGAGGTAAGGCTCAAGGGTGCAAGGTCAGTGTCCCCGGGTCTGTGTTGGCTGCACGCACGCTTCGGGGCTTGGAGAACTGAGGTTGCACAGATGCCCAGGAACCTCAAGTAGGTCTAAGTGACCCTTTCAGAGCAATCTACACCAATTCCCGAGTTGCCAGGGGACAGTTTCCAATGCCTTCATCTGCCAGAAGTCCCTCCAGTGCTGTGGCAAGTGCACATCTATGCAGGCCCCTCTCTGTCGGTGATTGCTGCCTAGGGAAGACCAGGGGCAGTGTGCACTCCCATCGCTGACTGTAGGGGGTGAGGGCACTCCGTCACTCCTGGAAACCTTCACCAGGGTCACCCTGGCTTGCTTAGCGACAGTGCTCTTACTGCTGGACTTGTCCCCACTATAAGCTCCTGGGACGATAAGTATTCACTGTGCTGTCTCTTTTTTCTGGTGGCTGGAAATTATCCTTTCCAGTTATCCGGTTAACCTTTTTAGTCTATCTGTTGAATGTGGAGAGAGGAGTAGGAAAAGAAGTCCAAGCATGTGCCCAGAAATGCCTAGTCACAGATTGGACCAGCCATCTGCCTAATAAATATCAGCCCACGAGGTCACTTTTGTATTCCTTTTAAGAGGAATACAAGTTTTTGTGTGAACATATGGATCTAAAACTCTTGTCCCCACTGATGGGAGGAAAAGAGGAGGAGCATCTACAGAGCATGCAGCCCGTGGCTGTGAGACTGGGCATCACCTTGGTACGCAAAAGGAAGGACTATAGGTTATCGTTGTACCTCAGTCTGTGAAGTCGTTGCTTCCTGATGTGTTGTAAAGTGAGCTTATGTGTTTGTATGTATGTGTGTGTATTTTTAATAACAGCGTTATTGAGATAGTCACATTTACCCTTTAAAGAGTATGACAGTGGTTTTTAGTAAATTTACAAAGTGTTATACCAGTCACCATTGTTATTAGTTTCCTAGGGCTGCTATAACAAATTACCACAAACCTGGTGTCTTAAAACCATAGAAATTTATAGTTTGGGGACCAGAAGTCTACAGTTAGTGGCCCTAGGGCCACACCCCCTCCAGAGACTCTAGGGGAGATTCTGTTCCAAATAAGGCTTTTGGGTACGAAGACATGGACATAACTTTTTAGGGCCACCATTCAACCTACTATAACCACTATCTATTTTCAGAATATTTTTATTACCTAAAAAAGAAACCTGATACCCATTAGCAGTCATTTCCTAATCTGCCCTGGCAACCACGAACTTACTTTCTGTCTTTAGGGGGCTATTCCAGACATTTCATACAAATGGAATCATATCATATATGGTCTTTTGTGACTGGCGTCTTTCATTTAGCATAATGTTTTCAAGGTGTATCCATGTGTTAGCATGCGTCAGAACTTCATTCCTTTTATAGCTGAATAATATTCCATTTATGGATATACCACAATTTGTTTATCCATTATTCATCAGTTGATGGACATTTGGGTTGTTTCCACTTTTGGGCTCAGTGCTGCTATGGACATCTGTGTACAAGTTTTTGTGTGAACATATATGTTATCAGTTCTCTTGGGTATATACTGAGGAGCAAAATTGCTGAGTCACGTGGTAAATCTATGTTTAACTTTTTGAGGAACCACCAAGGTATTTATCTTTCTCTGACTGGCTTATTTCACTTAGCATAATGCTCTCCATGCTGTTGCAAATGGTAAGAGTTCTTTCTTTTATACAGCAGCGTAGTATTCCATCGTGTAGATGTACCACAGTTTTTTAATCCATTCATCTGCTGATGGGCACTTAGGCTGTTTCCAAATCTTAGCTGTTGTAAATTGTGCTGCTAGAAGTGTATTTCTTTTAAGGAGTAGTCTAGTTAGTCCAGACTGATGTGCCCTATGAGATTGTTCAGGAACCCAGGTTCTTTCAGGTCTCTCAGTGCATTGTTCTTGCCTGAATGGTTACATCTGAGTTGACTGTTGCTTCTGCATTACAGTCTGCAGAGAAGGGGAACTAGAACTTATCCATGGCAAGCAGTTTGTCTTTCATTTGGGGATGACCCAGAAGTTGTGCACATCTCCTCTGTGCACACCTCATTGCCTGCTCTAGGTTATGTATGCACACCTGGCTCCAAGGGAGGCAGACAGATGTAGGCTGGACAACGATGTGCCCAGCTAAAACTCTTATTATGGAAGAAGGAGAGAATGGATTCCAAGGGACAATCAACCACTTGCCACACTCAACTTCATCTTAACGTTCTTCATGGGACAACAGGACTTCTCAGTAGCATGATTGTTTTCTATTTTCTACATTCCTGCTAGCCTCTTCTCCCAGCCTGGCCCCAAAATCACTCAGGATTAATTGTCACATTCCCAAGATTTCTGTTGCTGCAATGATTTGGGCAGAGTTGCCTCTGGATACCAGGTACATTCTTAGCGGGAAGAGCAAACCCAAATGCCTAATGTCAGATCTTCTCATAGTGATAGAAATCCAGGCAAGGAAGGGCAAGGCCATTGCAGGGCTCTGTCCATCAGGGAAGTAACAAGGCAGAACCTTTCAGCTTTTACCCAAAGTGTCCTTGTTCCAAGACTAAGCTCCAGGTTTTGCCCTGAAAGCACACATCCTGAAAGCAGGCTTGAGGAGCCTCTGGTGAGAGGCATCTGATGATGTTATTCTACTACCTGAAGGGAGTAGCTGGGAGCTAAACTTTGGATGAGGTGTCTTGGAATTTGTCTCACGGTCTGCTCTGCCAGTGGCTCTCTGGATTAGGACTGTTCCCGGGGCTCAAGCCTCCTGACTCAGTGTGGTTGATGAATGTGGTTTGAAAACATAATTCACCCTATTTCTTTCTAGCTTCCTTAGCTTCCATGCTTCAGTATTTCTTTCTAGGACACCATCTATTGAACCCATTAAATGAGCCTTTTATCTCTTTCTCTTCAAGCCTGCTCATCTAAGTGGCTCCAAATGATCTTGCATCTTTACCAGAAGAAAACATGTGCCCATTGCTATTCATACAGCACACATACACTGGTAGCAGTATTTACCGCCTACGAATGCTTACAGGCCAGGCTCTATACTGAATGCCGTACATCGTTTATCTCATGTGTGGGATGAAATGGAGGTATTTTATTGATCATTGTAAGTGTCTAAAGTTACAGTAGTAAAACGTGTTCACTATAGAAAAAATTAGAAAATATGGATAAACAAAGAAAAAAGAAAAAGAAAATCACCCACAACTTACTTCCAAAGATAACCTATATTAATATTTTGGTGTACTCATTCCTGTTTATATGCTCATCCACCCATTCCTTAAAATAGGGTCATTCTGTTTTTTAAGCTACTTTTTAAATATAATATTGCATGAGCATATCAAGAAGTATTTATTGCCAATAAAAATATCAATGTATATGTTACATAAATATATTAGTAAATATGTCATCATTTTGAATGAGGATCCAGCTAACAACAAGAAGAATTGAATGTTACTTTACAATTTACAAAGTGTTTTCACATATTTTAAGTTCAGTTGTTTTTGCCAAAGATTAGTAAACAGTCAGTGAGGTTCCTGAATGTGGGGTCACAGCTGATAACCAAGTGCAAGAGCCCATTCAGGGGGCACCTCTCCCTTTAGGGCATGGACCCCTGAGTTGACAGTTATCCCTAATAAACAGGTTAGCTCTAACTTAGAGATAACACAGGTTAAGAAGAAAAACAGTCCTGGTCCAGTTCAGGTGCGGAATTGCTGTGCCTTTGGTCGGGAAGGATTGCTATCCACTCCGATACTTTTCTTCAAGTTGAAAAAAATAAAACACCCCTCCCCCACCTTTGACCATACCCAACGGGGGAAGGTTACCACACCTCTGGAGGTGGCTAATTAATGACATCGGGTGAGTTCCCTGAGGGCAGCACTGTGGGAGCTGGCGGTTCTCTGTGGGGGAGGGAGTCCCAGGCAGTGTTTCAGTGGGTGCTTCCAGGCTGCTTGTAAATGGTCTTGGAAGGATCTCTTGACCTTCCCTGTCAATCCCAGGAGGGCAACAAATTAAACTAAACTTGAGGTAAATCAGTGGGCTTCTGCCCACCTCTCTCTGGGGCTCAGACCCAACTAATGTGTATTTCTCCAGTTTCTTTCTTGGACTCTATTGCTGTGAAAGGAACACCAAGACTTCATTTATATCACCCACCTTCTGTTACAAAAATAAACAGGAACATTGGCAGAGGGAAACTCGGACTGGTTGAGTCATCCTGGAAAGGCTTCTTCCAGAGGCAGGTGTCCTTCAACAAGGCCCTCCCCACACACGGAGGGCTCTCCCCAGCTCCCACCAGCCACTGTCACATCAGGCCCTCTCCAAGGGCAGCACCGATGTTTGCTGGCCACAGGTGGTGACTTCTGAATGAGGAGCAGTTGTTATTCTCTGCTCTGTGAGGTGTAGGGGAGGCCGTCTTTGTACAGATGAGGGAACAGGTCTGGAGCCATGAACTTGCTTTTCCAAGGTCACATGGCTGGTAAGTGGTAAAGCAGGCATTTGACTGAAGTCTGTCTCGATCTTTCTTGGGGAGTAGTCCTCCCATTTCACTTAGTTGTAGAGCCCTTCAAATGGAATGGAATGCTGATGCCCAAAGAAGCCGGCCAGGTATGAGCAGAGCTGCTCTTGTTGCAGCCGAGAGGTGCCTGGCTCCTCCCTTTTCCAGGTGGCCTGAGACTTCTCCATGGGTCACCTAGGGCTCCGCGCGAGAACCGTCACACGGGGGATGCTAGGACACAAGGAGGATGCATGTTTGGATCTTTGAAACTCTACTGTCTTTCCAGGTGGTTAGGGTTCAGACACCATTTGTCTTTGCCTGGATGGGAGAAAGAAGTTCTTTGGGACCGTGGGTGTTCCTTCCTCGGGGTGGAGGTGGGCAGTAATGCCAAGGGCAGGCAAGAGGAAAGTCACTCTAACCTAGGAATACAGTCAGCAGTGCTGAGAGTTTATGTGGTAAAAGCTGCCCAGCATGAGCTCTGTCTGGGGGCCACATTAAAGGACTGGTAGGAAGTATAACAGTGCAGTTCTTGGTGGTTTTCAGGCCTTACTCAGGGTTACCCTGTGCACCCTGCAGGACCATCTCACCAGGCACTCACTCCCACACCTCTCCACCAACTCACTCACTAAATGAGTGCCTACTATGTACCAGAGCCTGAGCCAGGCCCTGAGAATGCAGATTAAACACTACTATCCCTACCCTCTAGGAGCCCATAGGCTGGTGAACAAACAACTACAGTATGTGGCAGCCCAAACAAAGGCTGCATAACACCTGGAGGTGTTAGGCAAGGCTTCCTAACGTGTCCAATTGTTCCCATCAGCCTCAGTCTAAAATCCAGCACCTTGTCCAGACAAGACTTTGGAACTGTCTACCAGGCTTTTTCCTGTCAAGATATATCAAGTGTTTGGAGGGGTCACTGGGGTAAAGCCATTGTCTTAGGATACTGGCCAGGCCACTCTGAGGGTCCATCTGTAGGGATCCCCTGGCTGCCCTGGCTCATGGGTTGGCACATTGTTGCTCTTTGGGGCCATGCCAGGCCACTTGGGCTTCTTTAAAGACAAGTTCATGTGCTTGTACGTGCTGATCCCTGTCTCTGGAGCACTAACTCTTCCTTCACTCAGCATTCAAGGTTTAGCTCAAGGTTTAGCAATCTTCCATCCCATCCTGGTCTGGTTTGGGTGACCCTCCTTTGTGCTCTCATAGTATCTCTGTTGTGACTCATTTCTCCATATTCTAATTGAAGGTCTTTCTGTCCCTCTCATTAATCTCTTCGTGGATAAGATCATCTTTTTTTTTTTTTTTAATCCTTACCCGAGGATATGTTTTTATTGAAGGGAGAGGGAGAGAGAGAAAAAAGTTGATGTGAGAGAGAAGAAACATTGACCGGTTGCCTCCCATACTCACCCTATCTGGGGATCTGAACCTGCAACCTGAGTGTGTGCCCTGACCGGGAATCAAACCCAAGACCTTTCAGCTTAACCAACTGAGCCACACCAGCCAGGGCAAGATCTGTATCTTTTATCCTGTATTCTAGTGTGTGGCATTGAACTTGATGCATAATAAAGATTTAACAGATGTTTAAAATGAATTAATAAATGGTGGTGCATTTGAATCGGATCTTGAAAGACTATTAGAGTTTACCAGGCAGAGACATGGTAGAAGGGCATTCTAGAGAGAAAGAATGGAAAGGGGGCAAAACCAAGATGGCGGCATAAGTTAACGCCGGAGTTTGCTGCCTCGAACAACCACTTCAAAAATACAACTAAAAGACAAAACGGACATCATCCAGAACCACAGGAAGGCTGGCTGAGTGGAAGTTCTACAACTAGGAGGAACCGAGAATCAGAGGAGGCGCAGTGCTGATTTTTTTTTTTTTAATCCTTACCCGAGGATATGTTTTTATTGAAGGGAGAGGGAGAGAGAGAAAAAAGTTGATGTGAGAGAGAAGAAACATTGACCGGTTGCCTCCCATACTCACCCTATCTGGGGATCTGAACCTGCAACCTGAGTGTGTGCCCTGACCGGGAATCAAGACCTTTCAGCTTAACCAACTGAGCCACACCAGCCAGGGCAAGATCTGTATCTTTTATCCTGTATCCTAGTGTGTGGCATTGAACTTGATGCATAATAAAGATTTAGCAGATGTTTAAAATGAATTAATAAATGGTGGTGCATTTGAATCGGATCTTGAAAGACTATTAGAGTTTACCAGGCAGAGACATGGTAGAAGGGCATTCTAGAGAGAAAGAATGGAAAGGTGGTGCAGGGTCCACCATGACTTACTTCATGGACCTATATGCCCTTAATATATGCTGCTCAACCTTTCTAGAGCTTGCTTTCCTCATCTGCAAAATGATGATGAAACTTACCTTGCAGGTTTGTTGTAGGGATTCAAGATGGTGTTTGTAAATGGCATAGCACCCTGCACATGCAAGGTACCATGATAAAATAGATATTGGGTTCTTTCTTTCTTTCTTTTTTTTTTTAAATTAATACGACTTTTTGTTGTTTGTAAACTACTGATGAATATTAAAAAATTCGAGGTTTGTGTTGAAAATATAAAAAGAGCCACTGTTCCAACCGTTCATGGTCTTACGTTTTCTTGTCCTGACTCATTCCTGGAAGGATTAAACACACTGTATTTTGTCTAGTTCTGATTGTGAACTCGTAGAATAGTTATTCCGCTAAGCTCTGTGCTCCTCATTCTCTGGCTTCCAGGACCTGTGTAAAGAAATTCTTCATGTAGACTTGCAAGGTAGGGAGGGAGCTCTGACGTCCTCACAGCTGGTGATCTGCTGTGCTCCGCTGGTGCAGGCCACCCTGGCAAAACGTCCCCTTTGAATTAGCAGTGTCCATTAAGGGCTCACACTGATGGGGGCAGGAATCTATTCAACCTAGTGGGCGGCGTTAAAGAAACCTTTTAAAAGATTTTAGGGGGGAAAAATCTGTTTGTTTGGAGTGGTCAGCATTCTGTGTTTCCAAAGCTAAAAAATATATATTATATATATTTATATTTGTGACTAAAGCCGAAATTTTTATAAAACAGAAAAACAGGTATTTTGGGGAGGCTGCCCCTTCTCCCAGTTTATTACACTAACAATAACAACAACAAAATAGCTGTGGCCCTAGAGCACTAATTTAAACACTAGAGGAGCTCATTTAATATCATGAGTCTTAAGAGAGTGCTAGTGTTATTTGCCCTTTACAGGTGAGGAATTTGAGGAGCAGACTTTGAAACCAAGGGTGCTTGACTCCAGAGTTTTTGCTTCCCGCCAGAAGGCCTTCTGGTCCCCCTTTCATATTACGTTACTACGTCCATTTTGTTCGTCTCCCTACGTGCTGGAGAGAACGCGGCATGCTCAGCAAGCACGCATGAATGAGCTCTTTCAGCGCAGTTGCACCCGTGGTTATCACATCTTCTTCTCCTCCCTAGCTACGGGGTGCTGCTTTGGGAGCTACTGACTGGTGAGGTGCCCTTCCGAGGGATCGATGGCCTGGCAGTCGCTTATGGAGTGGCCATGAACAAACTCGCCCTCCCCATCCCTTCTACATGCCCAGAACCTTTTGCCAAACTCATGGAAGGTAAGTGATCCCTGGCCAGGACAAAACTGGAGACGGTTCACCTTCCTATCAGCACTTGATAGATTTTGGCCAATTCTGCAGGATCAGTTACTGAAAGAGGAGATGAAGTGTTAGTCACTCAAGGAGGAATCCTGTGGGTGGTTGGAAGAGCTACTTCAAGATGACATTAGCACCCTGATAGTTGATGTCAGAGCTGTCCCTTCTGTCCTTCTCCAGTGACTGTAGATCTTAATTTAGTAACTAAAGCCTGCTTGTATGGGGGGGGGGAAAAGAGGAACAAATGTAATAATCTGAACAATAAAGATGGGCATAAAAAAAAAAAAGAATGGAAAGGTGGTGCAGGGTCCACCATGACTTACTTCATGTACCTATATGCCCTTAATATATGCTGCTCAACCTTTCTAGAGCTTGCTTTCCTCATCTGCAAAATGATGATGAAACTTACCTTGCAGGTTTGTTGTAGGGATTCAAGATGGTGTTTGTAAATGGCATAGCACCCTGCACATGCAAGGTACCACGATAAAATAGATACTGGGTTCTTTCTTTCTTTCTTTTTTTTTTTTTAAATTAATACGACTTTTTGTTGTTTGTAAATTACTGATGGATATTAAAAAATTCGAGGTTTGTGTTGAAAATATAAAAAGAGCCACTGTTCCAACCGTTCATGGTCTTACGTTTTCTTGTCCTGACTCATTCCTGGAAGGATTAAACACGCTGTATTTTGTCTAGTTCTGATTGTGAACTCGTAGAATAGTTATTCCGCTAAGCTCTGTGCTCCTCATTCTCTGGCTTCCAGGACCTGTGTAAAGAAATTCTTCATGTAGACTTGCAAGGTAGGGAGGGAGCTCTGACGTCCTCACAGCTGGTGATCTGCTGTGCTCCGCTGGTGCAGGCCACCCTGGCGAAACGTCCCCTTTGAATTAGCAGTGTCCGTTAAGGGCTCACACTGATGGGGGCAGGAATCTATTCAACCTAGTGGGCGGCGTTAAAGAAACCTTTTAAAAGATTTTAGGGGGGAAAAATCTGTTTGTTTGGAGTGGTCAGCATTCTGTGTTTCCAAAGCTAAAAAATATATATTATATATATTTATATTTGTGACTAAAGCCGAAATTTTTTTAAAACAGAAAAACAGGTATTTTGGGGAGGCTGCCCCTTCTCCCAGTTTATTACACTAACAATAACAACAACAAAATAGCTGTGGCCCTAGAGCACTGATTTAAACACTAGAGGAGCTCATTTAATATCATGAGTCTTAAGAGAGTGCTAGTGTTATTTGCCCTTTACAGGTGAGGAATTTGAGGAGCAGACTTAGAAACCAAGGGTGCTTGACTCCAGAGTTTTTGCTTCCCGCCAGAAGGCCTTCTGGTCCCCCTTTCATATTACGTTACTACGTCCATTTTGTTCGTCTCCCTACGTGCTGGAGAGAACGCGGCATGCTCAGCAAGCACGCATGAATGAGCTCTTTCAGCGCAGTTGCACCCGTGGTTATCACATCTTCTTCTCCTCCCTAGCTACGGGGTGCTGCTTTGGGAGCTACTGACTGGTGAGGTGCCCTTCCGAGGGATCGATGGCCTGGCAGTCGCTTATGGAGTGGCCATGAACAAACTCGCCCTCCCCATCCCTTCTACATGCCCAGAACCTTTTGCCAAACTCATGGAAGGTAAGTGATCCCTGGCCAGGACAAAACTGGAGACGGTTCACCTTCCTATCAGCACTTGATAGATTTTGGCCAATTCTGCAGGATCAGTTACTGAAAGAGGAGATGAAGTGTTAGTCACTCAAGGAGGAATCCTGTGGGTGGTTGGAAGAGCTACTTCAAGATGACATTAGCACCCTGATAGTTGATGTCAGAGCTGTCCCTTCTGTCCTTCTCCAGTGACTGTAGATCTTAATTTAGTAACTAAAGCCTGCTATCCAGTTCTTCATTATATTATTAACTCAAATGAGGAAGGTATAGCAGCTTTTATTTTAGGACCTCTGCGTGTCTTACATGTAGAAATAAAGAGCACCTGAGAAGAAAGGAACTCTCAAAGTCATCTAGTCAAATCCTACAATTTTGTGAGAAATCCAAAGCTGAGAAAAGCTAAGTGGATGGGTGGCCACTCCATTAGTAAGAGCTGAGCTGCAAGTAGAAAGAATTCATTTTTCCTGACTCCCACTCCAGTGCTGTTGATCCTTGCCTTCTCAATTGCCCATTGAGGTGGGGCATTGGTTTTTGGAAAATTGAGGCCCAAGGTGTAGTTACCCACTGTAGGACTGGAATCGTGAGTAACTGGATCAAGTGTGGTAGTATACTTCACACAAGGGAACTCTTTGGACTTGCCTTTCTTGTGCTGAATTAATAGTCACCATTGGATGGGTGCACAAGTGCAGCATTTTCTTTCCAAGTTCACCCTCTTTGATTGTGACGCTGGGCACCTGGCTTTACTTCCTAAGCCCTGTTTATGGACCTAAATCCCAGTCTCTGTTTCTGAAAGGAGAAATGAGAGGTAGTTGTCTGGTAAGTGAGGTCATCATATCCTAAGTCTAACATTTGCCTCTATCCATTCATGCTTTTTGCCTGCTCATGTGCTCCGTGAAGATTGCTGGAATCCCGACCCCCATTCACGACCACCTTTCACAAACATCCTGGACCAGCTAACTACCATAGAGGAGTCTGGTTTCTTTGAAATGCCCAAGGACTCCTTCCACTGCCTGCAGGATGACTGGAAACATGAGATTCAGGAGATGTTTGACCAACTCAGGGCCAAAGAAAAGGTAAGAGAAAAAAGATAAAGTCGTGCATTGGATCAGTGAGCCTTCTCTGCTGGGGCCTCTGGGCAGATCCTGACACGACCGCCTTCCTGCTTGGTTTGCAATAACGGGGCAGCTCTTTCCTTCTCTGCTTTGCATGGAAAGAATTCTCCAGGCCTCAGGTATGACCTGAAATGGTATAGACTTTTTCTTCTTTTGGAAATATGGCGGGAATAAGCAGGGGGAGTCGGAGCCAAAGCTCTCCTTGAGCCTATCTACTTCATTGTCCAAACTGAGGGAGCACACCATTGGGCAAGTACCAACGTGGTGTTTCACCTGCCAGCTGAAAATGCAAAAGGGTTCTCCAAAGGTTTCTTGGCTTTGCAATGGACTTTTCGAGGGGTTAGCTTGATTCCAAGGATACTTCAACATGGAGAACAGTTATCAGAACACCTTGCCAGTGTCTTTTGGTATCAGAATCAGAAATAGCACGTGGGCTAAAAATACTATGAATCTGAAATCGTTTGGCATTTTTCATGTTTTTGTGAAAAGGGCTGACAGTCCAAACCAACCAGGGAGTTCAGAGACTTAGCCAGGTAGAGATCCATCTTCCTGTTTTGTGGCCGTTCCGTAAATGTCCCCTCTCCGTGCCCTTGGTGCAGTCAGTGTCCCCACAGGTAAAGTTAATCAAAGCAGCTGGGTTGCTTTATACTGCAGGGGCAGAACTAAATCTAAGGGCTACAGCGAGGGCCCGGAGGGAGGTCTATATATAGACTTGGTTAATTTCTCTTTCCCTTCTCACTCCCCACCATGGGAATTTGGGAAGCGACATGATAATAATAGCAGCTAAAATTACACATATCTTTATGACTTCCCAGTTCTTTCACTTGAAAGGTCTGCTAAGACCTTTTCATCTTTTTTATCCAGGAGTCTTATGCCCCTGCCACCAGCATGTAGGGCAGGTGTCATTATCTTTTTCTTCTCAGAACTGAGGGTCAGTGACTTGTCTAGGTAAGCAGGGAACCAGAAACTTCAAACTGGGTCTTCGGATTCCCAAATCATCCTCTTCGCGGTATCATTATTGTTCCCTATACAAACGACTTCAGCATCATTTCCGGAGCTGATGTAACAAGATTAAATTCTTTTTATTCAACAGAGCAATCCTAAACTTGGTACTGTTTGACGAGTCAGTGAGCATTCTGCAGGGGAATGGAGTGAGCTGATGACGAATCTTTAAGGATCTCAGGGGGGAGGGGGAGACACCTGCACTGACCACTGAGCAGAATGATTAAAAAACTGTTCCAACTAGAAAAACTGCAGAGTTGCTGGCCTTTTGCTAGATTGCTAACCGCTGACTCTCAGTTATTTCTTTTGATTAATGAAATTATAAGGGTACCAGCCAATAAAAAAATGAAAGTTGGATTTTGTCAATAAGTAGTTACTAGGAAAAGTCAAACCCATTCTCGCAATAGCTAACATTCATAGAGCAGGTACTATGTGCTGTGGTCTGTTATTTATTTATTTGAATTCTTACATAATCATACGTAATGAGATAATAATTATCTTATGTTATACAACCCTGTGATGTTGGTGCTATTAACTCCCTATCACAGATGAGGCCCCTATCAAATTGCCCAAGGCCACAATTCAGGCAGTTTGTTCCATCCTTGCTCTTAACCACCACGCTGTGATGTCTCTCCACATAAGGCTTGTAGTTGGGCGAGTGAGGGTAAGATGAATAATGAGCTTTGTCTCTGGAGTGATTCCTCTTACATTATTGAAGGTAGACAATATGATTGGCACACTATGAGGTTGACCCCTCATAGGTGTTTCACAAGAAGGGGACTTACCATGTTTGAGGTTCTTCCGGGTATCTAGTGCCCTAGGCTAGTACTCTGTGAATGTCTTGGTTTCCTATGTGATTCAGCTTATTCTTCAGGTTGGCTCAACCTACTGCTTCTAGGTATTGTGACCTGGCTTGGTCTCTGGACTGGGGTTGGGGTTCCCTAAAAGGAAGGAGCTTAGCCTCAAACCATCCCTTACACAAGAGTATGCGGGAGAGAGGACTTAGAAAGGCTGGTATTAGCTTGAACTGTTCAGCGCTCCCACTTAGCAGCAAATGGTAAATTATTACAACCAACCAGTAACAATTTTTCTGATTCGTCCATGTGTTTGTGTTTTCCTGATGGTGAAAGCTAAGTCATGGGACAGGGAAGCCAAGGATTTGGAAGGTGCACCATTGATCTCTTTGGAGCTTATTTCATCAAAGTAGAAGCTCAAAAGTTCAAGCTCATCTCGTTAGATACTCATGATGAATCTATGTTCCATAAAGGAGGATTGCATTTATAAAAGTGTCTTCTACCTCCTTCTTTCTCATTCACTCATTCATTCATTGACTCAGCAGTTATTGAGCACCTACCATATACCAGACAATTTCCTAGGTGCTAATCCTCTTCTCGTTTCTCATTCTATTCCTTTTATGGTTATTTTGATATTCTCTTGGGAATGGAAGACTAGTCAGACAAAAAGCTCCTACCACCAGAACATTTTATTCCCATCTCTGTTCTCTCTTCTGCTTTCTACCTGCTGCTCAGCATCCCCAATATGTGCTGTCATACTTGTTTTTTAAAAAAAGCTCTAAGTTTCTTATCTACAGTATTTTGTTTTTGTCCAGAATGACTCCTTCTAGTGGAGCATGTCATTAAGAATTTTAAGTTTCGACCACAGAAGTGTTGCTCTGGCTTCTTTATTAAAGAAACATTCCACTTTTTATTGGTTTGCAATGTTGACATGAGAGCTTTCTTAAATTTCCCCTTATCCCCACCCCCTTCAGTCCTAGGCCTGGAGTATCCAGTGTTAAAAGTTTAGGTTCCATATTTAAAAATTTTATACACATGCTTTGTTCTCTTTCGTATTTTCTCTCCTATTTCCTGATTCCATGTCTCCCACCTCTTCCCAGGACTCCGTGCTGGGTTCATTGATAAATTCATGCAGAAGGAAAAGGGGGTTCTGCCCACCTAATGTGGCAGCGGTTCTAGAGCAAGTGCCTGGCAAAGATGTCAGGAAATGTTCTCTCTTTTCTTGGCTGCACCGTCGCCATCCTTCCAGAGCAAATGGCTGTCCTTTAAAATAAGAAGAGCCCTAACCGGTTTGGCTCAGTGGATAGAGCGTTGACCTGTGGACTCAAGGGTCCCAGGTTCGATTCTGGTCAAGGGCCTGTACCTTGGTTGCGGGCACATCCCCAGTATGGGGTGTGCAGGAGGCAGCTGATCAATGTTTCTAACTCTCTATCCCTCTCCCTTCCTCTCTGTAAAAAAATCAATAAAATACATTTTAAAAAAAATAAAGATAAGAAGAGAGTTCCGACCACATGCCTCAGCGGACTCCCTCACCAAGCGAGCATGCCTCCCCTACCTCTGCAACAGCCACTCTGGAAATCGGTGTGTTTTTTAAAAATATTTTTTAAAAAATTGATTTCCGAGAGGAAGGGAAAAGGGAGAGAGAGAGAAACATCAATGATGAGAGAGAATCATTGATTGGCTGCCTCCTGCACACCCCCCCCCCCACTAGAGATTGAGCCCACAACCCAGGCATGTGCCCCTGACTGGAATCGAACCAGGGACCCTTCAGTCCCCAGACCAACACTCTATTCACTGAGCCAAACTGGCTAGGGCTGTTTTCTTTATTTGAATGTTTTAGGTGATGCCGGCAGGGTGATTCATTTATAGTGGGCACATTTTAAGGTAGATCACGTTAAGTTGGCTCTGGTTTAAAAAAAAAAAACTAACATTTTTACGTGATGGGAAAACTTAAAGTAGAATCACATCTGCAAAATATAAGTACATATTATATTTTCTACCCGACCCTCCATTTTTTTTCCTAACTCATAAGCAATTTTAATCAGTAATCAAGGAACCACTGGGAGCTCTCAGTCCGGGCCTTGGCCTCTGGCTCCTCTAGCTGTATCCTCAGTGTGACTGTTCTGAGCCTGCTTTCTCCACCATCCAGGTGGGCAGGTGTTCGTTCACCAGCTAACTATGGTGCTGCCGTCTCTGCTGGGGACTGGATGTAGGGGGTGTTAAAGGGGCGCTCTCCAGGTGGCCCTGAGCACCAGCCTCCAGGCCCTCAGGCCTCACCTCTCTGCACTGACACCCACTCCTACTCATGGTTCTGGGTCCTGCCGCCCCCAGGAGCTCCGCACCTGGGAGGAGGAGCTGACGCGGGCAGCGCTGCAGCAGAAGAACCAGGAGGAGCTGCTGCGACGCCGCGAGCAGGAGCTGGCCGAGCGGGAGATTGACATCCTGGGACGCGAGCTCAACATCATCATCCACCAGCTGTGCCAGGAGAAGCCGCGGGTGAAGAAACGCAAGGGCAAGTTCCGCAAGAGCCGGCTGAAGCTCAAGGACGGGAACCGCATCAGCCTCCCTTCGGGTTAGTGGCCCGGGACCCACTGGGACTTGGGCACTGGGCGAGGGGCTGGGGTGGCCGGGGATGGGCGGGAGCCAGGGGCTGAGCTGGACACATGGCACCTGAGTCTCAACATGGAGCCGGCCTGGAATGGGCCATTCCGTTCGTTCACTGGTTGGACTGGCCTGCTGAAAAGGGACTCCACCCCAGGGCACTTTGTGAGGGTGGCTAGACACAGAATCTGAAGGGAAGACACACTGGCGGTGGTCCTGACGGGCAAGCCCGGTCCGGCTGCTAGAAGCATGGTCACTCATGTAAGCACATCCTACCTCAGGCACATCTGGCGAAGGAAGCGTGTCATTGTGGGGAGCAGAGATTCCAGAGCATGTATGTGTGAGAAAAAGAACTCTTGTCTCATCTCAGGGTGCCTTTAAAGCAGCGGTTCTCAACCTGTGGGTCGCGACCCCTTTGGGGGTTGAACGACCCTTTCACAGGGGTCGCCTAAGACCATCGGAAAACACATATATAATTACAGATTGTTTTTGTGATTAATCACTATGCTTTAATTATGTTCAATTTGTAACAATGAAAATACATCCTGCATATCAGATATGTACATTACGATTCATAACAGTAGCAAAATTAGTTATGAAGTAGCAACGAAAATAATGTTATGGTTGGGGGTCACGACAACATGAGGAACTGTATTACAGGGTCGTGGCATTAGGAAGGTTGAGAACCACTGCTTTAAATAATTAGTTCACTGCGTGCAGTTGCGATTAGGACTAATATATAAGAATCTGATTTGCCGAAACCGGTTTGGCTCAGTGGATAGAGCGTCGGCCTGCAGACTGAAAGGTCCCAGGTTCAATTCCGGTCAAGGGCATGTACCTGGGTTGCGGGCACATCCCCAGTAGGAGATGTGCAGGAGGTGGCTGATCGATGTTTCTCTCTAATCGATGTTTCTAACTCTCTATCTCTCTCCCTTCCTCTCTGTAAAAAAAAGAAAAAAAAGAATCTGATTTACACATATCCTTTCAGAAACGCATTGGCTGAGTACAGGTACCTTTGTGGTATGCACAACCTCGGGAAAATGCAAAGAAATATGAAACTAGGCATTAGAATCTTGTGGGGGGCGCTGTACCCATGGAGGGAGGTGAACGCTCAAGTGTGTGTTTATGTAGATGAAAAGGTTCACTGTATTCCGAGTCCTTAAGGCCCCAGGAAGCAAGCTTATTAGCAGTGAGGGAACTCGGGGAATATGGCCCAGTAGGAGCAGGAGTGGGTGGTTTGGAGCACAAGGATGGTGGCATAAGCAGAGACAAGGGAATTCGTTTAGTGAAAGCCAGTGAATGTGTTCATGGGACCTGTCTACTGGTTTCCTTGTTGTGCATTTGTTTTCTCTTCAGGCAACACGGTCCCTAAGCACCTCTGAGCCTCTGCATCTGCCCGGCATTTGTTTTCTCTTCAGGCAACACGGTCCCTAAGCATCTCAGACTGCTGCATGCCGGGGAAGCAGAGACTCGCGATCGCTCCCACCTCAGGGAGGTCACAGTCCAGGGGGCAGACTTAGGTGTCAGCGTGCAGCTGGGATTATTATACCTCTTTGGTTGATGAGGAGAGTAACACTCAGAAATTCAGAGCTGTACGCTTTCCATGGCTTAGGCCGAGCCGTAACTGACTTTGAAATGCATCAGAATTCGGACCATTAGCCCCATGGCCCTCACTTCCCTAGGTTCCCACCTAGGGTTCGTTCTTATTCCCCTGCTCTGCCTGCACTTGGTGAGAAGCATTAGTCTGCCTGCTGGGGTCCCTGAGAAGACGGGTGTGCACTAATAGATGATATGAAACGGAGAATTTAAAGTTAGACTTCCTAGGATAATCACCAGCTCTCAGGATCTAAAAAGGACTATTCTAAATATGTAATTGCCACACCTGTATCCATTTATGAAAACTGTCTCATGACTTCCACTGGGATAAGGAATTTTCCTTCTCCTTGTATGTTCATCCTGCCATCCTGCCATCATTTTTGGGGAAAAGAGATGATTCTGAAAGAGAACATTTCCCAGGTGAACAAGGAGTTTCTTAGGAAACGGGACTGTCCCTCAAGCCTGCCAGGAAGTGTGTGTTTTCTAGGAGGAACTGGGTTGTGGGAATATTCTAATGCACGTGTGTTTATTTTTCTCCAAGCAGATTTCCAGCACAAGTTCACGGTCCAGGCCTCCCCCACCATGGATAAAAGGAAGAGCCTCAGCAGCAGCCGCTCCAGCCCTCCTGCAAGCCCCACCATCATCCCTCGCCTTCGAGCCATCCAGTGTGAGACTGTTTCCCAAATTAGTTGGGGCCAGAACATCGGGGGCACCTGTCCCCGACTCTGTCCAACCACCGACTGGTCCAGGCTTGCACCATCCATAGCTCCTGCCACTTCTCCTCGACAATGTGTATATACATGCACATATGTATGCAAACCTCAGCCTCCCCTGGCCTCCCTCCATTAGCTTCACTGCTGCCTCCTCTTCCTCTTCCTCATAGTCAGATACCAGCAAAGGGGTCTGTGGGTTCTGTGGGTACAGAGCGTTTTGGTGTGTGATGTAGATACAGGTTGGTACCGTGGCCTGGGCACCTTGTGCGCTCTGCCGTATTTGAGGCGTCGTTGTTTTTCTCTTGTTCATGCTTCCCAGGGAAGGGTGTTTTCAAAGTGTAGGTCCTAAGAAAACTTGCCAAGTATTTTATGATAGGCCAAATCTGGACCGATTTCATGTTTATGGCGGTGCTTATTAAAAAGAATTGATATATACACTCCTTGTAGTTCTAAAAGGTTGGATGGGATCTGGAGACAGATGGGCAGCATCCCCATTTAAAACTACTCCTTGTAGTTTTAAAGCATATACATGTCACATGCATGTGTGTGTGTATGTATATGAATGAACTAGTTTCCCTGATTTAAGAGATTTCATTAAAAAAAAAAATCCCGGATTTCTGGCTTTCCTTGAAAAATCAGATGGCTGGAACCCACGGAGGCTTCCACATGCTCCGTATTTTGCCTCAGTTCCCTCAACTGCTTATTTTTTGGCAACTGGCTCACTTCACTCATTTGTGGAATAAGCCAAGTCTCTGAAGCAGGTGGGTTTCAGCCCATGCCCAGAAGAGTGTTCTTCCTGTTATCTCTTCTATTTCCCTAGGCCCATTCCTTTCCCCTGTCCTCCTCCTCCTGACTCCCTTTTCCAGATCCTCAAAACCCTCCTTTGCTTCCTTTCCACCACTTCCCTTACAAAAATTTCTGCACTTCACACCTCCGTTGCCCCTTATCCCCACCCACCCCACACTCTAGTCCCACCCAACCAAACAAATGCCTCTGTCAGATCTGTTTGGAGCGCTGAGGGCTGGCTGGCCTGCGCTCCAGCTTTTCGTTGGACTCATGAGAAGCTAGGAAGGGTTCCCATGTCTGGTACTTTGAGAATGCTAAGTGAGAGGGGGCTGAGAACTCCATTACTTTCCTGGAAGGCTCCACGTGGGCACGAAGTTTTTAAAGAAGTGTGACTTCTTCCCAGGAGCTCCAAGTGTGTGTGTGTGTGTGTGTGTGTGTGTGTGTGTGTGTGTGTGTGTGTGTGTAGAGGCTGGTTTAGGGGGCTGGTGGGGAGCGCTGTCCATCTGTCTCCAGATCCCATCCAACCTTTGTTATTCACAGTGACACCAGGTGAAAGCAGCAAAACCTGGGGCCGGAGCTCAGTCATCCCGAAGGAGGAAGGAGAGGAGGAGGAGAAGAGGGCTTCTAAGAAGAAGGGACGGACGTGGGGGCCAGGGACACTGGGTCAGAAGGAGCTTGCCTCGGGCGACGAAGGGTAAGAGCCAGATGATGGGAGATTCTCATTTGAAGACGGGGCACCTTTAAAAACTACGGTGGGAAGTACCTTCTTCTCTATTGTGCGTTTCACTTCTTCCTCAGAAATTATGAGCTTCTCGATCTTTACAACAGAGTTTGCCAATTTCCTTTTTCCCTGGAACCGCCTATGATAGGGGCCGGCATACGTTTTCCATAAAGGGCTGGATAATAAATATTTTAGGCTTTGTGGGCCGTGTGGTGTCTATGGTAACGGCTCGGTTTCACTGTAATAGTGCAGAAGCAGCCACAGAGCATAGACGAGACCTAAGTGAAGAAGAGGTAGTGGGCAGGAGGTAGACCATGAGTGACAGTTCACCGACCGCCAGAGGAGTGCTACTCAGAGTAGCGAGTACCCTGAGGCTGAGCCAGGTAGACAGAGTTCTGCTAGAGGATTGGAATTAAACCTGGCTCTTCCCCAACACATCTGCTCAGAGGAATGAAGGAAGATAGATTAGGGGGCCCTCTTGACTGGAGACTCATCCCGAAGCTGGGGCAGGCAGAATAATCCAGTCCTGGTAGAGCAGTTAGGTAGAACTCAGGGCCACTAGAACTTCTTTTAGGCACCACCCCATAGCCACTCTGATGGGTGTGAGCGCCCCCTCTGGACAAAGCACAAAGCACGCCTTGGTGCCTTAGATGTGCTTGTGTGTGCTCTGTGGGCTTGTGGCCTAGGACTCACATTCTCCCGGTCCTTGTCCTTCGGAGGCCAGGCATTTGTAGTACACTAGTGAAGAGCTTTGTTGCTGCCCCTGAGCTCCCTGGGTTCGAATCCTGGTTCCACCATGCCTAGCTGTGGAACCTTATGTTTTCTTATCCATAAAATGGGGATTATATCCATACCCGTCTCATGGAGTTGATGGAGGAGTAAATAAGCTGATCTTTGTGAAGTGCAGAGAAGATTAGCTGGCTCATCGTAAGCAGGTGTAAAATTTGCTATGCTTCTCCCATGCTTTAATGCAATTCTATTTCATACCTGAAGAACAAACACAAAGGTTTATACTTCTTATTCTTGGTGTGAGAATCTAGAACCATGTTTTGTTTTGTTTTTACTTTTCCTAGTGTGAGTATAAGCAGCAACCTGCCTCACCCTTTCTAGTGGCTTTCTGAAGAGCTTCTAAGGTTGAATAGTAGACTTCTAGGTGCCCTCAACCTATAATTGGCCTTCGTGTTCCTCCAAACACGAAGATTTCGTGTCCAAAATCTAGCTCGCTATGTCAGATCTGAGCTGAATGTGAAAATACTTTGGTTCGTAAAGGATTGACTTTTTGAAGCCAGGCTTTGGAGATTGCTAGCTACCCTGGGATAGAAAATTTAGGGCAAACTACCTAAGCTGTGTGGACCCCCTGGAGATGGCACATTGCTTTGCTGCACTAAGTTCTACAGGAGCAGGAGCCCTTGGTCTATCCTCTGTGCCCTGGGCTGGAGAGAAGAAACTCAGTCACTCTGAATCCCATGATATTTCCGACAGTGTGATTACAGATAGGACTTACCAGGTTGGCTAAGGATCCCAGTTGTTTCTGTGGTTTCACTTCATTTAAAAAGGTGTTTTTTTTTTTTGGTCTTACTAATAAATTAAGTTTACTTTGCACTATAAAATGTTAACTTTGGGATTTTCTTCCTCCTTATATACATTTGCTCACAAAACTTTATTTTTAAAGATTTTTTTTTTCCAATCCTCATTAGAGGATATGCCTTCATTGATTTTTGAGAGAGAGGAAGGGAGGGTGGGGAGTTACATCGATGTGGAGAGAAACATTGATCAGTTGCCTCCCGTACATGCCCCAACTGGGAATCGATCCTGCAACCAAGGTATGTGTCCTGACCAGGAATCGAACCTGCGACTTTTTTGGTGTGTGAGATGATGTTCCAACAAATTGAGCCACCTGGCTAGTTTTTGTTTGTTTGTTTGTTTGTTTGTTTGTTTTTTAGAGGGGGAGGGGAGAGAAAGAGAGAGAAGCATCAATTTGTTTTTCTACTTATTTATGCATTCAGTGGTTGATTCCTCAGGGTAGATCCTGGCCGGTGCTGGGCAGTCCTTAACTGGAGATTGAACCTGTAACCTTGGCATATGGTGAGCATGAACTGACTAGCTGAACTGCCCGGCCAGGGCTGCCCTCAAGACTTTTGAAGCAGTTCAAAATATGTGACTTCATTTTTCATGATTCTCAATTCCTATCTAAGAAATAAAATGGATTCTGCCCAGTCTTGAATAAAAAAACCTCTTCAATGTCAGAAATTTTTGAGAGCCTCTATATGACAATATTTCTAAATTTGGTCCCTGTCAGCTAAAGAAAATATATAGACATAAAGCTCTATTAAATTTAGTAATGTTAAGTGAATCTGCATCTCTATATTTTTAAAATATAATAGTCCACATTTGTAGGGGAGTTTGCAGGCCCCATAGAATGATGCTGTGGCTGCCCGGGGACCTTTGTCCCAGGGACTGGGCCGTCCTGATGTGTAGCAGCTCAAGCTGGGCCTTCTTCTTAAGATCCTTTTATGGTGTGGGCTTTGCTGACCGGACAAAGGGAGGGTGGCTGGTGACGTAGCTCGAGTCCAGCCTTGAGGGGTCTCCTCTGGATATACCTGCTCCACCCACTATTGATTCTCTGTGTTCATTGAAGATCCCCTCAGAGACGTGAGAAAGCTAACGGGTTAAGTACCCCATCAGAATCTCCACATTTCCATTTGGGGTGAGTCTCATCGTCACCCTTTCAAATGTATTAGCAATAACCCTCCTTCCGTTTCCTTGTTCTCACAGTGCACCTCATAGAATCCAGCCTCGTTATTGCCAAGCTGTGCTGACCTTTTATTTATTTATTTTAAGCAGTACCATCGTGCACCTTGGGAAAATTCCTGTGTTGGTCTGACTTTACCTTGTTCTTCACTTCCCTGATCACTCTGGTTATTGGGGTTCTCCTTAGTTTTAGGGAGACCGTAGTATGTACCCTTTGGTCTTTAGCACTGGCTCTGACTATGCTAACCTGGATTTCCTTGGACCAGAGCTGGAGGCAGTGTTGTTCTAAGGTTAGCGGGCAGAAGTCCCAGGCTAGCGGTTCTAGCAGCTTGCTTATCTCTTGTGGTGTATTTTGGTTCACACCACTGGTGGCTAGAAGGTATTCTAGTTCATTGGTATTTGTGATGGCACTTGAAACAGATCTGAAGTCATGGAAAAACTTGGTTCTTCTCTGTCCCTCAAGAGAAGCTGGGAAGAGTGGGCTTCCATTGAATGGCTTTCTAGCCCCAAAATGAGAGCCACCTCAGGTTCTAATCCTGGTATCTCTAGGGCAACCACAGCACAGATTCCTGTCCTTCCTCTCATTGTCCTCAAGGGAAAGGCCAGTGCTTCTGGGCCCCTGACTCCTCCCCCCGCCCCCCCGCCAACCCCGACACACACACACACACACACACACACACACACACACACACACACACACACACACACCTATCAGTCTGTGTCTGGAGTTGCTGGCTTGCTAGTGTGAGCTGATTCCAGGGATGAAAGCGAGCTCCTGTCCTTTTGCTCTCCAGTCCCAGACAAACCGAGGGCTCGCATACAGTGTTACGTCCTCCCCACATAGGTCTGTCCCAAAGTGCACTGGGTTGGTGCAGCTGTGTTGGTTGGTTTTTGATTTGGGGAAGTGAATGGCTTTGACAGTTGCCTGAGCATGCCATAAGCTTGGAAGGAGGAATTGAGAAATGATGTGAGTGGAGCCACCTGTCCGTCTCTGCCCGCTCCTCTGCCCAGGGCCTGGCTGGCATGGCATTGCAGTGTTTCTGATATCACCCGTGTGTTGTATTCAGTGTCTGTGGATGGCTGGCCTCTCCCTTAAGATGGGCTCAGGGTAGATCCTGGCTGGTGCTGGGCAGTCCTTATTCCTTCTGTGCTCTTCCCGGCCTGCCCATCAGATCCTTCCACAGCCCTTAGCAGCATGAGAAGGGGGTGGGTCACGCCGCTGCTTTTCTCTCCCTGCAGCATGTGCGCTTTTGTTAATGAAGCAGGTGGGCTCAGTAAGGTTTGTTGCCTGTTCCCCAAGGCTCTATCGGGCTCTGGTGTCATGAAGGGAGACACATTTCCACAGGCCCATGGAACTGAGGGTGGAGTAAGGGCAGTAACCAGTATTAATAGTTTCCTCCTTTCCCCTTCTGTAGCCTCAAGTCCCTGGTAGATGGATACAAACAGTGGTCGTCCAGTGCCCCCAACCTGGGGAAGGGCCCTAGGAGCAGCCCGGCCCTGCCAGGGTTCACCAGCCTTACGGAGATGGGTAAGCATTGCCCTTGTCTAGACTCTCTCCCTGTTCCCCCAGGGAATTCTTGCCAAGCTTCTAGGGCTGTGTAGGGTCCTCAGTATTACTTCATGGGGTCGTCCCCTCTTTTACTCAAATCATGGCCCCCTACCCTCGTCCCTCTTCGTTTGCCCTATTCCCATTTCATTGAATCTTCCCAAATCACTACTGCTGCCATGGAGCCTGCCCTTGGCCTTCTGTCCCAAGGGGCCAGTCAGGGTCTCCTTAAGGCAGTGCAGAAGGGTGAGGCCTTAAATCAGGCATTTCCCTTTTCTGGGTCTATTTCCTCATATTTTAGTGTAGGATGTCCATAAAACAAGAGATGGTGGTAGAGGCTGCCGCAGTCTTCCTCTTAAGGGAGATTACTGAATGGGTAAGGTCTTCTTCAGGCTCTCTCTCAGAGAGTCATCCTCTTATTTATCTCTGTAGATTCCCAAGGTCATAGGTCAGTCTATAGAGTAGGTTGGCCTTCACCCATGGAAGGGATTCTAATCCTTTGCAAGAGTCCAGTCTTAAGACAAATCCTAGGCTGTCATTCTAGAAACCCAAGGTCCCTTGCAATTCCAAAGTGCAAAAAAATTAGGGATGTTTCTGTCTATCCATTGTTCTAGGAAACTCGCTGCTCTTCTTGTGTTGAGGGTCCCTAGGAAAGAAGTAGGAAATTGGCAGATCTGCTTCTGCAAGTAGGGACACAGGCTCTGGAATGGAGAGTGATTTCTCGCTGGTCACAGTTGAGTGTGGAGGGGTAAAGCCCTGTTGGTTCAATGCCCAGTCCCCCATCTCGCCCAGCTGACTATATGACCTCTGCATCCCTGACACTGAGCCAGGAGGCCTGGGTGGGGGAGAAGGACCAGAATCTTACTGTTGCTGCTGCATTCCTATTTTCTTTTTTTCTTTTTTTTTTTCTGATGCCTTTTATTTATAGATTCTGTTACAGTGTGTCTAAAATATAACTGCAATTTAATTGATGACAAACTCAAACTCAAATATGAGCATTCATAGATGTATAAAATTTGTAAAGACTTCTATGTAAACAGCATATTATATTCATGGCTATTCATTTATTTTGTGAAGCAATTCTTGTTTTCTTCAAAAACATAACATAATAAACCAGAGCTATTTAAATAAATTGGTGGCCTCTATACATAGGTCCTAAACCCAGGCCAGTTACTTGGCCATACTAACTTAGCTGGCCCTCGTTTCATTACGTACTTTCATTAACATTTCTCCAAAATTTCTATTTAGAACTGCTTTATTTACATAAGCATTTTATTTTAACTCTTTGTAATAACGCATTTTCTATTTCCCGTCTACTCTCAACTTCACAGAGGATGAGGACAGCGAAGGCCCAGGGAGTGGGGAAAGTCGTCTACAGCATTCACCCAACCAGTCCTACCTCTGTATCCCATTCCCTCGTGGAGAGGATGGGGATGGCCCCCCCAGTGACACAGCCCACGAGGAGCCCACCCCAGTCAACTCAGCCACCAGTACCCCTCAGCTGACGCCAACCAACAGCCTCAAGCGGGGCGGCGCCCACCACCGCCGCTGTGAGGTGGCTCTGCTTGGCTGTGGGGCTGTTCTCGCAGCCACAGGCCTAGGGTTTGACCTGCTGGAAGCTGGCAAGTGCCAGCTGCCTCTCCCAGAGGAGCCTGAGCCACCAGCCCGGGAGGAGAAGAAGAAGCGCGAGGGACTTTTTCAGAGGGCCAGTCGTCCTCGACGGAGCACCAGCCCCCCATCCCGGAAGCTCTTCAAGAAGGAAGAGCCCATGCTGTTGCTAGGAGACCCCTCTGCCTCCCTAACACTGCTGTCTCTCTCCTCCATCTCCGAGTGCAACTCCACACGCTCCCTGCTGCGTTCGGACAGCGATGAGATCGTGGTGTATGAGATGCCTGTCACCCCGGTGGAGGCCCCACCCCCGACCCCTTGCACCCACAACCCCTTGGTCAACATCCGAGTGGAGCGCTTCAAACGGGACCCTAACCAATCTCTGACTCCCACCCACGTCACCCTCACAGCCCCCACACAGCCCAGTGGTCACCGTCGGACCCCTTCTGAGGGGGCCCTCAAGCCAGCGGCTCTCCTGGCCAGCAGGAGCCCCTCCAGCAACGGGCTGAGCCCCAGCCCTGGAGCAGGTGAGTCCTGCCCCCTCCTCTCTTCTCTTTCCTGCCTTTGTGCCTTCCCCAAGGGTAGGGATGTTAGAGTGAACTCCATTCCTCCTCTGACTCAGCCAATCCAGATGGCTCATCTGTCCTGTGCCTCAGGGGGTCTTCCCTGAGGAGCAAGAGAGGCAGGTTCTAGGAAGGACCAGAGCCACGACTTGGGCTCCTGTGGACGCTGGGGCCCTGGGCCTGGGAGAGCACAGGGCAGTGCTCTGGGCCTGGATGCAGAGGGCCAACGTCAGGGTACAGGAGGCTGGGAGTCTAGCTCTGCTTGTTCCCTGCAGAAGAGATTGCAGTTACGGAAGGAGCCTGCCCTGACCTAGGACGGGTGTTTCTTGCCACCTAGCTGTGCTCTCGCCTCATTATAGCATTAGGACAGGCACACTCATCAGGCAAGCCTCCGCCCAGGCCTCCTGCCCTTCACCACTCACCCCTGACTCATGCCTGACTCTTCGGAAGTGGAGGTGTGTCCAGGTAAATTGCCGTGCTTGCGCAGAGGCCTGCCTTCTCCATCTGACACCGGTGACACCCGGGCATGCCTGCACCCTTCCTGGGTCTTTCCCATCACTAGCCCTTCCTCCCTAGAAGACCTGGGTCTGACTTGGAAGCCGCCTCTAATCCAGTAGGAGACGTGATGCAGTACTTTTCAAGGGGATTTGCCTATAAACGATCATTGTATCCGCCCATTCAGCTGTCTCTCCCCTCTTTAGATTTTTTTTTTATATAAAGGAACTCATCCTTTATTTTTTTATTGTTTTTTTAAAAATATATTTTATTGATTATTTACAGAGAGGAAGGGAGAGGGATAGAGAGTTAGAAACATCGATGAGAGAGAAACATCGATCAGCTGCCTCCTGCACACTCCCCACTGGGGATGTGCCCGCAACCAAGGTACATGCCCTTGACCGGGAATCGAACCTGAGACCCTTGAGTCCGCAGGCCGACGCTCTATCCACTGAGCCAAACCGGTTAGGGCAAGATTTTTTTGTTAAACATAAATATGTGACCTCTCCCTATATTACTCCCTTTTTTTAGATTTCTGATGCCTAGCTTTGTCCTCATCACATGTTTATTAAATGGATGAACTGGGAATGAACAGACATTTCCTTAAGTCATGGCTCAGCAAACATTTTTGGTAAAGGGCCAGATGGTCAGTATTTTAGGCTTGGTGGGACATACAGTTTCTGTTGTAACTGCTCACCTCCGCTGCTGCAGTGGGAGAGCAGGCAGTAGATGTGGCTCTGTTCCAATAAAACTTTATTTACAAACACAGGTGGCTGGCCTGTGAGTTGTAGCTTGCCAGCATCTGCCTTAAGTCATTTTATTATAGATATCACCCCCATATGTCCCATTATTGTTGTCAGATAGAGTGACCATGGTCTTCTAGTTCACTGTTGTATTTTCCAGTGCCTCCCAACACACTGCATGGCACATAATAGGTGCTCATTAGCTACTTGTTGTTTGTGTTATCCCAAGTGAGTAGGGCCTTGGCAAGGTGGGGATGGAGCAGAGTGTACCTGGCCCAGAAACAAGGGGCCCTCATCTGATGCCTCTCCCTTTGTCTTTTTGACCAGGAATGTTGAAAACCCCCAGCCCCAGCCGAGACCCAGGTGAATTCCCCCGTCTCCCTGACCCCAATGTAGTTTTTCCCCCAACCCCGAGGCGCTGGAACACACAGCAGGACTCTACCTTGGAGAGGCCCAAGACCCTGGAGTTCCTGCCTCGGCCGCGTCCTTCTGCCAACCGGCAACGGCTGGACCCCTGGTGGTTTGTGTCCCCCAGCCACGCCCGTAGCGCCTCCCCGGCCAACAGCTCCAGCACAGAGACACCCAGCAACCTGGACTCCTGCCTTGCTAGCAGCAGCAGCACTTTGGAGGAGCGGCCTGGGCTCCCAGCCCTGCTCCCGTTCCAGGCGGGGCCGCTGCCCCCCACCGAGCGGACGCTGTTGGACCTGGACGCAGAGGGCCAGAGTCAGGACAGCACTGTGCCACTGTGTAGAGCTGAACTGAGCGCACACAGGCCTGCCCCTTACGAGATCCAGCAAGAGTTCTGGTCTTAGCATGGAAAGGCTCAGGGTGGGCAAGGGGGACGCAGAAGGAGATGGGGGAGCTGGCTGGCACAGCCCTTTCTCAGAGTTGGACCCCTGAGATCCAGTCCCACTTCTTGCACTGATAATGCACTTTGAAGACGGAAGGGATGGAAGCAGAGCCACTTCAGAGGGTCCCTGGCCCTGCAGGGCCTTTTACCTGTGTCCACTGGAGGGGCTGTGGCTATCAGCTCTGGCTGTAGGGGAGGGGGGTACGTGCATGTCCCCCACCCTCCACAGTCTTCCTCGCCTTTAGGGTGACCCTGCGATGTCACTCAGCCAAATCTGTCTGCTGCTCCCTCTCCTCAGCCCCCTGGGTATGCCCAGGGCCTGTCCTGGGGGCCCTCTGTTAGCCCTGAGTTCAGCCTTCCCAAGCATCAGTATTGGATGTTCTGTGATTAATTTTATTTCTCTTCCACATTCTTCTCCAACACCCATGAATCAGAATCTTGTTTGATGTGAGCTTTTCTGTGTCCTAAGCCCTTCCATGCCAGCTGGGGGACGGATGGACCCGGCACTACCTCCTTGCACTTCCAGGTGCCCACCTATTTATTTGAGCCTGCCCGTGGTAGGGGAGCTGCCTCAGTGAGAACTGGGGGCGGGGAGGGTGTTAGGGAAAATACAGTTAGCTGCAGTAAAGAGGGTAACGGAGTCTGTCCGTCCTTGTTCCTTTTGGCACCCATCTCCTCCCTGGGGTCCAGACATGGTCAGGCCAGGTTCTGATACAAATATAAGCTCATCCCATGACCAATTTCTTGGGATGCCAGAGACCAAGTTCCTCCGTTTGTCCCTTTTGTTGTCTGATCTTTATGTGTCATTCCCTTCCCGCGAGCTTTCCTCCAGTCCCTGGAAATAGTGGACTTTGGGTTCCGTATTTGGTTGGTAGATATCTCTGCATTGCACCAGAATAGCATATGGGGTGGGGGTGGGGGTGGGGGATCCTCGACACTGGGGGTTGGAACTGGGCAAGGGTGTTCCTTCTCAGCCAGGCCATCCACTCTGAAATGCCCGTGAAGTAAAACAGAGCCCTTGTAGTACCTTCCGTGAATGGATGAGTGCGGCGGTGATGATTGTAAGGTGCTCCGTGAGCCACCGATGTACAGTAACCTCCAAGTCCCAGGCACTGGCCACTGGCCAAGGCTCTTGTCTCTGTGTACAGGTGGCCCCAGTGCTGGACTCTGGAGCCAGGTAGGAAGGACAACAGTGGCCAACCCTGACTTTTCTGGAATTTGATTCCTTGACTTGAATGTTGAGCTTCTTCTGGAGCTTTCTCTTGCGCATCTTCACTACTCCACTCACTCTGAGGCCTCCTGTGCCTGTGGGAACAGTTGTCTCTGAGTGGGGAAAACAGCTTGATTGGGAGTAGAGTCCTTAGGTCCTGCTCCTCCCCCCTCAAGACTCTGTGTGTTGCTCCACCGCCTTTTATTGTGGAACGTTCCTCTGGAGATGTTGGTGGCCAGCCTGCAGGCTCCTTGCTCTTGCTGCCTGAATGTCAGAACGGGGAGAGCGGTGAAGCAGGTCCAAGTGATAGATATGGTCACTGCTCTCTCTCTGCACCTGTGACAGACATCCTGCCGTGGGGATGGCTTTCAAATCGTTCCTTGTTTTATGAGCCCACTGGCACTTTGGTTCAAGGGCCCCACCTAGTCTTGGCTGGGGCGGCACTATTGGTTTTGTGGCCCAGGGTTTGTTGTTGCATCTCATCCTCTCTTTGTCTTTGTTCAGTGAAGCCTACATGTAGGAGATTATTTTTGCCCCGATTCCCCACTCCTTAGCTAGGGGGGATAAACTGTGAGTCCAGCCAGGACGCCTCTTCATTCCTGGTGGGAGAGGGACACAGGTGGTCTGTTCTGTGCCCCTCCCTGAACTCTGCATAGCTCCAGTCCCAGCCACTAACACATCTGTAAGCCACTAAGCGGCTCTCGGGGGGAGGAGGGGTGCAGCCTGCAGCGTGATCCAAACCATGCTGACTCTGGGTGGTGCTCTGTGGTGTGAGGCAGGGATGTTTCCTTTGCTCATGTTCTACCTTTTGCCATTTTGTTAGGTGGTAGCCATCTTTCTGGGAAGTGTAACCGACATAGCATAAACCGAATGATGGTCACTTGCCATTGAGTGACAGTTGAACCCCGCTCTTACTCCTCCATCCAGGAGGGAGCCAGAAGGCTGGGTCTCTGCTGAGGGAAGCACTGTAACTGCCAGAGGCAGAAGCGGGGTTATTCTGAAAATGCTTCCGTGAGTTTCCATGAAGATGAAGGAGTTGCCATCTCTCTCTGATGGGCCCCTGGGATAAGGATCCTATAGGGTAGCAGGTTTGAGGTACTTTCTGTCTATTCAGGTTCCCTGGCCTCTGTGGTCATGGTCAGGCTCAGGCCTTGAACCTGGGGACCAGGCTTCCTCTGCGACAGCAATAGCCTCCCTTTCCCCTTTTCTCTCTCCTCAGAGACTTGCCCTTACTCTTGACCGGTGCTCACTGCATGGACGATGCTGATAGGAAACAGACCCTATTCTCTGCCCCTTATCCTTAGATCTGCTGGCTCCTTCCACTGATGCTAAACGGATTATCCTTCATGTACCGCCTGGGGCATCCAGGCCACTGTTGGGGCTGAGTAGATGTCCTAGATATCCTCATATGTTATTTCTGAGAGACGTTGGTGTATGCTCTTAACTTCCCATCCTTTAGTATCCTGAGGGTTTGGTTGTTGTTGATGATGATGATGATGATGATGATGGTGCTACCTTATATTTGCATGACTCGGAATAATGCTAACCTTTCCTCCTGACCTAGTACAAAATGACATCACTTTCCTTCTACATTTGATGCCCTTGCTGGTAGAGAAGGGGAAATGCTTGAAGACAAAGGTTCAAGTGAAGAGAAATGAAAAAAGCTGCTTGGGTGGATTTCTGAGTCGGGCACCAGGCTCTGAGCCCTGAACACGTTGGCTCTGTTCCTCACTCTGCTTCTGCCGTCTGACCTCGGGCTTGTCTCTTCACTCTCAGATTTCCTTCCTGCAAAGGCCGCCATCCCCTGCTTCCCTCCCAAGGGCAGTGAGCACAGTATCAGCAGGTCAGTGAGGACGGACTGCTGAGGTTGGCAGTGTGGTTGGTTCTCACCCTTTCCTTCTAGAGACTTGCCTGCCATCTCCTCCTTTGTCTTCTGGAAGAGGAGTGATTGGAGGTTGGCTTTGCGTGACCAACAGGGCCCATGGTCAGGCCCGTGCTCTTCTCCTGCATTTATGTAGCACCTGATGTTTACAAGCCTCCTTCCAAATTCCCCCACTTACCGTGCCCAGTTGATCGTCTCCACCACTAGTGACTCACAGAGGAGGAAGTGGCTGGGGGCAGCATCGGAATGACAGCGTGGGGTCTCTGATTTCTTGGAGTCCCTCCCAGAGTCTTATTTGTTCAGAGACTGGAATCAGGCCAAATCCTGGAAGAACCTTCAGGACAGGGTCAGCTGGATGTGGGGCATGTGTCATGGTATGGGCTTCCTCACACAGCCCTTTTCCCTCAGACCACAATTGCTCAGGGACGTGGTGGGGCACCGAAGGGCAGCGAGGCCTGATTTTTTTTTTTTTTTTACTGATTTCAGAGAGGAAGGGAGAGGGAAAGAGAGATAGAAACATCAGTGATGAGAGAGAATCATTGATCGGCTGCCCCCTGCACACCACACACTGGGGATTGAGCTCAAAATCCGGGCATGTGCCCCAACCGGGAATTGAACCGTGACCTCCTGGTTCATAAGTTGATGCTCAACCACTGAGCTAGGCTGGCCAGCTGGGCAAGGCCTGACTTCTTGTCAACACTCTTGCTCCACAGCCCCCACATTGGGCCCCCTCCCTCCCCTGCAAGGAGGGAGACACCTCCTGAGCACCCCTAACTCTTCAAGCTTGCTGTTAACAACGCACAGGGCAGTGGGTACTGAAGACTGGATGGCCGTGAATGGTTCACTTCTGGCAGACCCCTCAGCGCAGAACGGGACCTTTTCCTTTCATTAAGCCTTTGACTCAGGTGTGTAGCATCCTCAGGCAGGTCAGAAACACTCCATTGCCATTTTTTAAAAAATTATCTTTATTGTTGAAAGTATGCAGATGTCCCCTTTTTTCCCCATTGACTCCCTTCACCCCGTACCCGCCCCCAGGCGGTGTCCATGGGTTATGCATTATTGCCCCTTGAAGGATTGGGGGAAGAAGCAGGTGCCAAGTTTTCGGGGGGTGGGGGAGGCCGGGCTTTTCCCGAGGCCTCTGTCAGAGACTGCACCCCTGGGTCAGAGGTGAGAACAGCCTGCAGCTCATGGTGGTTGTGATGGGAAGTGAGGGAGGCCAGGGGAGCTGCAGGAATGCGGAGATCTGAGCTGCCCATACACTAGGTACGTGAGGTTGCAGATGTCTCTTCCTGTCCGTGGGCCTCAGCCCAGCCGTGAGCTGAGGACAGTGCTGCCCCCACCGAAGCACGAAGCCCTTCTAACTTTAAAATGTGTGGTCCTGGAGCCCCGGTCCAGCGCTGATAAGTCTCACCTTGCTGGATTGCTTCTCTTTGGAGAAAATTATAAACGTGTTGGGGGAGAGGGGAAGTGGTTGTAGGTAAAAAAAAAAAATAAAAAAAAAAATATATATATGGAAATAAGCAATTTCATATGCTTCCACCTGCTAGACCACCGGCCTCACTCCATGGCTTCAGGCCTGAGGATGATGTCCTGTGGAGCTACAGTTGTAGTCACACGTTCCCAAATGCCCCGCTCTTCCTTCAGACGAATCATTATTTTCTCAGATCAGCAATTCAAAGGAATAAAAATCCACGTCCCAAAGGACAACCCACTGCTGCTTCCTCAGTCCCCGGCTTGTTCCTGGCCTGGCTGCCTGGGAGCTCACCAACTCAGGCACCTGTGTTGGAAGGTGGGAGGCAGAAATTGGAGTCCTGGCTGATGCAGGCTAATTAACAGGGCTCCGGTGCCTAATTAACCTGACCCAGCCCTGGGCCTCGGGTTGGCTGTGCGGGCCAGGTGAGCCCCTCCTAGCCTAGACTGCTCAGACTGTTGACTGAGTGTTTTCCATTTGTCCTGGGGAGATGTGACAGGCCGCACCCCCGCCTTTGTCCATTTCCAGGCTTGGGCCCTGGAAGCAGCCTGGCCTCTGGGCTTCTGAGGGAGCCCTGGCATTTGCTCTTCCAAAGGCTGGGCTCCCTCCTTAATCTGGAGCCAGTAGGACTGGTCCATCCTGATTCTCATGGTCTGGTCCCTGCTTCCCTGCATCCCCTGCCCAGAGCCTTGCTTTAGGTCACAACTGCAGCTAGAATGAGCCTTGGCTGGTTCAGTTGGTTGGAGCATTGCTGCATACACCGAAAGGTGGCAGGGTTTGATTCCCGGTCAGGGCACATACCTAGGTTGTGGGTTCAATCTCCGGATGGGGTGCGTTATAGGAGGCAACCAATCAAGTCGAGAGAGAGAGAGAGAGAGAGAGAGAGAGAGAGAGAGAGAGAGAGAATGAGAATGAATAGAGAAGGAGAGAGAGAGAGAGAGAGAATGAGAGAATGAGAATGAATAGAGAAGGGCCCAGTGGGTTCTCAGAGCCAGGAGCTTTTCCATGTCTCTCTTTGTTTCTCTTGGAAATACCCACCTTTCTCCTGACCCATCTTCCCTCCTGACTGGTCTGACCCTCCCTGCAAACACCCACAACCTAGTTTTACGAGACCGATTGGCAGGCGTGGACCTGACAACTAGACAGGTGTTTGAGGACAAGACACTGGAGTACATTCCAGCCCTTTTCTACGATCACACATGAGGCTCACATCCAGGAATGCTGAGCCCAGAGGTCAGCTGTGATTGATGAAGGAGAGTCCGGTGTGTGTGTGTGTGGTGGTGGTGGTGGTGGTGGGGAGGGGGGGATATTGTCACTTGCCTGCACTTGCTGGAGGGTAAGACCAAGTTTCAGTTTCAGAGGGAATATGTTGCCCACATCCCTAAGCTCCTGCATGGACAGATCCTGGCTTTATTTAAAATTCTGATATTGTGCTCAACGTGGATTGTTTTTCCCATTAATTTTGATTTTTTAAAATACTGCACTGAAATACGATTTATCTTGATAACTGAGTCGTGGGTGCCCCCTTAAATTTTCCATCCAACGGGAGTACCTCACTGGGTCTGCGGAGCCGCTCCGGCAGAATGGTGAAGTTGGTGTTAGGATTTGTTGTTTTTCCTGGTTGCCCTTGCTCTACATCCCGTGTGACGAGGAGTTTTCTGGTAGTGTTTGCGTCTAAATAGGAATATGCTGACTGTCATCTTAGGGCAGATTTCATCTTTGGACCTACAATTGGGGGTGACTTTTCCTTGAAGTTCTCCAGCTTCCTTTCAGCCTCCCCCAAACCCTGAGGCCACTTAGAGGTATGTGTGTGTGTTTTAGGGGCAAGGTAGGCAATTACAGTAGAGAGGGCCGTTTTGATTCTCACCTAACGTCTCTTTGGGACATCCCGGAACTCCCGGAGATGTGAATAAATCGGACTCATTCTCTCTCCCAGATTTCAGAGAGGACTGAGGTGGGTGGAGGCGTCCTCACTCCCTTGCATGCCTGGAGCGTGTTCAGCGCACTGTGCCTGGGTCCCCGTGAGCCTTCCTCGCGTCAGCCATCTCCTCCTTTTCACTGCCGTTATTGTTCTCTCATCTTTGTTTCACTCTCATCGTTTATCTCTACCTCCAGTGCCAGGGCCATGCTGGCTGCGGCTCTTTTCTCCATCACGGTCAGAGTGAAGCATAGACTTAGCCTGGTCTCTGTGTGGCTAACAAGGAATCAGAAACCACACGTTTCCTCTATGTGGGAGGCGGTGTCCTGGAGGTATTATTATTACCATTATTATTATTTTGACTCACAATAACCCTGGGAGGGAAGGTATGACCCCCATCCGAGGATGTGGAAACTGAGGCTCAGATACCTCTATAACGTGCCCAAGGTCACACAGCTAGGAAGCAACATTACTGAACCGCTTGGCTCCAAAGTTGTCCTTCATTTTCCTCTGAGCACATTTTAGGCCACTGTTGAGAAGCCCTGGGATAAGGTGGGCCTAGTGTAGGTCCCCCAAGCCTTGAGATGGCTCTGTTTCCAAGGGGGAGCGTGTCCTGTGGCTAATCCATCTGCCTTCGTCCCTGGGCTCACCCAGCAGGACCTGCAACCTCCCAGCTCAGCCGACTTCCTCTCTGCTCCTGGCTGCTCTCTCCACCATTTTTCGGGGGTTTGTTCCACGCAAGGGTTGAACACATCAATCCCGTAGCCCTTCTCCCCACACCACCAAAGGCCTGTGGGCCTCGCTCCTGTGTTGTCAGCCCCAGTGGCCCCATGACTGCTCTTAGCCACAGCTTCCACCCCCCTCCCTCCTAGTCTTTTGAGTGTGGAAGCCTTAAGGCAGCTCCTCATTGGGAACTTGAAGTCAGGCTCTTGCCTTTTGTTGCATTGAGAGCCATGTGCCCTTGGTACCCAGTTGTTGCAAAGAAGGGAGTTGATGAACTTGTCAACTTTCTCTGATTTTTTTCATCACCCACCCTGTACACATACACACACATGGACGCTTGCCTACACGAACCTTTAGTTGACACTGTGACTGTCTTCAGAGGATAAAGGAAAGGAGCTGGAGATGGGTTTTATCTCGCTTTCTTTGGGATTTGCCTCCCCGTTCGAGCCTTTGAGTCTGGGTAAGGTGAAAGGTTGCACACGTGTTCCTTTTGCTCCTCTGTAACTAGCTACCAATTTTCGTTCCTAGGTCTTCTCTGCTCCGTGTCCTGTCCATGTGTCCTGACCCTGTGTCCTTGAGTTCCCATTTGCTTTGGGATTTAAGTTATTGTTAATTCGTCAACAATATTAAAAATAGAAAAGTCCTGAAGGAAACTTTTCAGGTTCTTTCCTTTGGCTGTTTGTTTTCCAGGTACTGTAAATTGTTGACTAAGGATGCCAAGCAGGCTTGGTTCAATGGCTAAACCTCTTATCGTATTACAGTGCAATGCTGGTCTCAGCCTGGTCTCACCACCAGAGCACACACAAACTTGAATAAAACTGGTATAGCAATGACTTCTGGTTTACTGTGGTGCTTTATAAATTTGTCCGTGCCCCTCTTTTCTTTGTAATTAAATAAGATGTCCAAGTAACTGGCTGTTTCTGGGGAATTTCCACATGTAGGGAAAAAAATAACCAGAGAGAAATGGATATGGTGCAGCGAAGAGGTGGGAGAGGAGCCCCCGCCCCCCAGGTCCTAGCACCCCCAGCTGGACCACAGGGGCCTTACTGAAGCATGGCCCTGAGTGACTTCTGTCCAGGTGATTGAGTCTCTTCTCATAACTGACTTTGGCACAGGTCATGGGTTTTGGCTTTCAGAGCTCTTAGCAAGTGTGTGTTGTCTCTCATTCTCTACCCTGATATTGCTGGTGAAGTTGTGAATGGGGTTAAGAGGACAAACACAGATGGAGTTTGACACTTATAGACAAGATTTGTGGGCTCTGAGTCATGGATTCCTTGTGGTCTTGATAGTCTTAATGGCCCTTATGAGCTGTGTGACCTTGGGCAAGATGCTTAACCTCTCTGGGCCACTTCTGCAGCAAGCTGATCATAGCACAGCCGTTGGGCTCTAACTTTGACTGAGGGTTGGGTGGGATGTGGGTGAAAACAGACAGGAAGAATTTTGTTTGGGGCCATTCTTCGCCTCTTTAGTCCCCCTTTTCATCATTTAGCTGCACGTGGAAAAATGGCTTCTGAACTTCAATATTGACACCCTCATGCTGTGACCTTTCATTTCACTCCATACCTTTCCTCTGCACCCGGGGAGGGGTGACAGTGCCGGATGCTTAGACTATGAGGAGAAAGAGGACCTTTTGCTGAATTTCAAGGTAGGTCCAGGGCCCACGTAACCTTTGTAAAGCAGATTGGACAGAGATGAAAAATTGACCGAACTCCTTGCTGAAGAAGATGCTGTGGAGAGTGCCACATGCCGTATGCCTGTGTATAAGTTGTTCCATGTTTCTGGAAAGCAGTATGGCCATGCAGCATTCATTTTATAACATGGGCCCAGAAATGCCATTTAGTAATAAAAACTAGCTATGATGTACTAGGACTTGATCTACATCATCTCACAATATCTCAGCATCCTTAAGAGTAGATCTCATTATTATCTCCATGTTATATGAGGAAAATGAGGATCAGAGTCAAGGAACATGCCCAAGGCCACACTATCCAATAGCAGGGCTGGGATTTGCACTTGTGTCATGAGGATGTCGGGTACTAACAAAGATTCATTTACAGGTCATCCCAACATTAATTACAGGAGGGTTCAAGTGACTACCAAGGACCCAACAAGATTTTGGGGTCTTCTTCCACCCTCTCCCCTCAGTCAACATAGGATCTGAGAAAGTGAGAGCATGAAAGCTCTTCACAAATTCGGAACCTTCTAAATGCCCACCCACAGGAGGTTTACACTTCACTTCTCTGCAAGGCATTTATTGTCTCCTATGTGCCACACACCCGCTGGACACTGGAGATTCACAGCTTGTTCAGATGGGGCCCAGGTCTCAGAGACCCCACAGTTTGATGGGAGAGATTGAAATATACAGAAATCTGTTTAATATAATGTGGTTGGTGCTATGGGGGAACTAGGGGGCACGTCATGGACTGGCATCAGCCTGAGCTGGGGACCCACAGGCTGCCTGGAGGCTACAGCACCCGAGCTGAGTCCTAAGGGATGGAGGGGCACAAAGGCACGAAGACAGGAGATGATGCCCTCTCATACTCAGCCGCTCGTCTGTCTTATTTTGAAGGGGATGGCCTGTGATGCCTCATGCTGGGTTCCTATTTCTGGTTTTGTGATACAACCATCTATGGTGTTATGTAGCTATTAGAATTAGATTGTTCAAGAATAATTAAGGAAATAAGGAAATGTTCATAAGTTAAAAGGCAGGATACAAAAACTTCAAAAACAATTTTATCCTAATTATATGCAGAAAACATATTTCCTTTTCTTTCCACCTTTAAAAAAAATATACACTTGATAGGCATAAGAAAAAGGTAGAAAGCCCGTCATTGCTATCTTTATGGAAAGGTATGATGGATGATCTAAAAATGCTTTTTTGCTTTTGGAATTTTTAAGACTTTTTTTTTAAAGAATGAATGCATGTTACTGTTACATTGAGCCAAACAATGATGAATACAGTAGTTTGGATACTTTCCAATGATGCCAGGTTCCTCTGCAGATGTTCCAGAAGCCCAGGCCACTGGCTTCGAGGCTGCCCCTGCCCTGAGCAATATAGTGACTTCAGATGCCCCGCTCTTAGAAGGTAGAACTGGGGCCTGGGCCAGTCCAGCTTCCAGTCCTAATGGGCTCTCCCCCTTCCCCCTTTCCTCATCTCTTCCTACCCAGTGCTGGGCAGTCACCTGCAGAATGCAAGCAGAATCTAGTGAGGGCACAGGCAGAGGACATTCTAAGAGAGGAAGTACCAGGGAGGTCTCCTAGAAGGCAACACAGGCTCACTCTCCTCCAAGCGGGGCGGGGCCTACGTGCCCACACCCTGTTTACTTGACTATGGAATGTGCCTCTTTAAGACTGGGACTGATGTGCTAATCCTCTCGGGTCCCCACCCAATCTAGTCCGACCAGCTCAAGTTGGAGAATGTGTTTTGGTGTAGTAAAGTGGGGTGGTGGTGAGGGTGGGCCTCGGTGGCTCTGCCCTGCCCCCCTCCCCCCTCACACATGGTCACACTGCAGCCACCCAATCAGGAGGGGTCCTTACGCAGTCTCAGTGGCAGGCACTGGAGACGTCTCTGTGATAAGGGGGAAAGGGAAGGGTTGGGATAGATTAGCCCTAGAAAATGGACTCATGGAACACAGGTGGGATCACGCTACCCCAGTGTCTGTAGAAAAGATACGCATACTTTAGCCTGGCCTGGAGGGCCCAACCTGGTCAGATCCCAGCCTAACTTCCCAAACTCCTACCGCAATGTCCCCGCCCCCTGCCCTTCCCCTCCCATTAGACTGCACACTTTCCTATTTCCCATAAGACCTGATTGATCTTCCAGGAGCAGAGGCCTCCGGCTTGAGAGAGCTGATCTTCTCTCTCTCTTCTTAAAATTGATTTCAGAGAGAGGAAGGGAGAGGGAGAGGGTGAGGGAGAGAGAAACATCCACCAGCTGCCTCCTGCACGCCCCCTCCTGGGGATTGAGCCCGAAACCCAGGCATGTGCCCTGACTGGGAATCAACCATGACCTCCTGAGCACACCGGCCAGACAACTTCGTTATGAGCAGACACTCTGCTACGTACCCAGGTGTCTAAGCTGAGTGTAACCTAATTAAGTGGTTGAAAATTAAGTGGTTGAATTAAGGTAGGAGAAGGCAAGGGAGAATTAGTCAAGAGAAAGAGGGAAAAAGAAGAAAGGAAGAGAGACTTGGATTCTGCCCTAGAGATCACAGACTCCCTGGTGAGACCTCCTGTGCTGGGATGCACTGGAGCAGTTGACCAAGCACAAAGGGATTCCTGCAAATAAAGGCAGTCCTGGGGCCCTGGTTAGTGAAGGGTGGCCAGTTCAAGAAGCATGGACTCCGATCCAGCTCAAGAAGCTTTACCCAGCCTGAAGGAACAGGATCATTCCCCTGATAAATACCTATGGAGGGCCTACTCCGGTTGGGGATGCAGTGTGGCTGACAAATTCCAATTCATTCAGGGCCAGGCAGGTCAATGGGTGATGCATTCTTATAACAA
>NW_005357962.1:154752-155146 GCF_000412655.1 Myotis brandtii | reverse complement strand
TGTAGCGAATGGAGAGGCATGCCCCATTTAGAGGCATCGCTTAAAGAAGAATGCACACACACACACACACACACACACACACAGAATCTGTAAACCATCCCCCCTAAGTTTTAAAACCCCCGAGAGTGATCGAGATTGAAAATTACTGCCTTTTTGGAGTTGACCATCTAGTGGGGGAAGATCAGGTAAGGCAACAGACAATTAAGGCGCCAGAAACTGTCTATGTGTATGTATCTATGTACCTATATCTATATTCTGCTGGTGACTCATCTTTCTAGCACCAACTCTATCTCTATCTCTATTTCTATCTATCTAGATGAAGATAAATTGAAAGAAAGAAGAAAGAAAGAGAAAGAAAGAAAGAAAGAAAGAAAGAAAGAAGGAAGGAAGGAAG
>NW_005357962.1:150283-152618 GCF_000412655.1 Myotis brandtii | reverse complement strand
AGAAAGAAAGAAAGAAAGAAAGAAAGAAAGAAGGAAGGAAGGAAGGAAGGAAGGAAGGAAGGAAGGAAGGAAGGAAGGAAGGAAGGAAAGAAGGAAGGAAGGGAGGGAGGGAGGGAGGGAGGAAGGAGTCTATGTTGAGACCTGAAAGATGACTAAGATGGAAACAGTCACTGGGTGGTCATGGTTATGGGGATTCCAAGTTTTGCAAGCAGCCCATGCAAGGGGATTTTTACCCTCTGCCAGTTTGCTTATCTTGCGTTTCTCGCCTCATAGGATGCTTATTTCTTGAAGTCTTTTCTTTTTCATAAGTGTTAGGGTTAGGTGATAACTGGGAGAGAAAGAGAAAAGATAAATGCTAGCCTAGTGTGCTCTGTGGTGAGAAAACCAGTGTCTCTCGGGAGACCTTCTAGGAAAGGACACTGAGCCATGGAAAATAACAGGTGGGGTGAGGGTTTAGGGGATGGGTTCTGGGGATGGGGATCTTTTTTTGACCCCATCTCGGAGCAAATGATATTGTTATTGTCATGATTGGCTAGTTAATATGAATAAAGGAAAGAGCAAAAGAAAGTCAGACACTGTAAGCATGGTCACCTGGGAAACGTCACCAGGAAGCTAGAGCTTCACACAGCGTTGTCTCTCTAGGGGATTAACACCCTCCCTCCCCCATCAGGTATGGATTGTTGGGGGGAGAAAGGGGAGATATAGCCACATGTGCAGTCGAAGCCGGGGTGGCACAGGGGAGATGCTTGCATCTTTAAGAGACCCTGGGCTCCTTAATGCCTCTTCTCTGTCAACTCGAGGAAGAGGTGGCCCAGGTCCTCCAGGGCCACATCCGGGCGGTTGAAACAGAAGCCCAGCGAGAGAGCGCCATTGGAGGCCCGCAGAGGCAGGTTCACCGGTCCCTTGGCAGCAGCCTCCACGTCAGAGGAATAATCCTGATGAATTTGGGAGCTCACAGTTGTTCAACAATAAGGAGTTAAGTTCAAAAAATGATGTTGGCTGGTCTCGGACGCTGACATGAATGAGGTGGTTCCCAACGTGGTGACTAGAAAAGAGGTTGGAAGGTGGTAGGAGGCTGGAAGAAGGGGCGTCCCTGGGTCTGTTGTCCAAACACTAGAGAAGCAAGAGACAGATCTGGGGGCACTGGGAGAGGAGGTGGCCACGCAGCTTCTTTTATAGCTCGAGGATCCCCTCGAGGCCAGATATTCTACATAAGTTTCAACCAAAAACAAGATATTGAAACAGACTGAGTCAGAAACAGATATGAGAATTTGGCTGTCTTTTATTAAGCCAGACATTAAAGGGATGTGCAAAAACATAAAATAATGACACTCTTTTTTCATATATATTTTTTGTTTTGGAACATACAGTTATTTTTCATTAAAATGTTTAATAAACATTTAATGGTTTTATTATGGTAATTTTTAATGAATCTGTTTTTTTTTAATTTCTGGGTTTTATTTTTGAATACAATAGATAAATAAGATAGATACAACTTGTATGCATACATACACAGGCACTCTGGTATCAATATTTTTAAGAGTACTAGGATTTGAATCACCACCAGATGGTGCTGATGAGAATAAAGAGCAGCTCTGTGTGTGTGTGTGTGTGTGTGTGTGTGTGTGTGTGTGTGTGAGAGAGAGAGAGAGAGAGAGAGAGAGAGAGAGAGAGAATAAAATTTGCAATAGTGAGTTTTATGGTATGAGATTTCCTAATAACAAAAATATTTGTAGACTCCATGGGGGGGTGGGGGGGAAGACAGGCCCAGGGCTTAATCAGTTGGGTTTTCACAATCTAAATTAGATCGGCAGATTTATGCCAAATAATATGTTGGACTTTCCCCCCTTCCTCTAACAAAAGCCAAGCACATTCCTTGGAGAAGCTCCTTGCAGCCTCGGCAACTAAGCAGATTAAACTGAAAGAGCCCAGTCTTTTCCATTTTGTGTTGCTAATAAGATAACATTAATCTCTGGGGTTTAAGAGTGAAATTTAGGCAGATTTATTCCATTAAGGAGTGCATTGTGGAAACCTCACAGTCAGCAGTTTGCTCCCATAGGCCCCCGGAAGCTGAGTGGGGGAGGAGGTCGTTGGGATGGAGTCGTCGGGGTGGGGGTGGAGAGAAGGTTACCTTTGAGAGAATTAGCTGGCCATTGGAAGACAAAATAGTATACATGTGTGAGGAACTATAAGTGGGTGTTGGGAAAACTTGAAGCCAGACTTACTTTTTCTTCAAGAACCGTCTGAAACAGCTGACAAAGGAGAGGAGTCTTTTTCCAGAAGTGAAGTTTTTACTGGGCCAGCAATCAAAGGAGCTAGCACCTAAAAGTTGTGG
>NW_005357962.1:108859-150269 GCF_000412655.1 Myotis brandtii | reverse complement strand
GTGGGGTAGGGATGGGGGCTGGGTCTCTGGATGGATTTAGGAGGTGCTAGAGAAGTGGGTGTAATGAGGCTGGGGTTTACATGTCTCCCTCTGATATTTAGTCATTCATTCGCTCAGACATTGTTTGGAACCTGTTATCTGTGTGCTGGGCACTATCCTGGGGGCTGGATCTACAGTAGAGACTGAAATAGACCTGCTTCCTACCCTCAGTGGGACTTGTCTGAAAAACGCAAAGTCAATACTGAAGAAATCTAGACATCTTCATGCGCCCTTCACCACAGATTTTTTAAATGTTTCAAAGTTCACTGAGCTTATTCTCTAGTAAAACTATTCATGCAATTGGCCAAGTGGAATGACAGGTTTTCCATATGAAGATGAAGGCGGGAATGATACAGCCAGAGGCTCAGAAAGAGTGGGTGAGGATGCTGTTTCCTCCTGCCTGCCCTTTCTTCTTCCCTCCTTCCCTACCTTCTTGCCCTTCTTATTGCCACGAATATTTATTAATCACCCACTAAGAGGCAGGTGCGGAGGCAACGAAGCTGAACAAGACATACTTGGTCTCTAACCTGGTGGAGCATAAGAGTATGCAATCAAGAACAAAAACACATTCACACACTGCGGTTAGACGGGGAACAGTGGGAGCACAGTGACCTGGAATCTAGGGTGGGTGTCAGCAAGACTGTGAATGTGAATGGAACCTGACCTTGGGCCTCTTGGCGGAGGCTGGAGAGTGATGAGCAGACATTCAGGAACAGGGGACTGAGCTGTTTGGTGAAGAGCCTTGTGTTGGGGGGTGGGGGGTGGCAGAACAGCAGAGGCAAACGCTAACAAAATATTAGGGGCTCAAGGAAGGCCTGTGTGTTGGTGTGTTTTTAATGGCATAGGACATGGTTGCCAGGGTTTTAAATTGCAGTGCTCTAGGCATGTCATTAAGTGAGAAGGCTTAGTTGGCACCAAGTGGGTTACTAAATTGTTGATGGAGCTTATGAGAGTGATCTTCTGATATTAAAAGTCAGGGGCTGAGTGTGTGTGTGTCCTTAGCCTTAACCTTGTGTGTTTTTCTTCTGGGCCTCCAAGCTCCAAGTGAAAATGACAACCCCTAACCCCACCACCCCCACCCCCTTAATGTGTGTGTGGGGGGTGTTTTGGGGTTTTTTGTTGTTGTCATTTTGCTTTCTATGTGAAATCCCTGTCTAGGCCTCAGTCTGGCCTGCAGCAGTCATGTTCAGAAGGGGTTTCTGGGCCTAAAACAAAGATGGATCATTGAACCCAATTGTGAGCCATCCCAGACATTACGAATGCATCCCCCCAGTCTTTCTGAGCCTCTGGCTGTATCATTTACAAGCTCTTCCTCTTAGAGTCACAGAATTTTGGAGCTGAAAGTGAACTTTACAATTACCTCCCCATTTTGTATGTGAAATCTGAGGGCCAGCCCTGGTCGGTGTGGCTGGCACCAAAAGGTTGCTGGTTTGATTCCTGCTCAGGGCATGTGCCCAGGTTGCAGGCTCGATCCCTGGTAGGGGACGTGCAAGTAGCAGGTGATCGATGTTTCTGCTTTCACATTGATGTTTCTCTCTCTCTCTCTCTCCACCCCCCCCCTTTTCCTTTCCTCTCTCTCAAAATCAATTAAAAAATAGTTTTTTAAAAGTGAGGGCCAGAGTCATCCCTGACTTGCTCAAGGTCGCTCAGCTGATGGGTGAGATCAGGAAATGACCAGGACTGGAACCTGGGCACAGGGTCTTCTCGGGTAAAATCCTGAGTCCCCACGTAGCTATGCAGCAGCCTCTTCTGCACCCACCACGCCTTCCATATGAGTTCCCACCCTCTTTGAAATACGCGCTGTTTTCCCAGAAGTATGGTAACTCTGCCGCAGAGGTTTCATGGAGAGAGAAGAGGAATGTCAGCCCAGGTAACTGAAATGCTTTATGAAATAGTAGAAGACAGTTCTCTTTTCAAGTCACGAGGGAACCATTTCACTTTGGCAAAGGCCACTCACTTCCCGGACCATCATGGCCTGGAAGAGTGCCTGCCCCGCCCCACAGTGAGCCATCTCCTCGCTCTGCCAGCGCAGGACCATTACATCACGAAGGCCGAAGGCCAAGGGCCTGTGTGTTTACCTGGCAATTACCTGCAATGGGAGCCAGCCCTTCCAAGCGGTTCTCTTTGATCCTCCCAGCAATGTCCTCAGAGGTGGGGAGCTGGGGTGGAAGCCCATGAAGCTCCTTGGAGGTTCCCGAGAGTGACCCAAAGTCAGGACCAGATCTCCAGGCCTCTGGGCCCACCCCTCCCGCACCAGCCCATTTGGACCTCACTGCTACTGCAGCAGATGGAGGATTTTAAAGAGGCCCAGTTTCCCCCTCGCCAGGAATGAAGGAGCTTCTCAGGTGCTCCTTAGAAGAGGTGGATAAAGGTAAAATAGCTGCGGGTCTTTGTGCTATCTATCTATACATAAAAGGCTAAGTGTCCATCCTTCCCTCCCACCAGTAGCTATGATGAGTACTGACCACCAGGGGACAGATGCTCAATGCAGGAGCTGCCATGATGCGCACTGGCTATTTAAAAATAAATGGCACCAGGAACTTGGCGCCAACAAACCAACACTTGGCTTCCCCCAAGTGGGACACAGGCCCCACCAATACCCCGGAGCGACACACCACCAAATCACAGCCGATGCTGACAAGACCCCATGGCACAAAATGCGGCCCACAGCCCAGCCCAGCCCGGAAATAGTTGCTGTGGGCACCAGGTAATGACGTCATGTAGCAATGCTCAGCTTCCTCTCCCTAGCGATTAGCCTCCTTGGAGTTTCTTCAGCCCAGGAACCCAACTTGCTATATAGCCAGGTGCAAACATTTTATAGTTCAACCAAATGTTTGTGAAGCGTTTCCCCGTGCCTCATCTCATTGGATCCTCACAGAAGTCTTGGAGTAGGTAGATAGGAGACTCGGTGGAATCCTATTTTCTTTTCATTAGCCAGAAAATGGAGATTTAGAAAGCTTGGAAACTTGACCCAACTGAAAAGAAGTAAGAAATGGTGGACCTTGAAAATGACTTCAGGTTTTCTCACTGCACAGAATATAGTCAAACACTGCTGCAGTTAAATATTTACCCTTTGTTATCACTGCATGTTCTATAATAATGTGCTTTGTGTTGATATTTACTGCTGTGTTGCTGTCAATTACCTGAAAGAGAAGTTGAGGTGCTTCACTGGGCTGGACAAAGTTTAGCTAAATCAGAAAGCAGGTCTAATTAAGCAAGTTTATCTATGTATATAAAAGGCTAAGTTGACTCGCGCATGCACAATACATATAAAGCTCTCGCTGGCGCCAATTGCACGCGTGTGTTTCTATCTGTCATTGTTGATCGTGAATTTGGTTGACACCTCTATTTTAGAGAAAGGGGGAATAGTGATATTAAAATATTTCTTCTAATTAATTTCCGTGAACCAGGACACTAGTCCCAGAGTGACACCCCACCAAATTGCAGCCAACACTGCCAAGACCCCATGGCGCATAATGCGACCCACAGCCCAGCCCAGCCCGGAAATGGTGGCTGTGGGCCACATTTTGCGCCATGAAGGCAGGGACTTTTGCCAGCGTTGCTCACTGCTGTATCCCACGTCTAGAACAGTGTCTGGCTCTTGGCATGAGCTTAAGGAATCTGAATGGATAGATAAATTTGAGCAAGTAACTTGCCTTTCTGAGCCCACATCCTCTCTTTTTTAAAAGAAAGGTGTGAGAATTAAATCAGATAACTGCTGTAGATAAAAGCCAGAGCCAACATAGATCAAGAGCTTATTCAGTGCCAATTTTCAAATGTGTAAGTGCTTTATGTGGATTATTTTACTTAATCCTCTCCCAAACCCTAGGAGGTATCCTTTTTATCTTCATTTTACAGAAGAGGAACCTGAGGCTTAGAGAAGTTGACTCACCTATCCAGGGTCACGCAAAATTCCAGTCCACACTTGTTTGAGCCCAGAGCCGGCATAGACAGGCCAGTCAGGCAGGACAAGGGGAACAGGGGAACTGGGACAGGTAGCTCTCTACACGCTGGCATTTACCGAAGATGCAGAGGTCACCCCCATAGTGATGACATCTAGGCCCCAGTTGTATTTCAGCTCCAGGCCCAGAAAAGCAGCAAAACCAGGTGGGCAAGGCCAGGACCAGCTGCAGTGACTGATGACGGAACCACTGGTGTAGGCCCTCACCTTTCCCCCTCCTCTTCCCTTATACCTTTACCCTTCTCTCTCCCAAAGCTCCAAGGGCCCCTCTTTTGCCTCTGGAACTTGTTTCCTGAGCCCTTTTCTTCTACAGCTCACTTCTTCTACCTCTGTGACTTTTTAAAGCAGTGGTTCCCAAACTTATTTGGCCTACCGCCCCCTTTCCAGAAAAAATATTACTCAGCCCCTGGAAATTTATTTTTTTTAAATGTTAATAGCAGTTACTCATCGCCCCCAAATGCACCTGTGGCCATCACCGCCCCCCTGGATCTCTGCAGCGCCCACCGGGGGGCGGTAGCGCCCACTTTGGGAATCACTGTCCTAAACTCTAAGGGACCCCACGAGACTTGCAACCAGGGAGCAATGGGCAGCAGCCGCTCACCTGGGCTAACCCGTCTCCAAGGCCCCCTTTTCTCTGACTTCCCAGGGAGCTAAGGCAGCTCAGCCTAGGCTCCCTGCCATTGCTTCTTCTGTTCTAAGCTCTTCCTTGTTTCACTGTCCCCAGCTTTAATAAACGTTCCCTCAGAGTCACCTGGACTCGTGTTGTGAAATCTTTTCTACACGAAGTCAAGAACCCTAGGCAGAACCGCTCAGGGCCAGTTTTCAAATGTTCTAAGTGCTTTACGTGGATTATTGTACTTAATCCTCTCCCAAATCCTGGGAGGGATTCTTTTCATCTTCATTTTTCACAAGAAGAACCTGAGGCTTAGAGAATTTAGTCACCTATCCAGGGTCACACAAAATCCAGGTCCATATTTGTTCGAGCCCAGAGCCGGCACTCTTAACCCCGACAACATCCACAGGGCACAGGGCTCTATAGCCACAGCTCTACTAAGTCACACAGCGCAAGACCCTTGTGGTCTGTCTGCCCCTTCTCTCTTGTGAACCTGCCCCTCCCACTGAAAACTGCCATTCTGGAAGCATCCCCGTCCTCAGGAGTCAGCGTGGTGCATGTAGCAATGGGATGGTAGGTTTGCTCACTGGAGACCGAAGTCTCTGGCACCTCTGTTGCCAGTAACTTACTGTGTGATCTTGGGCAATCACTTCCCCTCCCTGGGCCCCAGGTTCTACAGGTACGATGAGCAACGAGGTCTCTCCTCGCTCTACCAGCCCTCAGATGGTGGGAGAACACCACAGGGCAGGAAGGGTCTTGGACAGCCTTGCCCCAGGCTGTGGCCCTGACCCCACACTGCTCAGTAAGGAAGTCTAGCCTGCTGGGAAGACCACAGCCACAGGACAGACGCTGACACGTCTTTTCCATCTTGCTTCCTTCCCCCTTTCCTGCTGGCAGTGTGGATGAAAAAGTTTGACGAGGATCTTTATGAGGACAGACCCGTGGCTCCTGGAAGAGCCCGAGGGAGTTGGTGACACGCCAGACGAGGAAGGAAATCCTTTGTCTCACTGTTGCTGTCGGGTCTGGAGTGTTGCCAAAGAACACTGGCCTGTTGACAAGGTGTCCCCAGGGCCTTGGGGTGGCCTCCCTCCCTTTCCTTGCCCGGCCTGGGCCTGTCCTGGCAGCCTGCGGGGCCAGGGGACGGCATTGCCAGGCATGCTCTGGCCCTGCTGGTGAAGCTAGTGTCTGGTTTCCCTCCTGGCCTCCCCAGCTCTCTCTTCCCCAGAATCTGGGGCACCCTGTTGAGAAGCCACTGGCATCTCATGCCTTGGGGAACCTTGGTCAAGAAGAAGCCGGCCATGATGAACTGATTGCTCTCAGGTCTTAGAGCCAAAGTTGGCGACTGCCTGGTGGGCACCGAGTCAGGGATCCAGACATGGGTCAGCACCTGCGGGGTGATGCCGGCTCTCTGCTTCCACCACCCATGGTGCTTCTTTAATTCTAAAATTGTTTTTCAGCGAGAGGGAGAGAGAAAGATTGATTGGTTGTTCCACTCATTCGTGCACTCATTGGTTGTTTACTGTATCTACCCTGACCAGGGATCGAACCCGCGACCTTGGCTTATCAGGATGATGCTCTGACCAACCCAGCTACCGGGCCAGGGCCCATTGTGCTTCCTTGACCTTCTGTATCTGTCTCCCATTCCTCACCTCTAGGTGCCTCTGCTCACTTACTCTCTTTCCACTTGCTTCGATTCCTCTTCTCCTCACTCGCACCCACACCATGCCATTCATCAGAGCCGGCTCCTGGAGAACACGGAGAGCGAGTCCCAGTCCCTCCGTGGCCGTTGGCTCCAGTCCCCTTTCCGCGTTCTTTCCCCTCCCTCTTTCATGTATCTGCCTCCTCATGCGCTTCTCCGTCCATCCCATCACCGCCTGTTCCAGGTAAGGACTGGGTACCAGTCCTGTGTACTCTGGTGGCCTCCCGGCATGATGTTTTGGGAAATGCCCGCGCGCGCTCTGGCGTTTCATGGCCTGGGTGGGAATCTGGGCTCTGGTCCTTACATGCGGCTTTGGGTATGTTACCAGATGTTTATGCTCCAGTTTCCTGGGCCTGTCGATCAGGGCGAGCAGTAGCCTACACCTCGTGGAATTGTGAGGATTAAGTGAGTAACGCATTCAAACACCTGCCTGGCACTTGAGACGTTTTATAAAACTTAGGTGTTGTTATCCATGTAAATATGAATTGATGAAGTGTGGCTAAGGGTTCTCTGCATGGAGGGGAGGCCCCTTTCAGCCATGGCAAGCTGACTAAAGGGCCATCCCAGCATCACCAGGCTACAGGGTGGCAAGGCCAACGTTGGTGATGCCCAAGAGAGGCTGAAACAAATTCCCAAGTGAACACAGGCAACCTGACACCTGGGAGCGCTGTGGAGAGAGGCACCGAGGTAGGGAAGGGAAGGTGGGTTCCACACAGACAGGTGTGGCGTCATTCCAGCCCTCCGCAGACTCCAGCAGACTCCAGGGTGAGCACCAGGCTAGCGAGGGCAGGACAGAGAACACTGTGCTGTTGCAGGGGCATTCAAATGGCCAAGATGGACACATATGTTTCTTCAGGAACCTGCTGGGAACGGGTGGCTGCTCGCCGCATGTGGAGGGCTGACATGCCAATAAAGACCATTTTAATCATCACAACCCGTCCCCTACATCCTCCCCACCCTTGTTCAGGCTCTCCCTGCCCTTCTTGGGCTCACCTCTCCCCTGCCCGGGGAGACCCCTTGGAAAAGGCTTCGGGTGTCTTCTAAGTTTTCTCTACGTGGGAGGGAAGGGAGGCCCTGACTTCAAGGAGTCCAGGGTCCAGGAGAAGGGGCCTTGGGTGGCCCAGGGCCATGCCAATTACCAGCTGGATGGAAAGCACTTCAATATATTGGGGGGGGGGTCACTTTTTCCTTAAGGGCAGGGGTAGGAGGGAGGTGACTATGGGGAGTGGAGTCATCAGGCAGAAATGCAGGGGTGAGCGGGGCCACTGCTCAGGGCAGGAGGAGGAAAGTGGCAGCAGGCCCCAAGCTTCCGCCTCCCCTCCCCTCCTGTCACTTGGAGGGAGCCGGACCGCCTCACAGACGGTGAAACGGGCGCTGGGCAAGGAGCGATCCAGCTCTCCACTGGCTCAGTAGGAAGAGAAATGACTGAGCCAAAGCTGCCAAGATCCAACTCTTTAGGGTTGTTTTTTTCTGGCACTTTCCACAGCATTGCCAAGCCAGTGGAGAGATTAGGGCAATCCGATGCTGAGGGCAGCAGGAAAACCCAGTGTCCACACAGTGGACAGCCAGCCCGGTGTGTGCCTAGGTGGTGGCAGTGCCCGATGCCCTGATATGGATGGACTCTTGTGGTCCCCGGGGGCCAGAAAGGGACTCTCAGGGTCGGTACCTCCAGACTCCACATAGCAGTCTCATGGGGGGCAGGGCAGAGCCCAGTGACTCAGCAGAAAGAGTTCCCGCAATGCTTCCTCTCTCGCAGGGATCCTGCCTGAGGAATATGAGGCCAGAGAGCAGTGGTTGGGTCTGTTTGCTTTTCCAACACTCTTCAGCCACCTCTCTGCCCGCCTCCCCCCTTCATTGATACAATTGTTGTGTTTTTCCATCTTAAGAAAAATGCTGTGCAAAGGCTTCTTCCAGCCAAGTCCCCAAGCCCCAGGGGTGATTTTCAAAATAGTGCCAGACTTTAATCCTTTTATAGCAGGATGTCAGGGAGTCCAGGGTCCAGGAGAAGGGGCCTCGGGTGGCCCAGGGCAGTGCCATTTGCCAGCGGATGGAAAGCACTTTAATGTGTTTCTTTTTTTTGGGGGGGGGGGGGGGAGTGTCACTTTTTCTTTATTGTAAAAAACACATAATGTTAAATTCACCATCTTAACAATTTCTAGGAGCTTAGTTCAGTAGTGCGAAGTATATTTGCATTGTTGTGCAATTGATCTCAGACTTTTCCATCTTGCAAAACTGAAACTCTATACCCACTAAGCAATAATTCCCCCTTCTTTCTCCCTTCAGCCTTTGGCAACAACCTTTCTACTTTCTATTGCTGTAATGTTGACTACTTTAGATACTTCATATGAATGGAAGCATACAGTATTTGTCCTTTTGTGACTGGCTTATTTAGCTTAGCATAATGTCCTCAAGGTTCGAACACTTTAGTATTTTAGTATTTAGTATTTTAACAACTCATTTTGCACCCATGTATCGGCTGAATGTCAGCCCTGCTTTGCCCCTACCTCAAACTTAAGCCCCATTGCGCAGTTCTGGCAATTACTCTCGCCTGAATATTAAAGAAATCGCCTTCCTCAGCCCCAAAGCCCTATGATGGTGCTTTCCTGGTGTTTTTAGGAGACTCTTGGAGTATGAGAAATCTCTCTACGTCAGCCAGTGCTTTGGGCAAGACTTCATTTACCAATACTTTCTCATTCATTCCCAACTATTTCCTTAAATATATCACATACTATCTAAATGGAACTTCTTGTTGCCTTTTTTTTTTCAAACGCACCCTAAACATTCCCATCTTCATGCTTTTGCTCATGCAGTTTCCTCTATAAAGAGAGTCTTTTTCTTTTGTTGACAAAAATTCCCAGAGATGCAGAAAAAAGAGAAACTTCATCCCCACCAGCAGTGTGCAAACCAGGGAAATGCAACCTTGGTGAAAACAAAAAGTGCCTTCCACGGAGACAAAGGGGAGGCCACCTTTTATAGAGAAATTTCACACCCAGGTTCCTGATTGGTTCAATTTTATGCAACTGTGGTTTCCAAGTTTGTACCGTTCTGATTGGTTCGAATTGTGCAGTTCTGATTAGTCAGTATTGTGCGTTCTAATTGGTCTTTATACAGCAGTTCTGACTGGTCAGTTTAGATGCAAATGAAGGTGTAATTGTGAATTCTGATTGGACAGGGCAGGTGTCGGTCCACTGGTGAAATGACAAAACCAGGAACTCCCTTATAATCGACTCAGATGGCAGGAGCAAACTATAGGAGGTTGAGAGCTCAGTGCATGGCTTTTCCTGAAATGCAGAGTGTGTGAGAGCTTCTATCAGCCATGGCCACTAGACTCTGATTATGAACTTGGCCCGGTTAGCCACAGGAAGCCCATTTCGACAGATTTCTTCTTGGGGTTCACATTCTTTTCTCCCTTAGTCCAACTCACACTCATCTGCTAAGGCCTACTCAAATGGTACCTTCTCCTTGAAAGTCTCCAACTAGTCCCCTGCTCAGAAATGATCTCTCTTTCCTCTGGTACCCTAAAACACCTTTTCCCCCCTAAAACTTCAGTATGGTGCTTATAATTTTGTCATCATCATCATCATTTGGTAGAATTTGTTGAGAATCTACTCTGTGTGGTGAAAATATACTGCACTTTACAGTCTCATTTGCTTTTCTATCTTATAAAATGGTATTTATGCATGTTTTCTTCCTTTTGAGGTTATGATAATAAAGCAAATGGGATTTGGCATCAAACAGACTTGGTCTTGGACCCTGGTTCCATTATTGGCTGACATACTTTGGGCAAATTACTTAACCTCCTAACCCTCTGCTTTCTTGCTTGGAAAACATGGATAATAATACCTCATACTGGGTAGTTGCATTTATTGCATGAAATAATAGTAATAGCTAGCATTTACTGAATGCTCATTATGTGCTAAGAAATGCTCCATACAACTACACAATGGAATACTACGCTGCGGTAAAAAAGAAGGAACTTTTACCTTTTGCAACAGCTTGGATGGAACTGGAGAGCATTATGCTAAGTGAAATAAGCCAGTCAGAGAAAGATAAATACCACATGATCTCACTCATTTGTGGACTATAGAGAACAACATAGACTGATGAACAGGGACAGATCCAAAGACAGAGAAACAGTAATCAGACTATTAATCCCCAGAGGGAAAGTAGGGGAGGGTGGGGGTAAGGGGAAGAGATCAACCAAAGGACTTGTATGCATGCATATAAGCCAAACCAATGGACATGGACAACAGGGGGATGAGAGCATGAGTGGGTGGGGGTTAATGGGGGGGAATGAGGACACATTTGTAATTCCTTAACTAATAAAGAATTTAAAGATTAAAAAAAATAATAATATCAATTGTATTAAAAAAAAAAAAAGAAAGGGATGTTAAAATTCCTCATCATAGGAGACTGTTCTGTTAAGGAGACTTGAAGAGAAATGACAATGAAGTGCAATGTATGATCCTTGACTGAATTCTGTATTAAAAACAACAGTGCAGCTACATAAGGCATTATTAGGGCAACTTGGGCAATCTGAATATGAACTGTAGGTGTTAATAACTTAGTGATAAGTTACACATATATGTATATATATAATCTTAGGTGATAGCAATTTTATGGCTATATTTAAAAAATGCCCTTGTTTAGGATGTCTTATGACTTTCTTGTTTTGTATAACCAGTCAATTTTTAGGCCAAATTTGAATAACCTCAATTTCTATTCAATCTAAAAAATTTAATAGTATAAAATAAACAACTAAGAAGCTCTAATTCTTTCCCCAAAGATGTATAAAGAGGATGGAAATTCGGCTCAGCATTACATAACGTTGCTACCCACTCCAGAAACGAGCGCCTAGCAACAGCAAAGGGTCATCTCAGGAGAGTGCTGATTGCTCATTGGAGCATTCTAAACACAGATGCTTTTCCATCCTTATCACTTCCAGTCCCCGATAAACACATGCTGGTTACCTTGGATCCCAGTGCTACCTAATGAAAACCTTCCTCCTGTGACAATCAATAACTGCCACTCAGGGCAGCCTCCACCTGTAGGTTACATCTTGAAAAATAGGGCACAACAAATTTAGAAACATCATTTAAAAATATGCATTTTGTGTACAGAATAGTCTCAGCATTCTTCTTCCTCAGGGATATTTCTTTTAAGATATAAAATGTTAGTGTTCTTGATATTTTTTCTGATATCACTGCCCCCCTCCAAACCACAAGTTTTAGCAGCAAGGTCAAAGCATCTATCTCTAAAACAGGTTTGCATGAATGTGCCTAAAATATTATTTATGCTTACGCTCGTGGGTGGGTCTAGCAGGAGAGCTTTCCTTAAAACAGTAATCTCGATGTTCATGAATAGGTTTTGGTTTTCTTTAAATGTGTAACCATTCACATTTTAGATTAAATTTGAACAATCTCCAATTCTTAACCAGTCTTAAAGATTTAGTAGTGCAAATAAAGACCCAGAAGCTCTAGTTTTTTCTCAAAGATATATAAAGGGAACGGAAATATGGTCCAGCATTACATAATGTTGCCACCACTCCAGAAAGAAAAGTGAGAGCGCCTTCTCCATGTTTCCTGGCTATTTGCACGTGTCCTCCTGTCCCTCTTTGGTGTAAAGTCCCTTGTTCATTTTTCTTTATATATTTTGAATGTGACCTATTTGTCACCTTCATATGTCACAAATATTGTCTGCCACTCTGCCTTCTTTTTCACTCTCTTTTTTAAAAAAATATAATATTTTATTGATTTTTTACAGAGAAGAAGGGAGAGGGATAGAGAGTTAGAAACATCGGTGGGAGAGAAACATCGATCAGCTGCCTCTTGCACACCCACTACTGCGGATGTGCCTGCAACCAAGGTACATGCCCTTGACCGGAATCGAACCTGGGACCCTTCAGTCCGCAGGCCGACGCTCTATCCACTGAGGCAAACCGGTTAGGGCCTTTTTCACTCTCTTAATGGTGTCTTTTGATGAAGAGTAGTGCTTAATTTTAGTCTGTCTCTATTTATCATGATCACTTTTCTTATTTATGACTAATGCTTTTTGATTGTTTTCCTTATTTCAAAGTTTTAAAGACATTTTTCTATGTTATCTCCTAGAAACCTTATCGTTTTACTTTTTTATCTGCAATAAGAATGCAATTGGTATTTTTGCATCCTCCCCCCCGAGTGCACAAATTTTTTTGCACCGGGCTTCTAGTATATATATAAAAAGAAATGCTCCAAGTGCCTTTTCTATATCAACTTATTTAATAATGGAAACCCTTATAACAATCCTAGGAGGTAAGTTTATCCCCACCAGCAGTTTGCAAGAAGGCAAATCTAAAAACTTAAGAATTCTTACTCTTAATCACTAGCAAGAGCTGCCTCCCTCGGGTGGCTAATCTCCACCACAGGCTGAACATATCTGCGTAATACTTAGTCCAGCACTGGCAAATGGAAGCTATTATCTTTTTTTAAAAAAATATTTTTTATTGATTTCAGAGAGGAAGGGAAAGGGAGAGAGATATAGAAACATATACTGGGGATAGAGCCTACAACCTGGGCATGTGATCCCTGACAGGGAATTGAACTGTGACCTGATTCATAGGTCGATGCTCAACCACTGAGCCACAACAGCTGGGCGAAGCCATTATTCTTATCCCTATACTTACTGTTGGGGGCTGGGGTCTGTCCTCTGCATCTTTGCTTCCCCACAACACCTCACGGTTATAATAACTTGCATTCATAAAGCATTTTCCGTGAATTTGCATTTGCCAGGAATTGTGGTAAACCTCTAGCCCTAGCACAATGAGTGAATGAGTGATTGAATAAATAAATAGATGAAAAGAGGGGACAGACATTCTTGAACAATGGGCCAAAATGGCCTGAACAGAAGGGTCATCCCTGCTAGGTTGTTAGCTTGGCAAGAAGAGGTAGCAGCAGAGGAGAAGCCTCCCAGGGATCTGACTTATGCCCAGTATTCATCAGGGTTTTCATTAATGACTCAAAAGATGGAGTGCAGAGTATGCTAATCAAATTGGCGACGCCTGCAAGGCCGGGTAGGAGCTGAGCACTTAGGAGGCAAGCTCACTGCTCGCAGACAGTACTTGACAAATTAGAAAAATAAACAGAGTCAATAAACGGAGCTCCAGGAGCTGCAGACTTCAAGTGGTTCCGAGGGAGCAGCTACCTCTAATGGATCTGCCCGGAGAAGGCTTGACCCACTTTTCTTCGGGCTTCACCTGGCTTGATTGCACATTTGGGGCAAATCTAAATGCTGTTCTCCTGAGGGACGTGGGCCGGAGGCCTCCTGGACAAAGTCCCCTTTCCAAACGATGATCTGTCCTCATTCCTTCCTGGCCTCTCCCCTCCTCGCCTGAGCCATCTGCTTAGCCGGGTCTCATGGAGGAAAGTAGATGGCTCCACCTGCTCCTGCAAAGACCCAGGACTTGGTAAAGATAAGAACTTGCCCCCTGGTGCCACCTGGTGCCCCCTCCCACCCACCGAAATGGTGCTGCCTTTCCTAGACATTCTCATCATTAAGTGACTTATTTTCTCAATGGAGGCTGCCCTGGGGCTTCCTTGGGAACGCATATTGAGTGTGAAAGAAGGGACACGGAGGTGGAGTGATCTGGTAGGCCATGCCTTACATCTGCCTGCCGGCCGGGGAGGAAGACACAGTCTGAGCAGTTGGGCGGTTACAATAATGTGTGGGCTTTGTCGCTCCAGCTCCACCCTCTGGAGCTACGTGGCATCAGGTAAGTTACTTAACGTCTCTGAGTCAAGCCTCTTTGGTTACCAATCATTTATCTTAATCAAAATAGAGTACGTAAGTGGAGGAATAGGAGAGATTCTCAGAAGACCCAGGAGCCTCGGTGGACCGAGGTGTGGCCTCTTTCTTCCTCTTCTCCTCAGAAGTTGCGAAGTTCTCTGCTCCTGCTTCACTCAGCACATCTGTCCTTTCCCTTTTCTCGGCTAGCCTTCCTGGCACCCATGACTGCACTCCGTATTACAGTCCCACCTTGGGGAAGGGCCTACCAGTGAGGACAAGTGTCTCTAGACCCAAATCTACTTTCCCGAGAAACGGAAACCAACCTTGTGCACAGGGTCAGGTTTCCACCCTGGCCCGAGGAGTGGTGGTGTATGCTGGGTAGCACTATGCCAGCCACAGCCCACCTTGGTGGGCAGGTGGAAGGGGCTCAGAGAAGAGAGAAAAGTAGGGAATCATCCAACTGGGTGTTCAACGCAGTCTCTGAGCTTCAGTTTGCCCATGTAAAAATGGGAATAATATTACCTACCTCATGTTACCGCTGGTGACTGAGTGGCCCTTGGTTCTTCCCAGGGGAGCTCTTCCCCTCCCTCTACCTCGGTGCTCATTCCTATGTATGTGACTCTCAGCCTTTCCCCTGCAGCCCTGCCCTCTCCCCAGTACACATCCCACTAGGACAGCCTGTCACCAGCTCCCTCTTCCAACCACTCCAGGCAGAACTCAGGCCTCTCCAGCAACACGGGTTTTCTCCCCACACCCACGCCCACCTCCTTTTGACCTGCGCCTCCACCATGTTTCTCACCTCCTAAGCCTGGAAGGGAGGTTTCTACTTAAGCGCTGCTGGACTCCATTTTTGCTCTTGTGTTATGTTGGATTAAGGACACAAAGAGTTATCAAATGTATAGACGGCATGAAGTTGGGGGAATTAGCCGATATGGAATCAAGATGAAAGTACTCACAACAAGCTGTATGGAAAGACTGAAATCAGTAGGACTAAATTTAATAGGGATACAATTATGCATTGAGATAAAAATACAATGTCACAATACTAGATTATCCCATTTATATGAATTTCAAAAACAATTTTGTTTTTGCAATACTATTCCATGGAGCTAGAAATCAGAATAATAGTTACCTCTAGGGTTTCACAGAGGAGATTGGCTGGAAAGGGCATGAGAGAACTTTATAGGGTGAGGGCGATGCTCTATGTTATGATTGTTATGTTGGTTGTATTCATTTTTAGGACTTACCAATGGACACTTGAGATCTGTGCATTTTATAGTGTGTCATTCTTAGTCAGATGGGCCATAAGATCACTGAATGTTTAACCATTTGAGGAACTGCCAGGCTGCTCTGCACAGCCGCTTCACCATATTGCATTACCACCAGGAGTGTATGAGGGTTCCAATTTCTCTATATCATCACCAACACTTGTTATTTGTGTTTTTTTTTTAAATTAAATCTTTATTGTTCAGATTATTACAGTTGTTCCTCTCCCCCCCCCCATAGCTCCCCTTGTGTTTTGTTTTTAAAATATATTTTTATTTATTTTAGAGAGGAAGGGAGAGGAAGAGAGAAACAGAAGCATCAATGATGAGAGAGAATCACTGATCAGCTGCCTCCTGCACCCCCTTCCCCCTCCCCGCCCCCTCACACACACACTGGGGATGGAGCCTCCCACCTGGGCATGACCAGGAATGGAACTGTGACCTCCTGGTTCATATGTCATTGTTCAACCACTGAGCCATGAAAACCGTCAGGCGTTTTTTGTGTTTTTGATGACAGCCATCCTAGTGGGTGTGAAGTAGCATCTTATTGTGGTTTTGATTTGCATTTCTTTAGTGGCTAATGATGTTGGGCATCTGTTAATGTGTTTAGTGATCATTTGCATATCTTCTTTGGAAAAATGTCTATTCAGAGTCTGTCCATTTTTAAAGTGGGTCATTTGCCTTTTTAAATTTTATTTTTAATATTTATATTTTTATTGTTGATATCCTATTGCCTGTGTCCATGGGCCATGCATATAAGTATATGAGTTCTTTGGTTTATCTCTTCTCATCTCCCCAATCCCACATCAAGGTATGTTAGTCTGTTCAATGCCTCCATGCTTCGGCTCTTATTTTGTGGTCAATTTATATGTCTTTTATTAGTGAATTATGATAGTTCTTTATATATTCTAGATATAAATATCTTATCAGATATGTGATTGCAAAATTTTCTCCCATTCTGTGGGCTGTCATTTGCTTTTTTGTTTGTTGGTCTCCTTTGAAATACAAAAGTTTTCCATTTTAATAGAGAAAAAGTCCAGATTATCTATTTTTTTCTTTTGTTGCTTATGCTTTTGGTATCATATCCAGGTAACCATCACTTACCAAGATCACAAAGGTTTACACCTACACTCTACGAGTCTTATAGTTCTAGCTCTTACATTTAGGTCCTTAATCCATTTTGAGTAAACTTTTGTATATGGTGTGAAGTAGTGGTTCAACTTCATTTTTTCTCATCTGGCTATCCAGTTGTCCTAGCACAGTTTGTTGAAAAGACAACCCCCGCATCGGACCATCCAACCATCTAACCGTCTGGTAGGTATGACGCGCACTGACTATTAGGGGGCAGACATTCAACGCAGGAGCTGCCGAGCTGCGGTGACTTGGCAGCAGTGGTTCTTGGGTGATGCACCCCAGAACCAGAGAGGAGAGAGACCAATTCCAGGGTGCGTGCGTCACCCAAGAACCACCCTCTCGCAATCCGGGACCCCTCAGGAGATATTGGCGAGCCAATTTCAGCCTGATCCCCGCAGGTCAGGCCGAGGGACCCCACCTGCCAGAGGGACCCTGCTCACTCCGCAGACACCCTTCAAGCCATGGCGCTGCCCCAGGTGTGGCTGGCTGGGTTGGGACCATGGGAGGTTGGCTCCAGGGTGTGCCTGGCCCTTCTCGCCTAGTCCCGCCCCACAGGCCTCCTTCTAATTAATTTCCTTTCAATGTGCACGAATCTGTGCACTGGGGCACTAATTTTAGAATAAAAAAGCTGAAATTAGAGAAAACAAAGGAACATAAAACAATAGGAGATATTCAGGCTGCTTATGGCATTGTGACTATATTTGTAAAACCTGGTCTGGAATTTTTGCTTATAAAGGAAATCACAGGTCTTGGAGAGCGTCTGATCGCACTCAGAGATAATGCATGTAGCCACTGTCCCTGTTCTATTCCGAGGGGATTTCATCAGATATAACCTCCAGAGTCTTCTGTGACTTCTCAGCCTTTGGGTCCACAGGGTAGTACAAATGACATCGGCTGAGCTCAGGCATGAACAACCAGGGAAAAGATAAGAAAAGACAGCACTTGATCTCAAGCTGTCAAATCTTTTCACATTACAACCTGGAAAAGGAGAGGCAGACCCCAGCCATTGGCCCTGGACTGCAGTTGACTCGTCTCTCACACTTCTGTCCGCCAGTCAGCACTCTCTCAGGAAAACCTTCCCCGATCCTCCAGAACGGCCGCAGATGCTACTTCTATGGTGCCCTTGGTGTTTTTATTAGACGGATTTGAAGTTGCCTATTTTCTTTTCTTTCTTCCCTGTAGAGCAAGCATGTCAAACTCACGGCCCGCTGGCAGCATGCAGCCCACAACGAATATTTTTGCGGCCCAGCCATTATAACGGTATGTAAGAAATATTTTAATAAAAATTTCATAACTTAATTTTTTACAATATCCTGTTCTACATAATTATTAATAACAAACTACAACATTTGCTAATGACTGATTACTATAATCGTGTTGCATTCATTTCCCTTACACGCCTTACGCACAGGCACACTAATTTTCTCTCCACTAATACTAGCAGCGAATATTTTAGCAGCCGATGGCCACGTCATTAGTCTTGGACTGACTTGTTTGGTGTGCGCAACAGGAAATATTTTGCTTTTGGAGAACAAGAAAAATAGGTTTATTTGCGTTACGCTTATTAATTTGTGCAGTTATTCAGTGTCTGGTAAGTTAATGTTCAAGAAAAAATATTAATTTTTATTAAAATGTTCTATTATTTTATGTTAACGATTCCTCATTTATTTCAGCCCTTTGTATTCAGCATGTCTCTATTGAAATAAACCTACGTTTCTATGAAAATTGAAGCTTTTGTTTTTTTTTTGCGGCCCACAGAAACTTAAACCTTGTTTATTTGGCCCGTGTTAGCCTTTGAGTTTGACATGCTTGATGTAGACTGTAAGCTTGTCAAGCAGAGAAAATACCTTGTTAACCACGGAACCGCCCATACCGAAGTGACTGGAATAATAAAGATGGAGTGAAGGAATGAATGAATGAGTACTATGCCCCTTCTTTCTATTAGATACACGGAGCCACTTTAAAATGGAGTTGGAGCTGCCATCCCAGAGGACCCTTCTTGCATGTCTTACGCCTCAAATCTTTGGATGTTAAAGCAGCAAAGGAACCTTTGCACTGGGCCTAAGACAACATTGTGTCCCAAAGAACTGTTTGCAAGGATAACAAGAAGCAGATATGACTACTGGGCTGATGACTACTGGACTGAAAATTAAAACATTGTTTTGAATTAGCGTCACTCTGTAAGCTTATCTGCACCAGTAGAAATGCCTTCCTTCAAGCGATAGAATTGTCCCTTTTTCATAAATACTTCTTGTTTTTGTCTCCTAAGCTGAGGAGTTTGGATTTGGGTTTCTGCCCAAATCTGAGTTAGGGTTTCTTCCTGAATCAGTGCTTTTTGAGTAGCTATTCTTTTTTTTCCCTTTTTTTTTATCTCAAATAAATGCTTTTTTGCCTCTTACTTTGGCCTTTTATTTTTAGGTTACCATTTCTCTAGAAGAGAATAATTTTACAGCATTACATTAAAAAAAAAAGAGAGAGAGAGAGGTGCTTTGTAAGTGTATGTAGGTTCAGTGGAAAGAGTATTAAGTTCGTTGTCAGAAAACTGAGATGCGTTCCAGTTCTGGTTTTGTTACTGACTAGCCGTGTGACCTTGAATCAGTCACTTGCCTTCTCTGGACTTGATCCCTCATCTATAAGACGAGAGAGCTTCAGGACTCCTTCCAGCCCTAATATTCTGTGAACTGTTAAAAACAGGGCACATCTAGCTTTCAGATGTAGGCTTGCTTCCAGAAAAGCAATTCCATGGAACAGCTGCAATCTCCAACCTTTTGCAGGAGCCTCTGCCTCCTCCCGCTCCTCCATGTTGTAGCAAATATTAATAGCCAAGGGCCTCAGTGAGTGCGGTTTTTAATAGAATCCAATTTCAGTCCATTTAGAGTGGGACTTTTCATGCTGACTCGGTAATTTGAACTCTGTCAGGCCTGAGGGACTGAAGGCATTTTCTCTGCCTCGGCTGCCGGCCCCGGGCTGGCGAGGAGAGAATGTGTAGGCATTGGGAGTGGGAACCAGAGGCATCTTAATCGAGGTGGCTGTAGATGAGCTATTTTGACCTCACATTCAGTCTTGTCTTTCCAACCCTGAGGCATGGGATGAGGATCCCAGGGTGCGGGAAGGGGAGCAGGCAATGACTACTCTCTTTTCTGACAATCGCCTTCACTTTGGAGGTGAAAAGCCACTGGCCTTTGGGTGGAACCACAGGAAGAAAACTGTGTCGATCTTTGGATGCGACTAAAAGACAACTGGGTCTGAAAAGCATCAGAATCATTCCAGTTGGTTGCTATACATTCTCTGCTGTGCTGGGAGAGAGCATGCGGTAGGATAAGGGGCTTCCTCTGCCCTCTGCATCGCTCAAGTACTGGTCCTGTACCTTCTGGAGTTCGGTGCGGGAATGTGGAAGGCAAACATACAGGTATTAGCAGCCAAGCTATAGATGAAAAAACTGAGGCTGAGGATGGGGGGAAGGAAATGAATGTTCTATTTCATGCTTATTCTGTGCTTGGCACGGAGCTAGGAGACAGGTAGTTCTTAATCCTCCCAACACCCTTGTAAGGGGCATATAATATTGTCCTCATGTTTAAGTGAGGCTAATGAGGGCCTGAAAAGTCATGCAACTGCCCTGAGGTCACACGGCCAGTAGATGTCAAAGCTGGTGTTCGAATAAAGCAGCTCCATCTATCCACTGCAAAGGTCACATGACTTGAAATAGGGGCTCTGATTTATCTGCTGGACTACTTCAGCAGCAGCTTTTTAACCTGGCTGGTCATCAGAAACACTTCAGAACTCTCTCTCTCTCTCTCTCTCTCTCTCTCTCACACACACACACACACACACTATCTTATGTGGAGCAATATTCCCATGAGTCTGATTCAGTGGATCTAAGGCAGAGCCTGAGATGATGCATTTTTTAAAAGCTACTTCAAGTGATTCTGATGTTTTGGAAAGCACAGCAGTGGAGCACCTGGCTTCTCTTATAACCCAAGTCTCCTAGGATTTCTTCACTTCTCAGAAGCACAGATCCAGCCCGGCCCTGCATTTACCTCAAGTAACATCTGCCACTGAATCCATTATTCATCCGTGCCAAGCTCAATGCTCAACATTTAGTGAGCACTTGCTATGTGAAGGCGTCGTGCTAGACGTTCTGGCTGCAAAAATGAACAAACCACAGCACCTGCCTTGAATATCCAGGTAGCGAGGGAGACACACATAAACAGGAAATTCCAATTCACTGTAGCAAATGCTGGCCAGAGGTAGGCTCACGTTGCTTCAGGAGCGCAGACTAAGGGGTCAGGGACTGCTTTCAAGTAGTGATGCTTAGGGTCCGAACGGAGTTAGCAAGGCGAAGAGGGAACTGGAGGGGTAAGGCATGGGCAGCTAGGCAGAGGGAACAGCATGGAGAGGCCCAGAGACCCCGAACATGGGTTCAGGGAATGCCAAGCAGCTGTGTGGCAATGGAATGTAGGGCACCTGAGAAGAAGACCGGCGGGTGAGCCCAGAAGAGCCAGTGGGGGAAATCACATGACAGCCCTTGTGTGTTATGCTAAGGAGTTTGGCTTTTAAAGTGAATGAGGAGCCACTACAGATGTTCAAGCTACGGAGCGACACCATTCGTGTGCTTTAGAAGGGCCACCTGGCAGAAATGGGAGAGTGAGCCACAGGCAGAAGAAGCTAGCAACAGAGGAACAAATTGATTGCAGAATTAAGAATTTATGTATGTCAAAAAGCACCATAAACAAAATTAGAGAGCAAAGCACTTGGAAAGCCCATTTGCAGTGTTTCTTGACAAAAATAATATTCGTAATAAAATGACATGTTGATAATAAAGGTAAACATACCAATATCAAATGAATAGAAATTTCACAAAGAAAGAAGTACACATGATCAATAAGCATATGAAGATGTTCATTAATAATAACCAAAGAAATGCAAGTTTAAACAATATTGACATCCTATTATTTTTCTATCAAATTGGTGAAGATTTTATAAGGGTTAATACCGACCACGAGTGAGGGTGCAGGGAACAGGGCATTCTCAAGCGGCAGATAAGAGAGCGCTTTGGTACAAACTCTGGAGGACAGCTGGCAACTTCTATCAAAATTCTTAAAGATAGCCAAGCAATTTTTTCCTTGTGCGCAGTTTAGCTACAAGAATGTCTGTTGCAACCTTATTTACAACGAAGACCGGGAACAAATGAAATAACCACTATTAGGAGATTGGTTATCAAATAAGGGCCCATCTGTAGAATGGGGATGATGTTGAAAAGTTCGAGAGACACGCAAAAAAGATGTAAAGGTGTTATGCTCCTGACATAATAAGTGGAGTAGCACACGGTGCAAAAACGTGCGTCCATATGCTACCATGGACATATGTTTGAAAATGCTTAAATGTCTCCGGAAGGATATACAGGATATACGAGTGAGATTAGATGCTGGCAGAGAGGTGGGAAGGAGATTTACTTCTTACTATAGAGATTTTTGTAATTTTTGAATTTTGTGTCTGTGTAGGTATTTCATATTCTAAAATATGCACATTTTGAAAAGTAAGTTATTAAAGAGTAAATATATATATATACAATGTGCTCTAGTTTTTGTTAAAAAAAAAACAACCCACAACAAACTGTGTATGTGCAGGTGTGCATTTATCTCAAAGAGAACCAAAAGATATATCCCAAAGGATGATAATGCTTGTCTTGGGTACTAGGATTGTGAGTTGGAGTTTGTCTCCCCGCCACTTAAAATTCACAATACACATGTGAGGCGTTTATAATTATTACAAGAAAGGTATAATTTTTCTTCCCAAAGAGTCTATCCCAAAAGTCCAAGCAGGAGATGACAAAGCAGGTCAGATCCAGGTTTCGTGCTCCAGGTAGAGTTCAGCAGTGACATCTGCAAACACAGCGTGCAGTTACATGGCAAGCCCTGTGTGCGCGAGGGGCGGGGAGAAGGAAGCGGGCGGGAAGGTGAACACCCCTGATTTTGCTTAGCAGCTCCCTGACGTCTCTGCTGGACAACTGAACAGAAGATTCACCACTCAGCCCGGACATCAGCTAATACCCCAGGCAGCTTTTTCCTTTGGGATCATTTAACGTTGGGTCACAGTGAATGGAGTTCCAATAAGCATGTGTCTCTAAGTTACCAGACAAGCAGACAGCCTGTACACTTGTACTAGGATGTCCCATGAGGTTGTGCTCATTTAGTTCTGGTTTCCAACCTTTTTCTTTGGAAGGATGATAACAACCTTAGCCCCATCTGTCCAGTCTCGCTGCAACTCATTTTTTGACCTCTCTTGCGACCCATGTTGGGAATAGTTACTCTGAGTCCTTCCTGAATGCAAGACCAAAGGAAGACCCTGCCAGTTTGAACTGGTTCTACAGGCCACCTCTGACCTCATCTTATCCTTCGGATTCTAACAAGCAGCTCGCCAACTCACGAGCTTTTCTGGACTGGAGGCTTGGGGGCAGGGGGGTTTTGCACGGTTGCCTGTGCTATGTACACTGCAGGGTGGTTTTGAATTAGGGTCACATGAAACCATTTTGGAGGAAGAGGGCAGAGAGCGGGCTGTGGTTAGGGGTTGGGTAGAATGGGGCAGCTGTAACAGCCTTTTCCTTTTCCCCTTCTCCAGAGGCTGAGCTACAGGCAAGCAACTGTGGGCCCTTGGATATTCCTGGAACTTTCTTCCGGTCCCGGTTAGAAGCCTTTGAGAAGCCACGTAAGTATCCCCTGGGCTGCTGGCTCCTAGGCCCCTCAGCAGCCATGAGATCCTGCAGTGGTGGAGCCCCAGATTAAACAAATAACCCATCATCAACTTGGTATTCCCTTTCATCCTCTGCCTGTAATTGTGACTCTTCCCCAAAGCTGGGATGAGGTGAGGAAAGCTAGGTGGGTTGTCTGGACACATGCTGGCCCATCAGCAAGTAGGATGAACAATACGCAGAAATAACTGTGGGGCTCAGCTCTCTTTTCCTGGCCTGTTACCACCCTGGCGACTAGCGAGTCTAGTGTTAGGGACCTTTTTTTTTTTTTCCCTTTGGTCATTTTAAACACAAGAGGCAGCTCAGGTACTACAGTCAAAACTTTTTAATGTAACACACACGGTCCTGCTCTTGAGCAGTTGTAACTGCTCAATATACTTTGTAGAGCAGAAACTAATTATAGAGTAGTTTTAGGTAGAGCTCTGGGGTCAGACACACCTGGCTCAAATCCTAGCTATTCCACTTAAGGCCATGCCACCTTGCAACAGTTCATTTTTCTTTTATAAGTTTTTTTCCATTGATTTCAGACAGGAAGGGAGAAGGAGAGAGAGAGAGATAGAAACATCAATGAGAGATAATCACTGATTGGCTGCCCTCCTGAATGCCCCACACTGGGGATCGAGCCCGCAACCCAGGCATGTGCCCTAACTAGGAATCTAACCGTAACCTCTTGGTTCATAGGCTGATGCTCAACCAGTTGCTGGGCTGGGATAGTTAGTTTTTCTGGTTTTTAGTTTTCTTATCCTTCAAATAGAAATGCCATCTCATACGGTAATTGCATGAAAGAAATGAGCTTATACATGTAAAGAGCTGAGGATAGTGCATTTAATAAATGCTAACTATGAACATTATTGCATCTGTATATATTTTAATTTGTACAATACTGTTTCTTTCACTGATCACACGGAAGATACATGAAAGTGCTTTGAAAAATTTAAAGCATCATATAAATGAAAGGTGTCATTGGTAATAATCTCACACGAGTATTTCTGAACTCTTCCATAGGACCACGTCCTATGTCCCACAGCATATTGCACAATGGTAGGCAAACAAGAAGCCCTCAGGAAATGTTTCTTATTTGACTGAAGCAACATGGCATGAAGAGCATAGATATCAGGAGACTAGGCTGGGATGAAATTAGTTTAAGGCAGGAGAGCCAGTCTGCAGTCATAATTTATTCATTCAACAAATATTTGTTGAACACATTCTCTGTGCTAGATATTGAGTCCAGCTAATGGCATCAAAGAGGCTGTACAAGTCCCACAAAGTCCCACAAAGCCAACCCCCTGGGCAGAATCCCCAACCCCGCCTACTCTAACATGCAGAGGAGGCAGCCAACGCTGTAGACCAGGGAACAAATGGCCACCGGGGAAGCCCCATCCTGCCTGGCTAGAAGTAGCTCTGAGTGAGTTTGCTGGGGGAGGGAGTAACCGTGGGGGAGTGGGCTGCTTCCAACAGAAATGACAGGAGTTTCTGCCTGTTAATTTATTTTTATTTACACTTAATGAGTCGCCCAGTCTATACAATGCTCTCTCCCCTGGACGTCACCTCTCCCTCCCCACATCCCCTTAGTGGTCAACCCTTGGCCCACTTGATCCTGCCCTTCTGCTGTCACAGCTGCCTGCTGGGGGGATGGGAGGGTGGTATGTGTGGTCACCAGAGGGCACTGAGAGTGGGTGTCAATGGCATGTGAATCCTGGCACAGTCTCAGGTCCCCAACGGCAAGAGAAGAAAGCACAAGCCAAGACAAGGAAGAGAGGCAGGGGCGGAGGCTACTGGGGGTAGAGGTGGGGAAATCCAGTGTACAAGTTCATGGTCTCTCTCCTGCCTTAACCAGTGCTCCTGGTGTTTGTCTCAACCCTGGATCTGTCACAATTGCCTTGAGATGCTCTGGTCCGTCAGAAAGGTGTGCAGGGTCCAGCCATGGGTTCTATGCCTACTGCCTTTGGGATGGTAAACCGCCAGGATCTGCCTCTGTCAGAAATCCAGGCATTCCTGGTCTGTGAGAATCCTCCGGGGCTATCCCCACAGAGCTCAGGTCCCTCTCAGTGGCTGACCTGCTAAAGAAGAAGATATCTCCATTGTCAGGGCAACCCACCAGATTCCAAATTTGCATCTCCTTCTTTTCACACTGGGAGTAGACAATAGTTGAGGGGCAACAGGAAGAAGAGATGGGAAGGGTGGAGGTTGGGGGAGGGGAGGCGGACTGGTGGAAGGAGTTGGGAGAAAGGACCAGAACCCAGGGAGGGGCTCTCTGCCAGGGGATGCCTACAAGTCCAGGGTCGGGTGCAAGTGCAAGTCTAGAGAGGTGTTGTAGTTAAATGGCTTCCTTCTCTCTCTGGGAGCATCTGCTGAGCTTCATCTCCGTCAGCTGGATATACCGAATCACGTTGGTGTCTGTGAGGAGAGAAACACACCTTAGAGGACACATGGTGAGGGGAAGTATTGGGCCTACAGCTATAGATCCTGGACAGGCCATCCTCAGTCAACTAAGGTCCATGATGTCAGCTGTCATCAAGGTCCTGAGAGGGCAGCCAGGACATTGGCATTCTCCTCCATGGCCTCCCCCTAGCAAATGTGGACAGGTCACCCTGACCCAGGGACAGACAGGAAGGAGAGGAGAGGAGGAGGGATGTCCCCCTTTATTTCTATGAAACAGCATATCCCCGTGCTCCTGAGTCAGCACAGTGAGCGGAGGCTCTGTTTAGAGTTTAAGTGCAGGCACGTTATCAACTTCTCAGAGCCTCCTGTCTTGTCTGCAAGAAACAACTTCCGTTTATGAATGCCTACTTTGTGCCATGTTATCTCATTTAACCCTCCTTGAAACCCTGCAAGGTATGTATGTAGCATCACCCTCCCTGTGACAAAAGGGAAAACTGGGCCCGAGAGAGGTTAAGTGTGATGCCCAAGGAGACAAACAGTATGTGATGCATCTGACTCCAAAGCCTGCCTCTCCTGGGGGTCATACCCTCCTCATGGCATTTCTATGAGGGCCAAAATAGGTTAGCCTAACAGTGCTAATCTAATGACCAAGAAATATTACTTGAATGTAATTTTTTAAATTGAAGAGTTTAAAATGACTTTGCTTCATTGTCTTATTTTTGTCCTTATAAGTAGAGTCAGGCCACCGCACCCCAAACTGGGAAATTATCCCCCAATCCCAGCTTTTAAATTGGTGAGTGGGGTATGATGCGGAACAGCTGCTTAGCTCTGCACATACCAGCATATAAGAGTTACAGGGCTGCTTGAGATGTTCGCTTCCAGAAGTAGAAACGAACGCTATAGCATTCTAAAATATGCCACACATGGCACACAAGGCAGCCAGAACAGTGCTGGCATACAGTAGGTGTTCAAGAAAATTCTGTTGATTGAGTCCAGTTCTTTGTCCTCAAGTGGGTTACAGTACAGTTGGGGGAACATGACTGATTTCAGAAAGCTAATCAAAACATAAAGATATTGGTGCTCTTACAAAAATAAAGAAAAATGTATACATTTGGAGATTTGCAAATTGATCCTAAAGTTCTTAAAGACTTCTTGGAAAGAGAAATGCATTTTAAAAAGTCAGCCCCATGAACAATGGCAACATCAAGTCAAAGTCATTATTGAAATGTTATCTCTTCAGAGAGGTTCTTTCTCGCCACCAGGTCTACAATAGCACCCCATTTACTCTTGATCCTTTTTTTTCTGCTTTATTTTCTTCATAGCCCTTAATACTACTAAATATTGCATTATCTATCTGTCCATGTGCTTACTGTCCATCTCCCTCCATTATATCATAAACTCTTTGAATGTAACAGCTTTCTTTCGTTCCCTGACATCTACTCAGCACCTAGAACAGTTCCTAGGCCATTGTAACTGCTTAATCAGTATCTGTGGAATGAATGAATAGCTGAGCTTGTGGATGTGAATTTGCAAGAATGGTACAGATAACGCATCCTCTCAGGAATGGGATCTGACTGGAGAAGGCAGAGCACGCTTCCTGGAAGATACTGGGCTCAGCACCCAAATCATTCCTTTGTGTTCTGTCTTGCCAACCAGAGTGTGAGCTCCTCAAATATATGAGCCACCTTTTCTCATCCACATCCCTGGTGCCCAGCAGAAATCTTGCCACATCATAAGAATTCAATATGTATTTATTGAATAAGTGAAGAAAGCTGGATTCTGGATTAGAAAAGACAAAGAATTCTGTATTCAATTTGAAGAGAAGAGGTGCCCAAGTGCCCTGGGCAAATGCATGGACTGTATGTTCTCCTCATTCCAGGTTCTAGCGGCCACCTGACCCCTAGTTTGCCATTTCTGCACCTGCCTGGCCCTACATCATGAGAGCTGCCCATCCCAATGAGAGGGCCCCAGGAGCTGCCAGAGGTGGCTGATGATGAGAAAACATCAATTTCTGCCTTACCTGTTGGCTGTCGGGTCCTTGCTTCTTTCAGGTAGTAGAGTGCTTTGTCATAGTCCCCAAGGTGGTAGAAGGCCACACCAGACCGGTAAAGAGCCTTGAAGTTCTCCCCTTCCTTCTTCAAGACTTTGAGGCAATACTCCTTGACTCGTTCATAGTTTACCAGCTCAGCCTGGAGCAGGCAGGCTAGAGAAGAGAGAAAGAAGGGGAAATGCCATCAACACAGTAGCAGTCGGCTCTGAATGTCTCTCTTTGGTTCTTTCTCCCCATCCAGAGAAGATTTAAGAATGTTGGGGCTTTACATGGGGTTCATGCCATGAAATGTGTCATCAAATAATCCTGGGGTCTAGGACCCAGTTTCATCACCAATGAGATGTGTGACATTGAGCAAGTTCCTTAGCCTTGTACCATAGGTTGAACTGTGTCTCTCCCTGCCCCCCCACCCCATCCCTACAAAAGATGTGTTGGATTGTGAATCCCCAGTATCTCAGAATGTGACCTAATTTGGAAATAGGGTCTTCACCAAAGTAATCAAGTTAAAAGAGGTCATTAGAGTGGGTTCTAAGCCACTATTACTGATGTCCTTATAAAAAGGGTGCTATAGGTTGAATGTGTGTGCTTCTCCACCCTCCCTCCCCTAATCCATATGTTGAAAACTAATTCCCAATTTGGAGGGACCTCTGGAAGGAGACTATGTCGTGAGGACAGGGTTTTCATGATTGGGATTCATACTCTTATAAAAACGACCCCAGGGAGCTCCTCTACCCTTTCTGCCTTGTGAGGACACAGTGAGAAAAAAGTCAGCTAAGATCCAGGAAGCAGGTCCTCACCAGACACCGAATCTGCCAGTGCCTTGATCTTGGACTTCTCAGCCTCCAGAACTGTGAGAGATAAGGGGTTGTTGTTTGAGCCACCCAATCCATGGTATTTTTGTTATAGCAGCCCAGACAGACTCAAACAAAGGGGAAGTTTGGACACTGAGATAGACACAACAGAGGAAAGACGAAGTGAAGAGACATTGGAGAAGATGATCATCTATAAACCAGCAAACCCCAGAATCGAGGAGAGACGCAGGGAACAGATTCTCCCTCACAGCTCATGGAAGGAACCAGCCCTACCAACACCTTAATCTTGGACTTCTAGCTTCTGGAACTGTGAGACAATACGTTTCTATTGTTTAAGTCACCAGTCTGTGAGACTTTTGTTGAGGCAACCCCAGGAATAAGCTACAAGAGGCAATCACAATACTAACCATGGCTAATACTTGTCCAGTGCTTATCTTGTGCCAGATGCTTGTCTCATTGCTTTCCTTGTATTACCGGATATGATCCTTGGAATACCATGATGTCAGTTCTATTATTATTCCCATTTTTCAGATGAGAAAGCTGAAGCCCAGAGAGGTTAAGTAATTTCCCAAGGTCACACATCATGAAAGAGGCCAGGCTGAGCTTTAAATTCATGCTGTCTGGCTCTAGAGCCCGAGTTCTTTATTGAGTTGAGAGGATTATATAAAATAATGGCCATCATGTATTTAACACAGGGCGTGGTACATGGTAAGTACCCAAAGTGGTATTTAATATTATTATAATGTTTTTCAGCCCTGCACCCCTGCAGTGACAACTACCTCTGACTTGATTCAAGTTCTCTTTCATACATGTTTCTCTCTGCAGTTCCCAGGAGCAGGGGCCTTCTGACAGGGAGTGCCCAGCCCCACACAGGGTACACCTGTGGACATGAGAGGCCTGGACGTCCCAGGAAAGAGGAAGCAAGGCTGGCAGGTGCCTGTGGTGGGGCCCCTCACTATTCCACAGTCAGCCATTTCTGAGTAAACCATCTCCCCTTGAAGCTTCCCGTCACCAGCAATCAGGGTCCGACCAGGGTGAGAACTTGTATGAACCCGAGAGCGAGTGCCTCTTGCAATTTGGTTCCCTAGTAGCCTCACTGGCCTTGCCATAATCCCAGCCCTGCTGAGCTACCTCCATCTCCATTTGATCACTCAAATATTCAGTAAAGAAGTGTGAAAGGGATTGCAAAAAAAAAAAAAGGTACCTTCTCCAAAGCAAATAAAAACAGACTTAGGAACCTGGCCAGCATGGCTCAGTGGTTGAGAATTGACCTATGAACCAGGCGGTCACAGTTTGATTCCTGGTCAGGGCACATGCCCAGGTTCAATCCCCAGTAGGGCATGCAAGAGGCAGTAGATTGATATTTCTCTTACATTGATGTTTCTCTCTCTCTCTCTCTCTCTCTCTCTCTCTCTCTCTCTCTCCCTCTCTTTCTATAGATCAATTTAAAAAAACAGACTTAGGAGGCAAAGCTGCTCCTTCCTGCCCAGACCTGGCTGGTGGGGCGAGGGGCGCGCTGGCGGGTCTCTGTGCTCAGGTCTCTCCCACATTGGAAGAACCGTCCTCAGATAGAGGCCAGTCACTGATTTTAATCTTCAGGGGTCTAACTTCAGCTGTTTTGATCCCTTAAATAACTTCCTAGGGTTCAGAATGGCTGATTAAGAGACCAGACCTTTCTCTGGGCATTGTGGACAAAACACATCCTCTTGCAGAGTGAGGGGGAAGGGAACCACAGCTTCTCAAGTTGAAGGTGTGAGAACCAGGAAGTGGAAGAAAATCGGCCCAGATCTGGAAACTGACCTGTCAGGTTCCACTGGCCACAGGGCAGAAAGCCAAACAAGTCAGCTAAAGCCACCTGCTGCTAGCCCCCTGGGCCTGGGGTGGGCCTGGGTGTGGGCGGCTGTTGTCACAGATGATCTCTATCTGCTGACACACCAGGGGCTATCCCGCTGGGCTGATGTCACCAACTCACCTTCCCTCTCCTCCCCCAGCTGTGGGGTCGGCCCTGGTGCTCACAGAGTTCTGCAGACATGGAGGGGTTTCTGCCATGAGGTTCCTGCGTGTAAACCTCTGGCTACTACCTGTGGGGGACTCAGGCTTCAACATCTGCCCCCAGAACTGATGGATTTCCTGTCTCTGCTTCCCCGTGCCTATCCGATGTGATCTCAGCCTCTTCCTGTCCAGTTTTCCACCAAACACTGTTTGCTGACCTGAGCAGTCTAGGAAACGGAACTTCGTTTTCTTTATAACACAGTTTTTGAACATCTAAAATGGTGAGGGTGGCCTGGAAATGGAAAAGATCCCTCTTCCCCAGGGCTAAAGGAACAATAGCAATCAATTTCTGGAATAACAATGTCTGGGACTCATTTGGTGAAAATGTCATGGTTTCCCCTACAGATCCAGTGGGAACTGTGATACCTGGGTCTGGCCTAGGGTTCAGACCTGCTGGGCGGTGAGGCTAGGCAGGTCCCAGGGTGTGGAGCCCCTGCTGGCATCAGAGGCAGAGCCCAGGAAGACAGAGAAATCTAGAGTTAGCTCCGGTCCAGATGGGCTGCCATCCAGATAAGGAAGCAGGGGTGCCAGGCCAGAGCTCTCAAGAGGGTCCAAGGTGGAGGGGATAAGAGAGAGTCTGGAAAGCTGCCCTCAGCCCTACCTACAGGTAATTTTTGGGAGACCTCTCTAGTTTGGCTGGGGAGCTACTCAGGGTCCATGTAACAAGCCCATGGGATAGATAAGCTGGGATGTTTTTAAGGCACATTTTAGAGCTGAGAAAGTTAAGGAGAGGTTGACCAGCAGTCTTCTGATGTTCCTTCCACATCCCCCTGCCCATTACCCAGGGTCTGGGGTGCAGTAGACCCTTAGAATGGGTTGGGTCGTCTCACTGCCCTTCCTTTATCTCCATTTTAATCCCCCCCACCCCTGTATCAGAGGTGGAACTCAATACCTTACATACATATCCTATGTCTTTTAATTATCACAGTAACTCTATGAAACAGGTTCTATTTTTGTTTGCTTTACAGATGATGAAACCCAGTTCCATAGAATTTAAGTAATCTACTGAAGGTCACTCAAGTAGGAGGTGAAAGAATGATGATATCCACCCACTTCTGCCAGGCTTCCAAGACTGTGCTCTTGACCATGGGTGCTTGTGAGTTTGCATTTGAAGCCTTTGGAAATCCACGTAACCCCTGGCAAAGGACAGGTCACCTGTGTAAACTACCTTCCTCTGTGTTCCACGGTCAAGGCCAGAAGTGATGCCTAACTGCACTGGGCACCCCACAGGCCACTGGGATCAGGTAATGAACCAAACACTGCATCCTGGGACTGATGGACTGGTGGAGAATGAATGCGAGTTTCTCTTCATGCTTGGGAAGAAGTGCTGGAAGAGAAACAGCCTTCCCTGAGCCTCATATGCAACTTACAAGAGAAAGGTACATTTGGGACAAGACTTGGGGCTGTAAGTCTCCAACCACCCCTTCCATGTGGAGGTTCCTCTTCCATTGCCCACCTTGGGTGGTTAGGGTATGTTTCTATGAAAAGGCCAGGCAGGCTTTCTTAAGGGATCTGTGGTAGGAAAACTTAAGACAACCAGCAACTTAACCCCATTGCACACTCATGCACTCAGACAAGGGAAATCATTTGATGTTCCCCAAAGAAACCATACTGAGACCTCAGGCTAAAACATGTCAGGTTTTCCTGGCTCTGGCAACCTGTTTTTGTTTTTCCTGGTGCACGCAGGGCATAGTGACTGCCTGGGCAAAACGCCACTCATTGGCACGAGATGAAGGGAAACTGGATGAGAGGAGGCCGAACAAGTTTTTGTAGCCATTGGTTTTCAGCTGATTCACGGTAGTTTTCCCTGGATGGAAGGGAAGGAAAGACCCATCTGGGGCCAGGAGAGAGGAGAAGGAACCTACTCTATGGGGCTGCCTCACTGTTAGGGGTTGAATTGTGTCCTCCCCAAAAGATAAGTTGGAATCCTCAAACCATGATCCTACTTGGTGAGAGGGTCTTTACAGAGGTAATCAAGTCAAAATGAGGTCATTAGGATGGACCCTGATTCAAAACGGTGGGTGTCCTTATAAAAAGGAGACATTTGGACACAGAGACCGACACACGGAGGAAAGGCAATGTGAAAAGACACAGGGAGAAGATGGCCAGCTACACACCAAGGAACACTGGAGGCTACCAGAGGTAGGAGGGAATGGATTCTCCCTCAAAGAGGTCAGAAAAAAACTACCCATGACCACACCTTGATCTTAGACTCCTCGCCTCCAGATCTTCAAGACAATACATTTGTTATCCGCAGCCACCCAGGTTGTGGCCCTTTATTCCAGCAGCCTCAGGAAACTCATGCACCTTGCTGGCCATTCCTTTGGGAGGTGGCAGCAAGAGGGGCTATGACATTACTGGGAGAAATTTTCCCCAAAGTTAACCAAATTATTTGATTGGTTTTCGAATTGATTTCAAAGGGCAATGGCATAGTAGTCAAGTGGAAGGAGCGTGGATCTGGACAGAGGTGACATTCAGAATACTCAGCTGCTGGTATGGGTCATAACCACACTGAATAGGCACAGAGTACCGTGCCAGTTCTGGGTGGTCCTGGCTGAACAGCAGCGGTGGATGTGGAGATACACATTCCTGGGCTGGAACCCAAGTTCTGCCACCCACTAGCCCAGGCCCTCAGGCACGTTACTTAATCTTCCTGGGCCTCCTTCTCATGTGTTAAATGGAGGTAATATCTCCTTTGTGGGAACTCCTGTGATGATAAGATGACATAGTTAATGTACTATATGTCTCACACAGTGCTGGCACTCGGCTCAATCTCCTAACTGCTAGTTCTTTAGGAAGCCATTTGTCAAATATGGTTTCTCCAGCAACATGTACCTTCATCAGAGAAAATGTCCCTTTGAGTCCTACATACACGAAGCTACAGCTTAATTTAAAGCACATTTTTAGGAATAGGTCAGAAGCATTGTGGAGGGTCTTCCTATGGCAGAGCGATGGGAACATAGAGTGTGCAGTGACATGACGGTGACTTTTACTTAGGGGGCTCCATCACAGGACTGCAGCAACCCACTCAATCTCACCTTTCCACGCAAGTGCTGATGGTCGCTCCTGCGTATACAGATGCTTGCCTTCAGAGCTCTGCAAACAACTCTCTTCTTTTGATTTCTGATTTTTGTGTCATGGTCTGGCTTGCACATAAACTCCCACCTGCCACAAATGTCTCCCAAACCTAGGTTGGAGGCTTGCTTTTACTTATCAGTTTTCCTTTCAAAGGTGTGTTTTCCCTACTGGGGATAAGCGGGTACATGCAAAGAACATCACCAAAGCAGCTTTACAGTCAGAAAGGGGGGGCTCGAGGGAAAGAATGGGTGGGGTTCTGGGCCTATTTTCTTCTCATAGATTAGAAAGCCTCTGAGTCAACAGCTGGTTCTACCCCCACCCCTCCACACCCCAAACATTAGAGCTGCCTGCTCCCCGCTCTCAGCCCCTCCCCTCACCACGAATGGATGAGTGGATTCCACAGTCAGTATCTGGCTGACAGCTTTATGGATGGGGTGAAGGGAGGGACCCAAAGTCGCTGGGCTCCTCTGGAGTCCTAAGATTCAAGAGAGCTAGGAGCTCTAAAAGCCAGCATGGTAGGAAAATTAATAGGCCTGGTTCCTGAGACTATAAGGCATGAGAGAGCCTATGAGAGAAGAGGGAAATATTTTCAATGGAGAAGTTGCTGGCCAGGTTTGGTGCCTCTGAGTTAGTTGATGCACGACAACGTCCCTAGCACAGGCATCACTGGTGTCCTTGAGTTATACCTCACCTCTCAGGGTCTCAGTGTTGCAGTGGGTAAAAATGAAGGTAATTTTTGTTGCTACCTACCTTTTCCTTGAAGGCTTATTGGCAGGATGAAAATAACCCGTGCTTCCCAAGCTCCAGAGCCTGACACCTGAACAGAACCCTACAGACAAGTGTTTCTCATTAAATCATCCATGGAAGCTTATTTAACACTAGAGATCCGGTGCATGAAATTCGTGCACAGGGGTGGAGGGTCCCTCAGCCCAGCCTGCACTCTCTCCAATCTGGGACCCCTCGGACATCCCTCTCACAATCTGGGACTGCTAGCTCCTAAACGCTCACCTGCCTGCCTGCCTGCCTGATCGCCCCTAACTGCCTCTGCCTATCAGCCTGATCGCCCCTTACCTCTCTCCCCTGCCAGCTCGATCACTCCTAACCGCCTCTGCCTCAGCCCCCGCCACCGTGGCTTTGTCCAGAAGACGTCTGATCTAATTAGCACATTACCCTTTTATTAGTGTAGATGAAGATTCCCAGACCCCATGCCGGGCAATGCAGATTCCCAAGAGTCCAGTAATCCACATTTTTATTGGTAAGATAAACTTCACTCCAGGATATGTTTTACTGCTTTTAGAGAGAGGGGAAGGAAGAAAGAGAGAGAGAGAGAGAGAGAGAGAGAGAGAGAGAGACTGATATATGAGAGAAACATTGATCAGTTGCCTCCTGTATGTGCCCATACAGGGGATGGAACCTAGGTATGTGCCCTGGCCAGGAATCAAACTGGCAACCTTTTGGTGTACAGGAGGATGCTCCAACCAACTGAGCCACACTGGCAAGGCAGTAATCCACATTTTTAATGGGCACCTATAGGTGGGCCTCCTTATTGCCTGAGCTGGTATGTTCTAGCATTTTGGATATACGTTTCTTAATAACCATATAATTGGTTAAACTTTTAGAACCCAGGATAGCCATGTGGGGCTCCAGGATTACCCACCAGATGACCATGTGAAAATCTGTACATGTGGACAAACAATTGTTCTTAGTCAACTTGTGACACTTTAGGCTTTTCTCTTCATAGTGATTGGAGACTTCTCACTGGAGAAGAGGAGACCAGGCCAGGGAAATGGAGAAACAAAAGGCTGAGATGTTCCATCCATCCTCCCAGAAGGGTAATAAAAGGGCAGATTAGTAAGCATGAATAGGCCAGGCACTGAGGTTCTAGTATTTTCCCCACTTTCCAGATGGAAAAAAACTGAGGCCCAGGGAAGTTTAGTCACTTGCCCAAGATCACAAAGCTAGTAAGAGTCAGGGCTAGGATTTGAGACTAAGCCTTCTGGCACCTAAGGCTGTGCTCAAGCATCACGCACACTGCCCTCCTAGGATGTTCAACTGCCTGTAGTGCAGCGGTTCTCAACCTGTGGGTCGCAACCCCTTTGGGGGTCGAACGACCCTTTCACAGGGGTCGCCTAAGACCATCGGAAAACACATATATAATTACATATTGTTTTTGTGATTAATCACTATGCTTTAATTATGTTCAATTTGTAACAATGAAACTGGGGGTCACCACAACATGAGGAACTGTATTAAAGGGTCACGGCATTAGGAAGGTTGAGAACCACTGCTGTAGTGAATATTAACTCAGTTCCTTCATCAGGTAGATTTGAGCTCTGAGTTCTGATTCTTGTGAGGCTTACGTGTAAGACCTGATGGTGCCAAACTGTGCTCACTTTATCTGTATACTTCTCATCTGGAAGCTTCCTAGAGAACGTTCCAGAACCCTCTACCCCACTTGTTTCTCTGCATTCAAAGAGAAACCAAGTGCAGAGTGTCCACCAACACTTTTTTTTTAAGTTCTAAAACCACCACGATCTCTGGTTTCATTGAGAGTCTACTGTTATCCTAATACAGCTGACACGACACATCTCTGGTTTCTTCCTGAGACAGCTCCTAACCTACCTGGTGCTTGCAAACTAATCCCCACAACATTATTTTTAATTGAAATTTTTTTAATCGAGGTAGTTGTAGCTTCACATACAGTTGTAAGAAATAACACAGAGAGATCCCCCATGTACCTTTTACTCGGTTTTCTCCCAATGGTATCATCTTATGAAACCGTAGTACAATATATCAACTATACTATTGACCCTGACACGATCCACAGATCTCATTCAGATTTCCCTAGCTTCACTTGTTTAGTTTCATTTTGTCACATATGTAGGTTCCTCTGCCTCCAAAATTAAGTTACAGAACAGTTCCATCACCATAGGATCCCCTCCTGGTGCCCTTTTATAACTACATCCATGTCTTTTCTGTATCCCACCTCTTTTTAAAAATATATATTTTTATTGATTTTTTACAGAGAGGAAGGGAGAGGGATAGAGAGTTAGAAACATCGATGAGAGAGAAACATCAATCAGCTGCCTCCTGCACACTCCCCACCGGGGATGTGCCCGCAACCAAGGTACATGCCCTTGACTGGAATCGAACGTGGGACCCTTCAGTCCACAGGCCAATGCTCTATCCACTGAGCCAAACCGGTCAGGGCCTATCTCCTCTTTAACCCCTGACAACCACTAATCTGTTCTCCACTCCTAAAATTAACATCTCAAAGTGTTATACAAATGGAATCACACAGTATGAAGTCTTTTGGAACTTGTTTTTTCTTTCTTCTTCACTCAGCATACTCCCCTTGAGATACATCCAAGTTATTGCATGGATCCACAGTTCATTCCTTTTTATTGAGGAGTAGTATTCCATGGTATGGATGGACCATAGTTTATTTGACCATTCATGTGATGAAGGACATTTGGGCTGTTTTGGGTTATTATGAATACGTTTCTATGAACATTCACAGACAGCTTTCATTTCTCTGGGATAAATGCCCAAGAGTGCAATTCCTGGGTCATAAGGGCAAGAATTTAGACTCTCACCATTAAGTATGATGTTAGCTTTAGTTTTTTGGTAGGTGCTCTTTATCAAGATTAGGTACTTTCCCTCCATTTCTAACTTGCTGAGAAGTTATCATTTTTCTATTACCTATGGATTATAGCATGCACACACATGCCCCACCACCACCTAATAGTAATGCTTTCACACAACATGATGGGGAGTCTTTTTCTGATGCAGTCAAATATACAGGTATGATCATCCAATTGACCCTTTCGTTTTCCCAAGGGAAAAATTACTTTTCACAGCCACAGGCTAGGCTCAGGAGATGCCCATCCCTGCAGTCATTAATGGACCGTGTCTCCTTCGCCCTTCCAGCAAGCATCCATAGGTAGGGCATCTCTAAGTCCCCTCACAGCAAAACCACGTCGTAGTGATTTGCACATATTGTATGCTCAGTAAGTAGCAATACCTAACATCTGTATGGTCTTATACAACTCATTGACCCTCACAGTGACTCTGGGAAATAGGTACTTTCAGCCCTGCTCCCAGAAGCTTCCAGGGGAAGTTAAGGGACTTGCTAAGGCCATTTGACTTGTAGGGAAAGAGCCAGGGTTGTCTCAGCCCAAGTCCCATGTTGATTCCACTCCTGCAGAGCTGGTGGTAAAGAGTGGAAACCTGGACACGCTAATCTCTAAAGGCCTCTTCCAAGGTGAAGGCCCTGAGAAGCTACGACAAAAGTAGGATGGCAGTGTCCTTGTTCACGCTTTACCTGCCCTGCCTGGTGCCCAGGTAGAGTCCTCCCACTGCTGCGGTGGCTGCGCCCTCTACCAGGAGTCCTTTGGCTTTACCTAGTGGGCTGACTCCCCTCCGATGCCACACACTTTAATTTCTGACCTATTTTTCCCCCCAATCTAGCACAGCTTGCATTTGATTGATGCAAACACTGCCAAGTGTTTCTTTTGTTTTCTCTGTTTTAGCAACACTGTCCTTGGGGATCTCTGCTTTTCACCATTCCCAAGTTGCTCTTTGTTTTCCAACCCTTTGAATTCTTCCCTTGGACCCCCCCCCCATCCCCCATCCCAGAATTCCAGGACTGCTCAAACAAGGGCTGCTGCACCCCTCTCACCATCTCCACACAATCCTGGGCAGAGGCTCTTAGTAAAGGTGTTCAATAAGGATGCATTCATCATGGCCTGTGCTCAGAGCTTTAGGAGGAAAAGGGAAAGCATTCAGAAGGTGTTGATATCATCAACGACTTTATATTCTTATGCACCCTTTGTTGGCCAGTACTGCTGTCAAAGTGGCAGGTAGAAGAGCTAAGGTGAAACGCCAATCTAAAAATCTTGTAGGCAGAAGACTTATGAGGATAGTCCTTTAAGAAATATTGGAATCTGCTCAAGAGAGTTGTAATGCCAAAGCCTGAAGTCAGCTCAGTTTTTTGGTGCCTGTCACATGCCACACTGTTCATGAGGGAAGACATAGACCCGGTGCTATGGAGCATCCATACAAGTTATCCCACCCGTGGCCCCTCTCACTCTTGATCTCAATGCGGTATACACAGAGAGGGATGGGAGTAGTAGGGAGAAGGCAGACGGGGTTATTTTTGTTGGAGTCTTCATTAACACCCCTTTCTTGGGTTGGAAGTGGGACTTTAACGGGACCAGCTGGGCCATTTGGAATGTAATAATGAGTATATGCCCAGAAATAATTCAGAAGAAATCCATTGCCTGACATGGTCTTTTCCTTGTTGGCTCTGGCCAAGGACACGTGTCATGCCCTTCGGCAGGAATTCTGAGCCAGGATGGGTGAGGGGGGAATCTCAGAAGCCAAAATTCCATCCTGTTCTCTTTTTGGACTTTAAAGAATGCCTCCCCTGTCCTTATCACCTCTCCCGCCATTTCTCTGTGACCCCAGCAACATCCCTCCTGTTCCATGGCCTCTCCCACCATCCCTCCATGACACCGGAGCAACCATCATGTCACCAGTTATATGTGGGGAGAAGTTAGTTCACAGGCATGTGTGTAGCAGAAAGAGCACTTCTGTGGTTTCTCTGTGGCAGCCCTGTGTGTGCAGAGCAAAGTGTTGGAAACCACCTACATATCCATCAGCAGGAAATCGCCTAAATAAATAACAGGATGTTGGTATAATGGAACATGACACAGGCATTAAAATCATGCCGTAGAAAAATACATAATGACGCTGAAAAAACGTTTCCCATGGGAATTATTGGTGGAAAAAAATAAAGGTTGTAAAAGTTTGTGCAGTAGAATGGAATCTTGTGGAAAATGTGTGTGTGTGTGTGTGTGTGTGTGTGTGTGTGTGTGTGTGTGTGTGTAGAATTTTAACAGTGGGCATCAGAATGCTTCTTAGGGAAGAAATTACCTTATTTTTAGAATACCCTCATCAACTGCTTCATGAGGAAGTGAAGATTTGAAATGCAAAGATGGCCAAATTGCTCTGCATAGGAAATGACAGGAATCTGAGAGTAGGAGAACCTAGGCTGTGGAGAGGGGCGGGAGAGGGGAACGTCTGAGAAGCTCGGTAGGGACTTGGAACCTGCCACACAAGGTGAGAAGGCAATAAGAAATTCCTGGTAGCCTGATGGTCAAATGAGTTTTAGGAAAAAGAATTTTGAATATTCCATTTCTGAGATGGAAACTCCTACAGTGTCCTGTAACCTTCAGTAAAAGCTAGTGTGACTATAGCCCGATGTGGCACCAAGGGATGTGAAAGGGAAGAGGCATTGAGGGGAAGCAGAACCGGCCCTCGGTTGACCCCCAGGTGGACGGCAGCATCCTGTGGGGGCTGAGGAAGAAAAGGAGATGGAGTTCTCAGCAGCAGCCCCAGCACATGTGAGGCAAACCCCTGCTTTTTCATATATACTAGAGGCCCAGCACACGAAATTGTGCACGGGTAGGGTCCCTAGGCCTCGCCTGTGATCAGGGCCATCTTCTGCCCGCTCGCCAGTCCCCAGTCCCGCTCTACCACCTCTACCCACCCCAGTTCCCTGTTGGCTGGGCGATCGATCTGAGCCTGCAGGCTGGGGGGAGGGACCAAGAGGTAGGCGTTCCACCCACTCGCCAGTCCCCAGTCCTGCCCTGCTGCCACCCACCCAGTTCCTGTGGTCCCTGTTGGCCATCAGAGCCTGCAGGCTGGGGGGAGGGACCGAGAGGTGGTCAAAGTACCTCATAGCGACTGGTCGATCGGTCGTTCCGCCATTACAGTCGCTGGCCTTTTATTATATGGGATAATGTTATTTTAACTTGATAAGGACGATTCCTTTTTTATTATTTTTATTTTTTCATTGATTTCAGAGAGGGAGAGGGAGAGAGAGATAGAAACATCAATGATGAGAGAGAATCATTGATCAGCTGCCTCCTGCACTCCCCACACTAGGGATCAAGCCTGCAACACAGGCATGTGCCCTGACTGGGAATCAAACTGTGACCTCCTGGTTCATAGGTGAATGCTCAACCACTGATGGACACCGGCTGGGCAAACCCCTGCTTTTATAAATAAGCTGGAGAGAGGTCGACCTCAAAGTGGGCTGGCTGATGTTTGGTTGACATAGACATGTTACGCACACACAGAGGGGGAGACTGGAAGGAAATAAACCCAAAGAGGAAAGAGTGGGCATCTTGGGGTGGGGGTGGGGGGGGGTGACAAGTTGAGTTTTATTTTCTGATTTGAATGTCATTTATTTTCAATTATCTTCTACAATGACGACGTTTGCCTTTTGTAATTAGAAAGCTATTTTTAAGCATCACCCCTGCCCATGGTGTCTTCGAAGACAGCAGGGAGGAGAGGTGCGGGAGAGGCTTCTGCTTTCCAGCGCAGAAAGCACTGCCCGCTCATGGGGCACCGCCTCGGGGAACCCAGGCCCGAGAGGGCACTGCGGGGCAGTCTGGTGGAGGAGCGCCTGGAGGCGGGACTAAAAGGAGGGCCCAAGGCGCACACTTGCTAGTGCTTTCACGTGCAGGAGGAGCCCTGGTCAAGCCAGGGCATTTCCTGGTTCGACATCAAGAAGGGGCTCCAGTCTATGTTGTTCTCTATATTCCACAAATGAGTGAGATCACGTGGTATTTATCTTCTCTGACTGGCTTATTTCACTTAGCATAATACAACATAGACTGATGAACAGAGACAGAGAAACAGCGATCAGACTACCAATCCCCAGAGGGAAAGTAGGGGAGGGTGGGGGTAAGGGGAAGAGATCAACCAAAGGACTTGTATGCATGCATATAAGCCAAACCGATGGACA
>NW_005357962.1:98046-108783 GCF_000412655.1 Myotis brandtii | reverse complement strand
GTTAATGGGGGGATGAGGACACATTTGTAATATCTTAACCAATAAAGAAATTTTAAAAAAAAAGAAGGGGCTCCAGAAGCTGGCACAAGCATGAGGCGTACGGAGCAGGCAGAGCAGACACGAGGCTGCCAGCCTTGCAGCCTCTCCTCCTGTCTCCCTCTCTCCCAGGCCTTGACTTCCTCCATCTCCCCTCCCCACCAGTAAGCTTCTTGCTTGTGAAGCACCCCAAGAACTGATTGATCAGAGCCTGGATCTTCTCTTCCTGGCAACTCCTCATTCTCTGCTCTCAGTCTCTGAACTGGTCTAACTTGTGGGAGAGCCCGAGGTTCTTGCGTTGCTAGTTCAATTCAAAGAAAGGGTCAGAGAACCCTGGGGCAGAGTACGGAAGTGGCAGAGAGCAGATGCTGTCTAACTGAGGCATATTTGCTGGCACTATCTCAAGCCAGAGACCCAGCAGTTTCTAAGTGTTTCCTGGACCCACCTATATGCTGAGAAGCTGGAAGTAGGCACAGCCTCCCTGGCCCAGGAGCCCTTGGTTCTTCTGGAGCTCAGCTGCCCTGCAGAGGAAGCCTGGTGGATCACTTGTTCATTCAGCACCCTCTACCCATCCATCTTCTACCCATCCCCATGCCCCCCACCCTCGTTAGGCCCAAGAATGCACTAGGTAGGAAATACCACACTGAAAGCTGTTGGTTCATACCTTGCTCACCTCCCTATCCTGCAGCCACTCAGGGAGGTAAAACTTCCCTGACCCACTCACTTGCTTCCCATAGTCCCCCACAGCTTCTTTTGCTAGGTCTTTTTTTCCTCCCCTCTCACATACTTTCCTGCTTTAGTACCTACTGGGGTAGGAGTTACATTTATGTATAACCATCATGTATTAAGCATCTGTTATAGGCTGGGCACTGTGCTAGGCATGTGTGCCTGCATCATTTAATTTTACTCACCATCACAATCCTGTGTGGTATATATTATTACTTCCATGCTGTAATGGAAACAGACCTGTGTACGGTGGGGACCTGTGCAAGGTTAACGGAGGAGTTGGTGGGAAGTCAGGATTCAAACCCAGATCCTCTTATGCTAAGTGAAGTTCTTTTCCATTGAGCCACGTGCCCTGCAGGTTTCCTGGGATCTAGTTCTGCTGCCTGCCAGTTCCTCTGGATCCTCTCTCCTCCTTCCCGCTCTCACTGGCACACACAGGGATACAGTCCTCTCCTTATATCGATGTCTGGGAAGAGTCCTCACAAGTTCCCAAGGCCCAGGGGCCTCCACAACCTGGGGGTGCAGGTCTATTTGAGAAAGGAGCTCAGTTCGGACTCAGCCGGAGCAATAAGCCTAAAATCACATCCCCAAATGCTCATTCCTCAGGCATCTCCGGCCTTGGGCCAAGGGCGGCAACTCTGAGACGCTATCCCTGAGCCAAATTGTTCACGGAAACTCTTGGTCCTGCCGGTCCATTTCTTAAAAGCTTTTTTTTTTTTTTTGCCATTAGAATGTCTTGGTCTAATGTAGCCAGTATTGCCAGGTTTCTGATGGTGAATGACTGCCTGCCCACAATCGAAGTCTGAATTTTGGAACAATCTGGGAACATATAGCAGTAATAGGTAACATTGGTGCCATCAGTTTAGATTCGGACCCAGATAATATTGTATATAGGTTCCCAACCCCTACCCTGGTACCTCCCAGAGATGTACCTGGGAGGCTGCGGCCTTATTTTGGTCTATCCCCCAATTTGCAAGGGTTGCCTTAGAAATCTTAGTTGAGATCTTTTAATGATTATTCATCAGCAGATACCAGTAAACTGGAATAAAAGAGAGCTTGCTTCCGGTTTCCTTACCAAATCTGGCTGTTACCAGAGAGGACGGGCCAAGGGGGTAGGGAGTTGAGGACCTTCAAAATACTAGACGTTTAACTCTTCTGAAAGGAGACCTGGAGGGTATCTGACCTGCACTGTTTAAGTAAGGGGAACCTGAAGGCAGAGTTGTGTGACTTGTCCACAGTCACAGAGCAAGTTAGCAGCAGGATCTGGCCAGACCCCTGGTTCCCACTGCGCCATGCCACATTTTGAGAAGAGAAAGGATTTAAATTTGGCCTCTGAAGAGCCAGAAAAGACTACAAATGATTGAGTTTCCTTCCGATGCTCTCAGGCTGCTGTGCCTGAGCCATCACTGGGCTCAGGGGCTTACAAGAATCTTGGCCATTGAGCACCCACACTATCCCTTCATTAACACCAGAGGTACATCGCTCATGATTGGGACCAGGTATATCACAAGCTCTGACCCAACTCTCTTCGCTGACTGACCAGCAGATTCAAGCTGTCACTAACATGTTACTGAGTCCAGAAGGGCACCCCCCTCCAAGGGGGTGGGGAGTACCATGCTGCCAGGATCTAGCCCTGTGTGTGGACTGGGGTGGTGGCCACTGGAGAAAGAGGAATGTGTCCTACTATGGGCTATTAAGAGAAAATTTGGGATCATTTTGCTTGACATCTTTGGCATGACTATCAGACAAGCATAGGCAAGGCATAGGTAATATCCAGAATGGCATTAAAAATTATGTTTATAAGGTGGGTTTTCTTCAGGAAAATAAAAAGAAAGCAAAACTATGATTTCTCTACACAGATAATTCTGTCATCGTTTTTCTTAAAACATAAAAGCAATTCTGCATACAGTTAGGAAAGTCAAACACTAGAGAAAATTTTAAATAAAAAGTTAAAAAGACATGGAGAAACCTTAAATGTATGTTACTAAATGAAAGAAGCAAATCTGAAAAGGCTGCACACTGTATGATTCCAACTACATGCCATTCTGGAAAAGGCAAAACCAGGGAGAACAGTAAAAAGAAAAGTCAGTGTTTGCCAGGGGTTAGGAGCGGGAGATACAGGATGAAGAGACTGAGCACAGAGAGTTTTAGGGCAGTGAAAACACTCTGTAATACCACAGTGATGGATACATGTCATATACTAGTATTGTCTTTACCCAGAGAACGTACAACACACAAGCAAACCCGAACGTTTAACCTTGGACTTGGAGTGATTACAACTTGGCAATGTAGGATCATCAATTGTAACAAATGTACCACTCTGGTGGGGAATGTTGATAATGGGGGAGGCTATGCCTGTGTGAGGGCAGGGGGAAAATAAGAAATATCTGTGCCTTCTCCTCAATTTTGTTGTGAATATTAAAATACTCTAAAAACAATAAAATCTGAATAATGAAAAAGTTAGTCTCTGTCTGCAACTCTTCTGCCCCATCCCTTTTTCAAGTTCAGTTAACAGCTTCACTTGTATGATTTCAGATTTTTTTTTTCTTGCTGCAGAATCTCTATTGTTCCCATTTGGTCCAAGGCATGGGGGAAGGCTCTAGGGTGGTTAAAAGGCTGCTTAGAGGTTGCAGGGAGAAGCTCAGGCAGAAGCCAGACACCAGGGGGATGCAGAGGGGCCACTCAAAGGCCTCTGGGCTCCAAAGGCTCCTAGTCTTGCTTGAGGGTGAGCCTTTCCAAGAGATACTGGCCCAGCCCAGGTGAGGCCCGCCAGCCTGCGGAGTTGAGTCGGGTGTCGCCCATCTTCTTGATAGGTTTCACCTCCTCACCCAGGAAGTGGTTCTCCAGGAAGTGAGGAGATGAGGGTCTGTGAGGATAGAACCCAGGGTATCTAGATCCAAAAGGGCCTGGGTCAGGTTCTTCTCCAGGACCACAGCAGCTTTCCTGGTGTCCTGGGTTTTGCCCCCACTCACCTTGGGAAGGCTTCAGCTCGTCCTAAAGGAGAATGTGGACACAGAGCTGGTTTTGCTTCCTTAAGAGACACTTGGTGCCCTCGGGCTTCTTCTCTGCCTTCTTGAGGATGAGGTGGTCCAGGCCCTCCAGAGCCACATCGTCACAGTGGAAATAGAAGCCCCGAGAAAGGTAGGTGCAGGAGGCTCACAGAGGCAGGTTTACCAGATGGCTGACCGCAGTCTCCACCCTGGTGGAATAATTCTGACAAATTTGGGAGCTCATGGTTGGCAATAAGGAGTTAAGCTAAAAAAAATAGTGTTGGCTGGTCTCAGAGGCTGAGGATGGTTGAGAAGGTTCTAAAGGTGGTGACTGGAAAAGAGGTTGGAGGGTGGTAGGAAGCTGGCAGAAGGAGTGTCCCTGTTCCATCCAAACACTGTTGAAGCAAAAGACAGATCCAGGGGACCCCCGAGGGGACTGCTCAGATAATCCTGAATGCAAACACCATACTATCATATATTCTTATGCTAGTTTATGTTATTTATTTATTTATTTATTTTTACACAAGTGAATCATATTACTAGTAAATGCTGTTCTGTATTTCTGCCTTTCCATGTAATAACTGATTTTGGAGACTGGTCTATATTGCACACACAGAACTACCCCATTCTGTGTGAAGGGCCACAATGTTCATAAAGAATGGCAGACAGCCACAGGCAGTGCCTCATGTGGATGTGTCTGGAGCCTTGGAAGTTTGACTACCGTGTGTTCTACAAATGGACCCTGAGAGCTTGTTTGGAGGTTCTAGCAGGGGAGTGTGGCTACTTGTATACCGTTGACTGAAGAGCGATCCTCCTCTAGTTGGGAAGGTCTTCCTCTTTGACCTAGTGTGTAGTGTCAGGAGGGATGTACATGGAGCAGTGAGGGAGGAAGGTGACACCCAGATCAGCCTAATCAACCCTGGTGATCAATGGGGTGACAGATGTCGCTGCCAGACTGCCTTCACATCTAGAGAGAAATTTTCTTTTAAGAGCCGGAAAGGACCCTTGAGAACCTGGAATCCAACCCTAGATTTTTTATAAATCAGAAAACCATGGCCCAAAAAGTTAAATGCCAAGGCACCCAGCATATTAGAGCCAGAACTTGTAGTTCAAGTCCCGGTTCATCAAGTTATACTTCCTCTATGTTAATTAGGAAATTGCTGATTGGTTTGTTGAAACATTTGATTTTCATCCTATTTGCGTGGAGTAGGCATAGCCTGGCGGTGAAAGAAAACAGCTGGAAGGAGAGATCATCTTGGCCTTCCTGTCTGTGCTGCTGCCGAATCCCCTTGCCTTGGATGGGGCACTCCCATGTATTTGGCTACAGAACCTCTGACTTCATGATGTCCTAACGAGTTTTCATTTCCCTTGGATGTAAACCAAGGAGCTTCAGAATCCACTTTAGAAACTCTGCCCGAAGTCTACATTCAGAATGTTCTTTCCTTAAAAGCATTCTACAAGTTTCAATTCTCACATCCTTTTTTGAAAGATGGTCTTAGAAGCTACATTCACAGTCTTAAGATTTATTGGTCAAGGTGCTGCCCAACAAACAGCTTCAGGTCAACAATGATTTGGCCAGTCAGGTTCTCCCATCCAGATGGCAAGACATTGCCTGAGCATCTTAGCATAAAGCCCTTCTTTCCTCTTCCTTGGACCGATTCTTACCCCAACAACCCATCTTCTGGCTACCAGGTTACCTCTTGTCTCTAGCTCTTGACCCCCTTTTTACCACTGAGTTCTTGCATTTGTAATTCATCTATCTTTTTGCTTGGTTCGTTGGTTCCACAACAATTTCTATTAAACACCCTTTGTCTGCCTCAAAGTCTGTATCTAATTGTGCCCACTTTAGTTGCATCCACCTAGTCATCTAGTGCCCCTTCAAGGGTGGGCGACTTATATAGTCACATAAGACTCATACACAGAAGGGCCCTGTATTTGACTTAATGCTCTGCTGTTGCCTTGTTAAAATTCTTAATAACTTTATCTTTGAAATTGTGTTTTGTAAATGAAGTCTGATGGGATGATGGAGCATAAACATGAGCAAAAGAGATAGGCACATCGTTCTTTGCAGCCCTATTTGCATATAGCAATCACGATGCCCAATGAGCACAGAATTCCAATGGATTCACAATGCATGACAGTTTAGAAGGATCCAACTAGAGCACACGGTAAGAGTTTTAGCTCTATATGCAAGCAGAGATGCTGACAGCCCCAAGAAATTAGGCTTTCCATTCAGTCCAGAAATTGCTTCAAATGCAGAAAGAAAGCAATAATGTTGTCATAGCCTTTTCTACTTATGTCACTTCCCTGTATTAGCCAACCACTCAGGCTGAAAATGATGACATAGGAAGAAAGAGTCAGGGTAAACTACAGTTCCTTTTTCTTTTTTTACTCAACAGAAAGCCAAGCATGATAGAAAGTATGTACATAAAGTATGCATATAAAGAAGTGAAATAAAAACAGCTGAGTTTGTTTTATCAGCATTTCCACTGTTTTAATAAGAATAATATGCATATATAAGCTACAAAATGTGAAATGTGTAATTTATATGATTCCATATACAAGTTATGTGCTCTTGTATATCCATTTAAAAGTGGCATTGCACAGTATAAAGATGAACATTAAACTGCATGCCAATAATTTAAATTTTTAATGTTCTTATATTGACATTAAATAGCAAATAAAAACACCACGTCAAGTCAAGGGAGAGAGACAGCATGAGAGAAAGAAAAAAGCTTTACCTTTTAAGAACTTTAATGACATTTCTCCCCTGCCTTTTGAACAAGGAGCCCCACAATTCCAGTCTGCACTGGGCCCCACAAATTATGTAACTGGCCCTGGTCCCATGGCTTTAAGTCATATCCATAAGCACTGATAAAACTGGTTTCCACCCAAGGCCTTTTCCCAGTGTGACTTCTCTAGACCCTGTTCTGGGCTTCAGTTGGGACCAATGGAGATTATTTTCCCCTTTGGTACAACAAACTAAAAAAAAAAAATCTCCCAAACATAGCTCTAAATCAGTGGTTCTCAACCTGTGGGTCGCGACCCCTTTGGGGGTCGAATGACCCTTTCACAGGGGTCGCCTAAGACCATCAGAAAACACATATATAATTACATATTGTTTTTGTGATTAATCATTATGCTTTAATTATGTTCAATTTGTAACAATGAAATTGGGGGTCACCACAACATGAGAAACTGTATTAAAGGGTCGCGGCATTAGGAAGGTTGAGAACCACTGTGATGGGAAAATGGAGGTAAAATGACACGGTAAGGGCTTACCCAAAGCCACAGTGTATGCCATGGACAGAGGCCTAAGCTGACTCCCATCTTGTCTTTAGATCCAATGCCGTGGCCTGTCTGCACCAATCACCACTGGTATTTCAGTCTCAAACATCATTTGAAAATACCAACAAAGTCATTATGTGCTGCAACCTTTTGATCACACCCCAGCTGAGGCCACCACAGCCCCACAGGAACAGACGTAGAGCAAAAGGCTCTGCCCTTCAAGAGGTTCTGCACAGAACATTCCAAGGCCCCGGGGGAGTCCTGTTTTGTTGAAGGTCAAGCGGAGTTGATCATCAGGCCAAGACATGCTTCCTTTGCAGCCTTGGTAAAGACTGGATTCCTATATCGCCCCAGGCAAGTGAGGAAGTCTTTTCTAACCATTGTACCAAAGACATTAGAATTCTTAAGGAACAAGATGCTTCCCATCTCTTTCCTTGAATTTCTTAGAGAAGAGAATAACCAAGTCCTGGCATCTTGTACCATTGGCCAGATCCCTACTAATCAGAAGAAACGCCAATCCAGAAGAAACTACAACTATGAGCACTTTGCAAATTGCCTGCACACCCTTCATGTGGTCCCCTGAAGTCATCCAAATTGATTTTTTCCTAGCTGCCCCCTTGTTATTGTCTTGGAGCCTTCCATGCAGAGTACAAGACTCCATTGAACCTAGTTTCCTCCAGAAGCCTCACAACAGCCTTTTGTTTAGTGCTGTGATACCCTTAGCAACACGGCCTATACCTGAAGGTACTTCTGGGCTAGTCCAAATTCCTTCCAACCCCCAAACCTCTCCCTCTATGCCCCGCTGTGTAGAGGAGGATGGATCCTTGAGAGAACACCTTCAGACTGCTCCCGCCGGGAGCCTGCTGGGCTCCTCAGCTGGCACTGCAGCCCCGATGGAAAAGTCAGTTCCCTTTTTGCCAGAACAAACTTGCAGTAGCTGTCTGCTTCCTTTTGGCAGACACAAGAGGGAAAGGACATCTTACAGGCCACACTGCACTGCTCTGACTCTAACAAGAATAACAGTGATAATCGTTCCTCCCCTTTGCATTAAATAATAACTGTAAATACACATTAAAAAAATGTATGTCACCATTTAAAAGAATCTTCATGAACATATTTTAATGAGATGTAAAGTGCTTCGGACATATGGTAAGTGGAAATAAAAGCAGGATACCGGAGGTCCTTTGTTTATAAACAGTTTACATTTATGTATAGAAAAAAAATAGAGGAAGGAACTATATCACAATGGATTCCTTTAGGTGGTGGGGTTAAAGGGACTTTTCTATTTTCTTCCTCATACTTTTTGGTATTTTCTAAAGGACAGTACATTTTGTAGGTAGGTATTACTTTTGTAATCCAACAAGAAAGGACACGTTTCTGTTTTCCAGGATTTCTGCAATAGTAGTAACTGATGCTATGCACTGTCCAAAGGCAACCATCAGGCTTCTACTTCTCCGGGTGACTTCTGTGTGGATCCTTTCTCTCAGCTGAATTTTCTATACAGAATACCTATTTTGGCTTTGACAAGACTGCTCTTTTATGTGAAACTTGTCAATATTTGGAAATAGCCCTGTCAGAACTGTGAATCAAGATACTGTACTTCTTTCTCCTGGTTATCAGGGCTAAGAGCTCCCAACAGAATTTTCCGAGTGTAAAGGCTCCAGAGTCTATCTGAGCCTGGACTCCAGGGGGAGAGAGTCTAGACTAGAGGATGCTGATTTTGTCCAGCAGGGTGTGATGACAAGAACATAGATTTGGAATTACATGGCTATAGAACTGCAGAGGTTTTTTTCTCTGCAAAACAATGCTCATATTTCTTTTATTGAGTTGTTTTAAAGATTTAAAAAATGTATGTAGAGGGCCTACCATAGTGCACACAAATTATTAGTGGTAAGAACTGGAGAAGGCAGCAGAGTGGACAGCTCTTCCACTTCTACCCCTACCCATAACACACTGAAGTTTTCCAAAGTGTATGTGGAATAAGGGTAGAAGGGGAGGAGCTGTCCAGATCTTAACCCCGCCCTGACTGGGCTGGCCTGACCAAGGACAGGCACATCTTTGGTCTCACCATGGAAATATAACCACCACTTCTGGGCTGGGCGATGGGCAGTGCTAGCCACAGGCCAGCAGCCAAAAGTATGGGGTGAGGGGCAACCCCAGAATGCCCATGGATAATAACAAATATGACTCCATTACCACTCTGAAATCACTGCATTAGTGATCCAGACTGCCTCTTCCTCCACCCACAGCCACTCTGCCCTTTAACTATTCATCAGGCAGTAAGAAGCATGCCAGAGACTTACAGGAAATACAGGGAATCATGCTGTACCTTATGAGGGATGGGCATATTCCATCTTTGCTATACTACTACTTCATCTGCTGCTGTTTTTACTAGAACTGCTATCAGCACCACCATTTCTACAATTGCTGCTGCTATTACTATTAATTAAGTTTGTAAACTATGATTTTCAAAGTGCCTGGGTTTTGCCTGATGAAAGATAATAGTGGACATGGCATTATGGGAAGGCAGGCTGGCACTGAAACCTCAAAGGGAACAGCCGATCTGCACTCAGGAACAGAGCAGGATTATCAATATATAAATTTTTTCATGCCCCAACTGCCTGGACTCTAGCCGCATCCCCAGCCACACCTAGCCCCTCTCCCAGCCCTACTCAGCTCCAATGTCTGTAGCTAATTTAGGCAATTTCAAGGGTTAATGGACTTTTGTTTGGTCAGAGGAGCCGGACCATGCCAAAATCCCACCAAATGGGGAGGGAGAAGAGGAGAAAATGCGTCTAACATGTAAGGCCACTGCCTCTGTCAGCATCTCCCACCTTCTAAGAGGATGGCCCTGGAAAGACCCAGTCTCTTCCCTAATTTTTAGAGACTTTAAATTTTCCTGTGCCAAAGTTACATGTTTCGATAATGCTTGACTTGGCCCGCAATCCCCAAAGTGAACTGGGGAATGCATACCTCACCTTCTCATCCCAGTAGAAGGGCTTCCTTTCTCTGCACACCTAGCAGCCAGCTGGTGTGCGGACCAACACTACACGGAGTGAGGAGGAGGGAAGGAGGAGGGAGGGAGGAGGGCGAGAATGTGGCACAGCCCAGCCCAACCTCGAACTAGGCTCCCTTAGAGATCACCCTCTTCACCTGGCAACCGGGCCCCAGCAGGGCTCCGAGAGAAGAAAGTGGCATCTTGGAATCCATTTTGCTCAAGACGTTGAAGGCATCTTGGCAAACTTCCCTTTGCTGCTACTGCCTTTGCTACTGGGGCCAAGTGAACTTGGGGAAGGGCCTCACCCATAGGGATGCGGTTATTTGGGGAGGAGGTGAGTGAGGGCCAACTCTGGCGCCAATGGTACCTGCCGAGAGAGAGAGCAGTCGCTGGGCGTATCGTGGGCGCTGGTGGCCCACCCTGGCGCTGCTGCCCTCATCGGACCCACGTCTGCTGGGGAGTGATAGTAGCAGCAGCCGCCGCCAGGCCAGCTGGGATCCCTTCTGTCTCTGTCCAGTTATTTATAGGCGCGATTTACGATGGGTGCGGGGGAAGGGACGCGGGATGACAATGAGTTTTGGAAGGTATAATTCTAAAAGTCACACTTTTCCCAAAGCGCCCCCCTCCGAGATTCTTCCTCCCAGAGCAGCACGGTCCCAGCGGGGGAGTGTGCATCGCGGGGCGCCGCAGTGGTCCGCT
>NW_005357962.1:79989-97191 GCF_000412655.1 Myotis brandtii | reverse complement strand
GTGAGGACCTGGCCCTCGCGCCCTCTGGGGCTAGCGTTATGGGGGGCTGCGGGCCTGATTGGGGTGGCGGAGGTCGTCGCTGACCCGGAAGAAGCTTGGCTCGCCCGAAAGAGGGGAGGATTAATGACAAAGACGGCCCCGTCCGTTCCCATTCAATCCAGTCCTCTGAGACGCGCCGGGTCTGAAAGGGACGAAAGGGGGAAGGAGTGTGTGTGTGCGTGCGTGTGCGTTGTGCGTGTGCGTGTGTGTGTAGGTGTGCAGGGAGCGGGGACGCCAGCGACGAAACGCGTGCAGACTCACCCTCAATAGATTTCTTAGAAACTAAAAACAGAGGTGCGGCGAGGAGCAAGGGGCGTAGGCACGAGCCATAGCTGTTCTTTTCGGTAAGGCAGTCGCATTTTAAGGTGGCAGCGCCTTTTTTGTGCGGAGCCCGGGTGCTGCCGAGGTCTGTGTCCGCGCGCGGCCGCCGGAGCGCCCAGGGCACAGCGCACGCAGCGTGCGGGGTGCTGTGCTCCAGAAGCCGCCGTGCGCCCACACCGTGGTCTGCGGGCAGCTGTGCCGCCTGAGTCACGGACACCGAGATGGAAAACACCTGTTCCTGTCGGTCAGCAGGCTTGGCGCGCAGCGGGTCTAGTTTCCATTTCCCGGACAGCTCCGCGCCCCTCCGCAGGAGGCCATTTCTTCCTTCCTTCATTCTCAGGTCAGCCCCGCATGTTGGCCGACTGCAGGGATTTGTTGAGACCCAGCGGCAGACGAAGATAGGCCAGTGACTGCCCTGCTCTCAAGTTAACTCCCAGTCTCCTGGGGAGGGGGACCCCGCCCACCCTTAGAGTCACTCCCCCAGATAAAGGTGGGTAAATATTACCAGGGAAGGGCAGAAGGTGCCAAGCAGCGCGGAGGAGGGGAGAGAGGTGGCTCTTTAAGCAGTGGTGGATCTGCAGACTTTATGGAGGAATGGCATTGGAGGGCTCTGAAGGGTGGGGAGTAGAACTTGGGCATGAGGAAACAGAAGGAAGTGACATATCAGCCAGAGTGAGAAAATAGAGCAGAAATCATGATGCTTGAAATCTCGAGTGTGTTGAGGGCAGTGGTGGCCTACACAGAAGTAGTGAGAAATGATTGGGTTAAATTATGGAGGCATTTGGATGAAGAGCGTGGATTTTATTTTGTAAGCAATGGAGAAGCCTGACTTTTTTTTTTTTTTTTTTTAGCACTTCCCCACTTCTTTATGGTGAATATATATATATATGGCAGTGGTTTTCAAAGCATGGTGTCCACACCTGCAGCATCAGTGTCACCTGAAAATCTGTAAGAAATGTACATTCTAGGGTCGTGCTCCAGCTCTATTTAAAATCTGAAACTCTAGGGCGGGGTCCAGCGCCTGTCCTTTCACAACCCTCTGGTTGGTTCAGATGCACACACAAGTTTGAGAACCCCTGCTCCAAAACCTTACTACTCAGAGGGTAGGCCTTGGGCAAGTAGAATCAGCACCACCCAGGAGCCTGTTAGCGATGCAGAATCTATAAAAACCCAGACCTACTGACCCAGAATCTGCATTTTAACAAGATCACCAGGTGATGCCTATGCCTATTTGAGTGTGAGAAGCACCGCTCTAAAGGATTTGCCAAGTAGAGAAGCAGATAAAACCCCCAACCCTACACTGTCACTCATATATATTCGTTGTTAATATTTTGATGTAATCCCTACGGGTTGCTTTCTATACATCTATATTTGTACCAAGTCCTCTTTTAACAAACATGAATGGTATGAGACAATATATACAATGATCTGCTCTTTATTACCTTACATTATATGTGATCAGTCTTTTAAAGCCTCATTTTAATGACTTTATAATATTCATTTTATGTCTGTATCAGTGTACTTAACCATTTTCCAATTATTTGCTATCATATTGAATACTGTGATGATAAAAAATAATAGATTTCCACATAGTGCTTACTTTGTGCCAGGCACTAGGTTAAGCACTTTACATATAGTAATACATGTAATTATCATAACAACCCAGTGAAATAGGCACTATTATTATCCCAATTTTTAAATATAAATATTTTTTCATTGATTTCAGAGAGAGGAAGGGAGTGGGAGATAGAAGCATCAATGTTGAGAGAGAATCATTGATCAACTGCCTCTCGCACGCCCCCTAGTGGGGGATCAAGCCTGAAACCCAGGTATGTGCCCTGACTGGGAATAGAATTAGTAGTGACTTCTTGGTACATGGGTCCGCCCTCAACCACCTAGCCACACCATTTTCAATAGCAGCTCACAGAAACTTGCCCAAGGTCACACTGCTAATAAGTAGTGGAGCTGGGATTTAAATTGAAGCAACCTGCTTTCAGAATCTATACCCTTAATTATATTTATACTTAAGTTTTTGTCGTAATTTATTTTTCCTTACAAGAAATTCTGATGTCAATTTCTAAAAAAATGTCTTGAAACATATTGTCAGTTTCCCTTTCAGAAAGGTTGTAGTAAGTTGTGCTTCCACCAGCAGTGTACTAGTTTCACAACATCCTTGCCAACATTGAGAGTTAAACTTAAAAAAATTTTTTTTTCTAACCTAATAAATGACAATTCTATATTGAATGAACTAGGATCTCTTTAATTATAAGATTGGACATTTTTCATACACGTAATTGCCATTTATAGAGTACTGAGGGCCTTTTGACACAATCTTACTGTACTAAATGATACCTTATATGTTACAGGACATTTCTTCAACATCTTCAATCTCATTTAATCCTTGCCTTAGCCTCAGAGGAGGAAATGATTCTCTACTCACACAGCGGTTTCTGGCCAGTGAGGTATCGTAGTTCAGTGGTTAAGAGGCTTTGGGCTCAGATAGGTGTGGGCTGGAATTCTGTCTTTGCTGCTTCCTGGGCAAGTTATTCAACTTATGAAAACTTCAAATTTCCTCATTCATTAAATGGAGATACTACTTACTTCATAGAATTCTTGTGAAGCACACTGTGAGTGCTGAATAGATGGTAAGTTTAATCATTACTCATTAAATCCTGTCGTTATTGGATCCCATAAAAATGTTATGGCAGCCCTGGTTGGTGTTGCTCAGTAGGTTGGAGTGTCATCCATGTACAGAAGGGTCATGGCTTAGATTCCCAGTCAGGGCATATACCTAGGTTTCAGGTTCTAACCCTGGTTGGGGCACATATGGGAGGCAATCATTGATGTTTCTCCACATAGATGTTTGTCTCTCTCCCTCTCTTTCCCCTCCCCCCCTCCCCCCCCGCAAAAAAAATCAATTAAAAAACACACACCTATACTCCTGGTGAAGAGTCAAAAAAGTTATGGCAGACATATCTGCCATCCCCTGGCCTTTTTTGTTTTAAGGTATTGTATCAGGTAGAAGAAAGAGAAGACACTGGGGGTTGGGTGCTCTGAGTTTTTATCATTAACTTCCTGCTCAGGTAGGAAAAGCTACTGAAGGCAAATATTGGGCGAAGATCCAGGCATGGGATTTGGCTACTGTCCAAAATAAGATGTGGGTAATGACAACCATAACTGTTTAAAGGTGAGAAATACTGATGTGCCAAGTTACCTTTTGATTTCCTGTTCCGTCCTGGCTTAATAGTACAGTAGCTTGTGCTCAGATTTTGGGCTTGAGGACAGGGCTGCAAGAGACATGTAATCCACGTGGTACTCAACTGTGTATGAAACAGAGCTCAACATGAGAGCTTAATACTAGCTTGGATGAAGGAGAGCTTGAGTGAGGGAGGGAGGGAATATTATGGGCGGCGGGATGCAGGGAGAGCAGACTTACTATGCCCATCTGTCCCGCTCAGCAGAGCTGTGTGGGTATGTCTAGAACTGTTTTGTTTACTTGTTTTTAGTATGTTTGTCTCTGTCTAAGCCACTCATTGGTAAATTTGTGCTGGTTTCTCAGAAATTTTCTCCCTTCAAATGTAATTAAAGAGGTGCCAAAAAGAATTTCTCAAGTATCCTGTCATTAACTATTGACCATATGCAGACTACTATTTTTGGAAGTGAGCAAAGACTGAAATGACAGACAATTTGGGCATGGATTTAGGATTCAGAAACTCTGTGCTTCTCAAACTTGAACAGGCGTATGAATCCCAATCTTATTAATGCAATTTCCCGATTCCATTCATGTAGGATGGGTCCAAAGTTGTGCATTTCTAACAAACTACCAGGTGATGCTGATCCTGCTGGTCCATGGCCCACATTTTGAAGAGCAAGTATTTAGATCAGGGGTGGGGAACCTCTTTTCTGCCAAGGGCCAATTGGATACTTTATTTGCTTAATGTAATTCACTTCACGGGGAACCTCTTTTCTGCCAAGGGCCAATTGGATACTTATAACATTATTTGCTTAATGTAATTCACTTCATATAAATTTATGTTGCTATGAATAAAGCTCCTAGCCTGGCTGGCATGGTTCAATGGTTGAGCATCGACCTAGGAACCAGGAGGTTGCGGTTTGATTCCCGGTTGGGGCACATACCCAGGTTGCCAGCTAGATCCCCAATGTGAGTTATGCGGGAGGAAGCTAATCAGTGGTTCTCCCTCATCATTGATGTTTCTATCTCTGAAATCAATAAAAATATGATTTTTTTAAAAGCTCCTAGATTTATTGAATTTTGGGTCCTGCCTGCGGTTGCCTGGGCAGGGCCAGACCAAATGATTTTGTGGGCCTTATATGGCCCCAAGGGCCAGACATTCTCTACCCCTGATTTAGATGAAAGAAATTCCATCTCTCCCCTTATCTCCTGGCCTTTGCCTCCCCCCAGAGAGGACATTTGGTCAGATTCCCGGAAATTAATCTGTCCACGTTCAAAGGGCAGGGGTATGAACCTGCACTTTATGCAGCAGGAATAGGTATGCTAAGCCAGGTCCTCCTCTTGGGAGTTGGCCATCTTGTTTTCTCTTCTTCAAATGTATCGCCAAGCATACTTTTTATTGCTTCCATTTCCGGTTCAAATGTGGCAGGACAGAGGGCAGGAAGACTCTGATATGTGGGGGGAAGGGGAGGCTCGTGTGGGTCTTTACTGTAGGCTACTTGCTCCAAGGTTGTATTTACAAGATAATTCTGCATTTAAAAATTGGGCATCTATTCAGATGAAAATAAAGTAGTATTTCGATGTCTTATCCATTGATGGCTCTTGAATGTATTGCTTGCGTGTGAACCTCATGGAGGAGAAGGATTATATTTTATTGATTTTTTAAAGAGAGGAAGGGAGAGAGATAGAGAGTTAGAAACATCGATGAGAGAGAAACATCGATCAGCTGCCTCCTGCACATCTCCCACTGGGGACGTGCCCGCAACCCAGGTACATGCCCTTGACCGGAATCGAACCTGGGACCTTTCAGTCCGCAGGCCGACGCTCTATCCACTGAGCCAAACCGGTTTCAGCTCTTATTTTCTAATATGAGCATTTAATGCTATAAATTTCCCTCTAATTTTTCCTTTTGCTGCATCCCACAAATTTTGATGTTATAGTTTCAGTTCAAAAAATTTTGTTTTCAGTTCAAAATATTTTTAAACTTCTCTTGAGGCTTTAATTTCCAGATATCTGAGGGTTGGTGTTTTTTTTTTTGTTATTTCTAGTTTAATTTCATTGTGTCTAAGAACATACTTTGTGTGATTTCTAATCTTTTATGCCTGTTAAAGTATGTTTTATGGCCCAGAATGTGGTCAACAGTGGTGAATGTGGGTTAGAGAAGAATGTGTATTTTACTGTTGTTCTGGTGGTAAAGCAAGAGGAAGTGTAAGAGTTCCGTAATCTTCCAATTAAGTCTCAGCCTGTGCCCTTCACAAGGGTTCTCCAAGGTGTAGCTTTTCCTCCTTGCAACCTACTCCCTTTCCTAGCTGCAGAGTTCCCAATCTTCCGATAAGCCAGGGGTGGGAAACCTTTTTTCTGCCAAGGGCTATTTGGATATTTATAACATCATCCGCTTAATATAATCCACTTAATATAAATTTATGTTGCTATGAATAAAGCTCCTAGCCTGGCTGGCATGGTTCAATGGTTGAGCATCGACCTAGGAACCAGGAGGTTGCGGTTTGATTCCCGGTTGGGGCACATACCCAGGTTGCCAGCTAGATCCCCAATGTGAGTTATGCGGGAGGAAGCTAATCAGTGGTTCTCCCTCATCATTGATGTTTCTATCTCTGAAATCAATAAAAATATGATTTTTTTAAAAGCTCCTAGATTTATTGAATTTTGGGTCCTGCCTGCGGTTGCCTGGGCAGGCCCAGACCAAATGATTTTGTGGGCCTTATATGGCCCCAAGGGCCAGACATTCTCTACCCCTGATTTAGATGAAAGAAATTCCATCTCTCCCCTTATCTCCTGGCCTTTGCCTCCCCCCAGAGAGGACATTTGGTCAGATTCCCGGAAATTAATCTGTCCACGTTCAAAGGGCAGGGGTATGAACCTGCACTTTATGCAGCAGGAATAGGTATGCTAAGCCAGGTCCTCCTCTTGGGAGTTGGCCATCTTGTTTTCTCTTCTTCAAATGTATCGCCAAGCATACTTTTTATTGCTTCCATTTCCAGTTCAAATGTGGCAGGACAGAGGGCAGGAAGACTCTGATATGTGGGGGGAAGGGGAGGCTCGTGTGGGTCTTTACTGTAAGCTACTTGCTCCAAGGTTGTATTTACAAGATAACTCTGCATTTAAAAATTGGGCATCTATTCAGATGAAAATAAAGTAGTATTTCGATGTCTTATCCATTGATGGCTCTTGAATGTATTGCTTGCGTATGAACCTCATGGAGGAGAAGGATGATTGAGCCAGAGTAGGTTTCTAGACTCATGGCCTTTGGCCCAATGTCACCAAAACCTCTCCCTTCATTCATCATGGGCAAGCACTGGCTACAGCCCAATTAATCCATCCTATGGACAATCATACCACTAAGGGAATAACTCATTACTGCCGAGACATCCTTGGAGATTTCTTAGAGAAGATGTATGTGGAGCTATTTTGATGGAAAGAACTTGGTGTAGTACACAGCAGAAGGCACAGCATTCCTGCTGGCTTTATGGGTCTCAGACTCTGTCTGCCCTGGGTTCTGACCTTGTTTCTGCTTCTCTGAGTCTCTGCCTTTCTCAATGTCAGCTGGTCTTAGAAGACTGAAGCCCCCTTCCTTTCCAAAGTCACTGTGGAGCTTGCATGCCTCCTAAACAGATGGCATGTGCTGCTTTTTCTCTTCCTTCAGTTCAGTTTCTTCAACATATGAAAGACATATATTTGAATCTCTTTATATTAATCTAAACTGTTCAGGATTTGGTCACATGCCAACCAAAACAAAGCTATTCTGAGGATGTTTTTCTATTGCATTCAACTTCACAATTTACCTTAGAAAATTACAGAATTTCCATCACCAGTTTTTATCTCTATTCAATTTTCAATCATCCTTCTTTGAAAAAGTGGAAGATTTTTAACTGTTTCATGCCCAGATGTAGCATTAGCCATATGAGGCTAATGTGAGATTCATATTTTCATTCATCTTACCCCTCACTCCTATCCCAACAACAAATTTCTCTATAATTCCAGAGTCCAGCTCAGTCTGGCCTTATTTAGGAAAATAAGTTGTCTCTACTTATCCCTATTCTCCTATTACTCAATCGACTCAGCACCCCCCAACCTTCCCATCTCTAATATCAATTGTAGCCCTCCATGAGGGCTATGGTGTCAGTTATTTGGATCTGTTGGCATTCCTTCCCTAGGGGGTTCTTCCTTTCCCAATTCATGTGGTCCTGGTGGAGCTGTCAATCATGGTGTCTGAGCCCCAGTCCCATACTTGCTAGCATTATTTCAGTCTTGGCCAATCATATTATTCCATCTCCCTACCCCACAGTGATTGGTTCAGAGAGGGGCACATGACCTAAGTAGAGATTGATGAGAAATTTCCATGAGATTTACATATGGACATTGGGAGAGAAAAATTCCTTAAGTTGGGAGGGTTTGAGGTGAGGACTAACAATGACTGTCTTGCTTACCACCTGGAGAAGGCCTATCTGAAAAATGAAACCGAACAGAGGCAGAGAGGATATGAGGGAGAGATTGAACTCTGGTAGCATCATGTAAGTTCTTAGATCCAATAGGTTTTAATGCTAGCTACACCTTCAGACTGCCCAATATGTGAATTAGTGAATTTCTTTTTATGTTTTATCTAGTTTCAGTTATCATTTACAACGGGAAAACTATTGACTTATATAATCCTTCTCAGGTATTTACCCTCTTTGCCTTCCACCTGCTGCCACCTTGGTTTGACTGTTACATGTGGCTGGTAATTATAGCCATGTTCCCCTTGCCTAGCAAACATTCATTTTTCAATTTCTTTTACACATTAAAAAATAGTTTACTTGCTATGACTGGGTTGTTCAGTTGGTTGGAGCATCCTCCTGTATACCAAAAGGTTGCAGGTTCAATTCCAGGTCAGGGCACATACCTAGGTTGTGGGTTGATCCCCCCATATCTATCTATCTATCTATCTATCTATCTCTCTATCTACCTTTCTCTCTCTATCTCTACCTTTATCTCTTTTCATCTCTCTAAAAACCAATAACACATATCCTTGGGTGAGAATTAAAAAATAATTTACTTACTAATTTATTCTTAACTTTGTATTATGGAAAATTTTAAACAGACACAAAAGAAAGAATCCTATATAATAAAAGCCTAATATGCTAAGTGTCCAGTCATCTGGTCATCCATTCAACCAATCAAAGGGTAATATGTTAATGTTATGCTAAGGCCACTCAACTGCCCGCTGTGACATGCACTGACTACCAGGGGGCAGACACTCTGACTGGTAGGTTAGCTTGCTGCTGGGGTCCGGCCTATCAGGACTGAGTAAGACTGGCCGGACATGCCCTGGAGCCCTCCCTCAACCCCTCTCCAGCTGACCAACCTCCTGTGTCCCTCCCTGGCCCTGATTGTGCACCAGTGAAATCCTTTGACCTGGCCTGCACCCTCTTGCATTTTGGGGCCCCTTGGGGGATGTCAGAGAGCCGGTTTCTGCCTGATCCCTCAGGCCAAGCCAAGGGACCCCACTGCTGCATGAATTCGTGCACCAGGCCTGTAGTAGTATAATAAACCTTCAAGAACTCAACACCCAGCCAGCAAAAATAATGAGCAGCAACCAATATTATTGTCATATGTTCAGTTTTCCATATGTGCTATATTGTCTCTTAGATCTCTGTGCCTTTGGACTCATGGTTCCCTGTGTGCTTCATCATTCTGTATTTCTCATTTGCTTGCTCTTAGAACATTGATTGGGTCTTTCAGCAAAAGTCACCCAGATTTACTTCAAGATTTAGCACAAGTGTCACTTCTACTGTGAACTCTTACTGGTCTCCATTTGCAAGTTTGGTTGAGCATTGACCTATGAACCAGGAGGTCACGGTTCGATTCCTGGTTAGGGCACATGCCCAGGTTGCAGAAGCATACAGGATGCCGCCGATTGCTGATTCTCTCTCATCATTGACGTTTCTATCTGTATCTCCCTCTCCTTTCCTCTCTCTGAAATCAATTTAAAAATATATTTAAAATAAATAAATAAATAACTTATGTAGGATGTTAGAATGTGATAAGAGCAACAAAAAAAAAAGGAAGAGCGTAAGGGGGATTGGGCATGTGTATGTCTTCAAATTTTAAATTAGGAAAATCAGCCTTAGCCGGTTTGGCTCAGTGGATAGAGCATTGACCTGTGCACCAAAGGGTCCCGGGTTTGAATCCGCTCGGTTGCAGGCTGCTCCCTGGCCCAGGCCCTGGGCCCTAGTCCGGGCTCATGCATGAGACAAGCAATTGATGTGTTTCTCTTACATCGATGTTTTTCTCTGTTTTTCCCTCTCCTAAATCAATGGAAAAATATTATCGGGTGAGGATTAACAAAACAAAAAGTTAAATAAATAAATAAATGAATAAATAAGGAAAATCAGGTAGGCCATACTTACTGCACTATATGATGATTATCTGCTTATTTTTCTGTCTCTACAACTAGATTATAGCTACTTGAAAGCAGGGATTGTGTCTTATTCTTTTTGTAGCCCCAGCACCTACTATGGTAGTACTGGTAAGCATTTTGTAATGATTATGGAATCAATAGAATAAATAGAAGAATATAAGACACCAACTTGAAAGACTTTTGGTGTCAAGGAAGTTTTTCAAAAGACAGTACATTTACATGGGGAAAAGTTCAAACAGTACTCTCTATGAAAGAGTATAAAATAAAAATTAAACTTGCCTTCTAACCCTGTTCTCAGCCCTCCAAAATCTTTCATAATGGCATCCACTGTTACTTGTTTCTTATGCATCACTCCAGAGATTGTCATCTATCTATCTATCTATCTATCTATCTATCTATCTATCTATCTATCTATCATCATCTTTGATTATAAGTACTATCTTGATATCTATCTATCTATCTATCTATCTATCTATCATATTTGATTATAAGTACTATCTTGGAAATCATTGTATTTCTGTATATAAAGAACTTCCACATTTTAAAAATATAGCTATATGGTACTTGTACAGATATATCAGAATATATTTCACCAGGTTTCAGTTGTTAGATATTTAAGTAGTAATGAAGATATTTTGGTGAGCCACTCAACTAGTTGGTAAGTCAGACTGCACTGTGAATCTGGTGATCAAATTTTTCATGCTGAACTGTCAATAGCTCCCCCTGGGGATGAGGTCAGTCTCCCCACCTCTGCATATATATTTAATTTCACCACAACCTCATGAGGTTATTATGATGCTCACATTACAAAGAAGAAACCTGAGACTTTCAGAGGTTAGGTAAATTGCCCAAGGTCACACAGCTTGGAAGCAGGGACTGGACCTGCCTGACTCCAAAGGCCATACTTTTGCCACCAATGGAGTTTTTGGTATTTCTGCTAGGGATGAAATAAAGAGGATTTATACCGATTGTCCTAGATGATCTTTAAGATTCTTTAAAGAATATGGAAGTGTTCTATCACTGTGCCACCTCCCACCATCTAGTCTCTGCCCTTTTCTGTCTGGTTTTGTGACCCAGGAGACTGACCCCTGAACCAATGAGGCTCCTCTTCCCTGTTACTGCTGCTCAGCTTTGCTGCAAGGAAAGCATCAACATGAGACTGGAGGAGAGAGAGAGAGAGAAGTATTTTTTTTAAAAAAATGTATTTTTATTGATTTCAGAGAGGAAGGGAAAGGGAGAGAGATAGAAACATCAATGATGAGAGGGAACCATTGATGAGCTGCCTCCTGCAAGGCGGGGGGATTAAGCCTGCAACCCCAGAATGTGCCTGTATCCGGACCCCGGACCCTTCAGTCCGTAGGCTGACGCTCTATCCACTGAGCCAAACTGGATAGGGCAAGAAATGTATTTCTTTACCACTCCCTCCCTGCTTTGGCACCATGGTTTTGGGGGTGGTTATGTCCTGTCATTATGATAGTTGTGCTTCGGTGCCCACCCCCCCTGGGTCTACCTGGAAACACAATTTCTGCCTTTTGCCCAAATGCCTTCCCTCTCTTGCTAGTCTCTGGATGCTTCAACACTCTTTGGTTCCTGTAACCATGCCCAAGCTTTTGTAAATAGCCTCTGTATTGAAAGTCTCTGCAGATGAACCATTACAGTTAGAGTTTGTTTCCTGTCATGACCCTGTTATAAATACTATTTTAAGATGTTATTTCTTCTAGGAGGTATTTAAAGGCCTGATACTGAAAGACTCAATGTAATTTATCTCTAATGGCCATTTTTCAGTTAGTTGGGTGAGCTATTTAGAGCTAATCTGTACTTTTTCACTCTCAAATTCTGTCTACTTGGCAGCAGCCTGTTTAGCCAAGTGCTGAGATCCACTCTGCTATTGGTATGTAAGGTTGTGAGTACATGAATTTTTTTGTTTTTATATATGTATACCCACTAACATTGATTTATAATTGTTTTTAATGTTTTTTTTTCATTTAAATTCTATGTTCCAAAATTATAATAGTTACAGGTTACTATATTTGTCCATGTCCATTTGTAACATGAAAATGTATGAAAATATAAAATTCTCTGGTAAAGGTAAATAGATGAACATATTGGAGTTGTTATCAGTTTAAAATAGAATGATATCACCTTAATTGCAATGGTGACTTGACAGACTCTCTTTAGTAATTCTTATAGAGAAGGTCTAGTGGCTTTTGTTTATCTGGGAAAATCTTAATTTTTCCTTAAATTTTTAAAGGATAATTTTGCTGAGTACAATATTCTTGGTTGGCAGATTTGTGGTTTGTTTTTTTTTTCCTTTCAGCACTTTGAGTATGCCATGCTACTCTGTACTAGAATGCTGAGAAATTCACTAATAATCTTATGGAAGCTTCCATGTATGTTAGAAATTGTTTTTCTGTTGCTACTTTAAAGATTCTCTCTTTACCTTTGACTTTGTACAGTTTAACTTTAATGTGTCTCAATGTGATTGTCTTTGGATTTATCCTAGTTGGAATTTTTTAAGCTTCTTGAAACTGTATATTCATTTATTTCCTCATATTTTGGAAGTTTTAGCCATTATTTCTTCAAATAAGCTGTCAATCCCTTTCTTCCTCTTTTTGTCTGTGACTCCCTAATATGTATATTAAATTAGTCCTCTTAATAGTGTCCCATAAGTACCTTATGTTCTCTTTGCTCTTCTTCATTTTTTCCTTTTTACTCCAGTGACTCAATGATTTCTAATGACTTGTCTTCAAGGTTGCTACTCTTTCTTCTGCCTTATGAGGCTTTATGTTGAACTCCTATAGTAAAGATTTCAGTATTATTATTGTACCAGAGGCCCAATGCAAGAAATCTGTGCAAGAGGAGGCCTTCCTTCCCCTGACTGCTGGCACCAGCTTCCCTCTGGCACCCAGGACCCGGGCTTCCCTCATAGCCCTGGCTTTGTCCGAAAGGTCGTCCAGAAGGACATCCGGTCTAATTAGCATATTATGCTTTTATTATTATAGATAATTAAGCTCTGGAGTTTCTGTTTGGTTCCTTTGTTGATATTCTCATTTTGTTCATGCATTGTTTTCCTGATTTCAGTTAGTTGTCTATTTGTGTCCTCATTTAGCTCATTGAGCATCTTTATGACAGTTTAAATTCTTTGTCAGATAGCTCATAGACCTGCGTTTCTTTAGACTCAGTTTCTGGAGTTTTATTTTGATCCCTTGATTGGTCCATGTTTCTGTTTCTTTCTTTGACATAGAATCTTTTGATGGGATTTGGGCATTTGAAAAACCAACCATCTCTCCCAGTCTTTGTATATTGGCTTTGTGCTGGGGAAGACCTTCACCAATCAACTAGCTGTAGGTTCTAGGACATCTCAAACCTTTTCTGATCTATTGCTCCCCCCTGGTGTCTACATGTGGTTCTGCAGGTCTAACATGCTACCTGCCTCTGTTTTTAGTGGCTTCCAAACTCTGGTGTCAGTCCTTTCAGTTGTCCAAATCAGGCAAGATAGAAATCAGTCCTCCAGGTTGCCCCCAAACAAGCTAGAATGGTGGATACATGGTCTACACTTTTGTTTCCATCCTGAGAGGGAGCCCTGGTATGATGGATTTCTTCCTGGCTGCTCAGCACTATACTGCATAAGAGAAGAACAGGGATAGTTATGCCAAATGCTCAGAATTTTGTACCTCTTTTGTTGGAATCCTGTCTTTGTTTTAAAATGACTGGTCTCTAGATTTCTCACAGAGGCCCCTTAAGAAGACTTTTTAGATATTTTTCATAGTCACCCCCCATGACATTTTCTTAAATAAAATCTTTATGAGATATAATTCATATACCATACAATTCACCCATTTAAAGTGTACAAATTAATGGCTTTAGTATATTTACAGAATTGTGCAATCATCACTATCAACTTGAGAACATTTTCATCAATCCCAAAATAAACCCTGTACCCATTAGTTATCACTTCCAGTCCCCTAGCCTCATCTCCCACCTTCCCACCCCCAAGCCTAGATGATCAGTAATCTATTTTCTATAGATCAGCCTTTCTGGGCATTTCATATAAAAGGAATCATATAATATGAAGACCATATGATATTTTAATAGAACAATTATACTATATATTTGCTTATGTACTACATTTATATCTGTACTTTACACATAAACAGATATTTTTACACCCCCCTTCAAAGAATCAATTTTCATCAACCCCACCGAGAATGCATCATCCAAGGTGCCATGTGGTTTCTCCACAGAATTTTCCCAACCAGCTGCAGATAGCAAAACTGTGAGTCATTTGTTGACAGTACATGATTATCAAAATGAGGTGTTTTTGTAATTGGTTATAATTACTACCACCACCCCCAGAAACTGGGTACAAGGGAATGAACTCTTCGTGATCTTAAATAGAAGTGAATGCAATTTTCCTGACTAAGCCCAAATAAGACTTTACAAATGAAAAAACCTGATCCTAAAATCTGTCCTCTTTTACCTTTTACTTGCATCTACCTTTGAATGGACCTACTGAATAGCTTTGAATATCCTGCCTGCTCCGTTGCTATTTTCCCTATTCAGGCCCATATTCTTTTTTTACTTAAACTAATAATCAGTAGTGTCTCCAGTCATACCTTTTCAACCATCCTTCATATAACTGCCAAATCGGGCTTTCTAAAACAAAAATCTGACATTTAATTACCCCAAATAAAAAATTTTCCAATGGTTCCCCCAATACTTATAGGATAAAGCCCAAATTACTTATTGTGGAATACAAGCCCTCAAGGTACAGGGCTTCATTTGCCCCTTGATATCCTATATAATAAAAAAAAAACATGTAAATTGGCCATCCCTCCGCTATGCTCACCAGCCAATCAGGAGTGAGTATGCAAATTAACCCAACAAAGATGGCAGGTTGATTTGCATACACAGGTGCCAGGTGGAGAGCAGAGCGGGAGAGCCAGTGGAGAGTGGAGCGGCTTAGGGAACTTGGCTCCCCAAGCCGCCAGACGGAGAGCAGAGAGGGAGAGCTGGCGGCTTGGAGGACTTGGCAGAGTGGGAGGCCGTATGATGGAGACAGAGCAGGAAAGGAAAACCAAGATCATGGGGAGCACCAGGAATTCTGGGAATAGTAGTTCTGGTGACAGCCCCATGACCAGAAGCAGAAGCCCAGAGCGTGGGAAGCACCAGGAATGCTGGGAATCATAGTTCTGGTGGCAGAAGGATCTTGACCTAGACACCAGAGCAAAGTGAGCCTGGAGCAAGTTACTGTTGAGGTGGGGGATGGATGGAAAGCAAAGGTGAGCGACATGAGTAAAATCAGAGTGTCTAGGAAAAATTAAAGAGAAGATATCCTAAAACTTCCAGGAAATCTCCACCAATGAAGCAAAGAAAAAAAATGCCTTTATTATTCTGTGAGCAACAAACCAAACTGGGTTGGGGGTCTCAGACAATTCGCTCATATGATTGCAAAGACAGACAGAAACTCCCAGATTGGATAGGGCTCCCCTGAGGGCTCCCAGATTGGAGAGGGTGCAGGTCGGGCTGAGGAACCCCCATACCCCCCAGTGCACGAATGTCATGCACCGGGCCTCTAGTATCTTATAACCACTCATCTCACTCATTCTTAAACTTAACCCCATGTCCAGACATAGGGAAATGTTTGCAAAACTTTGAGTATGCCAGGATGCTTCATGTCTACACATTCCTTCCTTTCTGCTCCCTTCTCTCTCTTCTCCCCTTCCTACTCCATCTGGAAAAACTTATCTTTTATATCAGCTCTAATGTCATTTCCTATACAAATCTGTGAATTCTGAGGGGGCAGGAGAAAGACATCTACTAAGAAGGGCTCCTGGTGGCTTACTGGGCTCAAATTTTTATTTTAATATTTTTATTGATTTCAGAGAGGAAGGGAGAAGGAAAGAGAGATAGACACCTCAATGATGAGAGAGAATCATTTATCAGCTGCCTCCTGCATGCCCCACACTGAGGACTGAGCCCAAAACATGAGCCTGGAATCAAATTGTGACCTCCTGATTCATGACCTCGACACTCAACCACAGAGCCACACTAGCTGGGCTCAAATTTAAAAACAACAACAACAAAAAAAACCCACAGGGACCAGCAGCCATTTCTTACAGGGGCCTCTCACACAAACTGCACTTCATGGAGAAGCCTGTGCTGAATTGCTTGCCTGCACTATTTCTGCCATCTCAACTAACCTTTATAAAAGAGTTCCTGGTATCCTATTTCTATAGGACTGAGGCTTTCCCCATCTAATCAGAGCCATGCTGCTCAGGCCATTCAGAGCAGCTCTACTCTGACCAATCAGGAGAGTGCCTTTTGGACCAATCAAACTGGGCAAATTTGGAGTCCTCATTTGCACGAGGATGGGCCAATCAGGGACAAGGAGCAGGGACTCCTGGCCCCAGGACCACATCACAATTGAGCTGTTTAGCACTGAATAAAGTTTCCTTCCTCACCACACCCCAAATTGGGGATTTCTGTTGGTGTTGAGTTGGCACCAACGACCATCCATTAACAAATCCTTTGCTGAAAACTAGACCCCATTGCCTCCATTGTTTCCTGGGTAGAATTTCTTAGTCACTAGAGTATAGTAACAATATACTGTGATAATAAATACGTATAGTTATTATTAAATAAAGGAAAAAATGATGTGTACTCTTTCCTGAGTTCATTAGTAGAAGAGTTTGTTGTTGGTGGTTATTTGTTTAAATACTGCGTCACTGTCTAGGAGAGCTTGTTCATTTCCATGGGCTTCAGTTACCAAATTTCCATAACCAACTTCCAAAGAAGCACCAGTGCTGTGTCTCTTATTGCTTATCAGATGTCCCAGTGGAAACATAAATCAGAGGCAAGGACAATAATCAGAAGTCTATTACAATAATCTAAGTGGGAGGCAGTGAGAATGGAAATTAGCGAACACATCTAAGAGACTTCTGAGATATGAATTGCATCCAGGCCAGATAGGAAGGCTCTTGCCAGTGCTCTGAAATCCCACAATGTGTGTGGATGCCTACTGCCCCTATGGTGAAGGCTGACACAGGACGGAGGAAAGTCCAATATTTTCAGAGCACCACTCCTTCCCTCTTCCCTTCTCTTCTCCAAGTCTGACACACAGGTGGGTAGGAAACCAACAGAGCTGGGGAACAGGAAGTAAAATTCCAGTTTCTCTTCTCCCCATTAGAGCTCTAGATCTAATCTTTGGTCTTGCATTTATATAATATATAAA
>NW_005357962.1:73621-79591 GCF_000412655.1 Myotis brandtii | reverse complement strand
ATATATATATTTTATTGATTTCAGAGAGGAAGGAAGAGGGAGGAAGAGAGAGATTGAAACATCGATGATGAGAGAGAATCATTGATTGGCTGTATCCTGCACGCCCCATACTGGGATCGAGCCCACAACCTGAGCATGTGCCCTTGACTGGTATCGAACCTGAGACCCTTCAGTCTGCAGGCCGACACTCTATCTATCCACTGAGCCAAACAGGCTAGGGCTCTTTTTAAAAATATATATATTTTATTGATTTTTTTACAGAGAGAAAGGGAGAGGGATAGAGAGTTAGAAACATCGATGAGAGAGAAACATCGATCAGCTGCCTCCTGCACACTCCCCACCGGGGATGTGCCTGCAACCAAGGTACATGCCGTTGACCGGAATGGAACCTGGGACCCTTCAGTCTGCAGGCCGATGCTCTATCCACTGAGCCAAACCAGTTAGGGCATGCCAACTATTCTTAGTGATTGCATGACAGATCAAAAAATGTCCTTTATGCCCTCTATTCACAATTTATGGCTTTTGACAGACTGGCATGCTAGACACCTAAAACCACCTTCATTTATTACCAGATCTGAGTTCTTCTGGATTTACAGTGAGGAACGTGGCTCCAGAACAATATTCTCTGTGTGATCAGTCAGGTCTGAGCATAGGCAATGACAAGGCTTTGACTGGCAGGCCTCAGAGGGGAAGCTGCCCTCCTCACACCAGAAGGTGCACAGCCTGTGCATTGTAGTTACCTGGAGGGAATTACAGACGAGAACGGAGGTCCCCTGGAGCCAGCCATGCTCCAATGCATCCTGCATTCCCAGCCCAGGCACTTCTATTTGGAGTCCATTTTATCAGGGAGCTTCAGCGAGACATTTTCCAAGCACCTCCACTAAGACCTCATTATCAGGGACTGTTGTGGAGGCAGTTTTGCCTTTTGACACCTAGTCTTTCCCCCTCTTCCTTGCTGTGGCCCCACAGGTCCATACAAAAGCAGGAGCTTTTTGTTCAGGGTACTTGGCAGTGAGATGACCTCTCCCCATTTCTGCTTCCATTTGATCCTTGCCTGCTGTTCTTCCATAAGGGGACAGGAGTTCAGGGGGGTGGGGTGGGGAATGGAACAGAGAGCCAGTGCCTTTCTCTTTTGCCTCTTGCCTGCACTATCGAAGTAAGTGAATAAAGCGGTTTGTCTATTACTTTCATTTTGGCTTATCCTAATTGACCACCTCCACACCTGGCAGCTCAGCACACACCTGCTTGGTTTCCCTGTCCTTGAAAAGGGTGTAAGACTATTCCATCCTAACCCCCTTCTAGAAAGGGCCTTGGGCTCTTAAAACAAGAACTTTTTTATGATACGTGCCATACATAGATTCTACTTTTTCTTTTCACTCCAGCAAGATTCAAATATTTTGAGAAAAGGAGAATGGATAATCCAGATGCACATTAGACTACATTGGATAGACTATTGAAACCTCTAAAGCAAAACAGATAGTGTTGCTTGGCCTACAGAATAATGTGACTAATTTTGGCCAGATGGAGCCTGATTATGAATTAGCTACATGTAGACTAGATTTGAAACACTAGACAACGACCCACTGCATAGCTTTAAATTATACAGGTGAAGCTCTTTGCCCATGGTGGTTCAATTATTTTCTTGGAAGACAATATATTTCTTCCTTCAGGAAGCCTAATGAATTTTATAATTACCCTTTCCTCTGAAGTCCACAGTGATGATTCCCCATCTGAATTGGTAAAGAGGAACCCACAGCAGGAAACATTACTGATGTGTGAAAAAAAAGAGGACCACACTCCTTTGCTGGCATTACCATCTTTGCACATATCCAATAGCCATTTAAGGCTCCCTGATAAAATGGACTCCAAATAGAAGTGCCTGGGCTGGGCCTGAGGGAGGAGGAGAGTAAATTTCTTTTATCTCTTCAAGGTCTCTATTGCTATTAATTTGATAGTTCCTGCCTTAGTTTTGTATATCATCACCTCTTGTTAGGATTGCTAGGACCTATTGCTTAGTATGTATCTAAATTCACCCTCTACACCAGCGGTTCTCAACCTGTGGGTCGCGACCCCTTTGGCGGTCGAATGACCCTTTCACAGGGATTGCCTAAGACCATCCTGCATATCAGATATTTACATTACGATTCATAACAGTAGCAACATTACAGTTATGAAGTAGCAATGAAAATAATTTTATGGTTGGGTCACAACATGAGGAACTGTATTTAAAGGGCCAGAAGGTTGAGAACCACTGCTCTATACTGACATCTGAGTTCCCATTATCAAATGTAAGCCTCTATTGATTAGCCAATGCCTTTAGGACAGGGGTGGGCAAACTTTTTGACTCGAGGGCCACAATGGGTTCTTAAACTGGACCGGAGGGCCAGAACAAAAGCATGGATGGAGTGTTTGTGTGAACTAATATAAATTCAAAGTAAACATCATTACATAAAAGGGTACGGTCTTTTTTTTTTTAGTTTTATATCCGGCCTGCGGGCCGTAGTTTGCCCACGGCTGCTTTAGGATCATGTCAACCTCCTAACCAAATAAGATCTGAAACAAACAGGGCTCAGGTGTCACTTCCATCTCATCCTCCAGCTTCATCACATTGTACACTCAAGGCACAATATACTTGCTGTCCTTTGAACAAAATTCCTCCACTTCTGTGACTTTTCAGCAGCTATTCTTCTGGTCAGAGCAAAGTGCCCATCTGCTGTCCCTCTCTTAGGAAAAAATCATACTCATTTTTTTGATACTAGTTCAGATTTCATTTGTTGTGTTCCATATGTTAAAGGAAGAACAGCAAAATGGGAGAGTAAAGGTAATGGGGATGTGGGCTCCACCATGGATCAGTGAAAGCTTGAGTACTTGTTTAACTTCCCTAAGCTTCTGTTTCCTCATGTGTAAGTTAGCGACTTTTTCCTTCCAGCTTTATTGAAGTATGATTGACAAATAAAAATAGTCTATTTTTAAAAAATATTTATGTTGTAAAATGTGATGATTTCATATAGGTATTCATGATGAATGCACAAGAACAATTTAATTTACTCTCTTAGCAAAATTCAAGACTAAGTCAGTATTATTAACTATAATCAGCATGCTGCACATTAGGTCCCCAGAACTTATGCATCTTATAACTGAAAGTTTACACCCTTTGATCAACATCTCCCCATTTACCCCAGCTCCTGTCAACCCTGTTTTAGTTTCTGGTTCTGTGAGTTGGAAATTTAATAGTAACTAATGCTTGCAGAACAGTCACAGGGATGTAAAGTACAATATAGGGAATATAGTCAATATTGCAATAACTGTGTATGGAACCAGGTGGGTACTGGAAATATCAGCGGAACACTTTGTAAAGTATATTATTGTCTAATCATTATGCTGTGCACCTGAAACCAATACAAAATAATATTGAACATAAACTGTAATTGAAAAATTTTTAAATGAAAAAATGAGGTTGTTGCAGGCCTGGTACACACCCAACTGCCCTCCCCTGCAGGCCTGGTTGCCCCCAACTGCCCTCCCCTGCTGGCCATCTTGTGAAAATGTTGGGGTGGCCATCTTGTGATGAGGTGGGGGCAGCCATCTTGTGATGTGAGGGCATGAGGGTCAATTTGCATATTACCTCTATTATATAGATTGGTTCACATGACCATTCTGTACCCACCTACAACTGGACAGCTGAGTAGACAAATACAAATGAATAGATGGGTGAATACTGAGGAGACAAATTATTTTTCTGAGTGATTTGTCCATGAAGCAGACAGATATTCTCAGGTTTGTAGAAGTATATTAAAAAACAAAGCCCTGGATGCTACCACAGATACAATATGGTCTTACATTTTACATGGGTGCATTGTATATCCAAATAATATATGCAGTGATAGTCTTCATTTGCATATAACTTGGAAATAACTTATGGCATGGCCTGGTGACAGGAGAAAAGATGCTGTATTACAAAGTCTATCATTTCAAACCTCTTTTCTGTTTTTAGTTTTACTTGGCTGTTTTTAATCTTCTTTTAATCTCGGTCTGTGAAATGACTTTGCATCTTACACATCAATACCCATAAGAAAGTAAAGAATTAGCTCAGATTATATGTCAGGTTCACAGAAAGCCATCCTCACAAGATCCGAGATCTGTGAATAAAAGGGTCACTTTATCTTGCAGGAAATGAAACAAACCCAGAAATTTTCTTCTTACCAACAAATATTTGGTAAATGTTATTATATATATTCTACAGATGGCCCTAAGAAAATAAAATTATTTCCTTATGTTCACAATTTTAGATTTAGAAATAAATAAAATGTAAACTGCAGGAAAATTCAGCAGAAGATAATTATTGGAAAATACAATGAGCATAATTACTAGGAAGGCAAGCCTGGTATCCGAGTTACCAGGCAACCAATCCCAAGAGAACGTAACATGAAAGTGGACTGGGAGATAGACTCATCCAATCATCCAAATGCCTGGGCAATCAGGTGTCTGAAAGAAGTGATATGAACATGTTATCATTTCGTGGAGGCATAAGAAAATTTCTTAACAAGTCATCAGAGAGAAGAAGAAAGGGGAACGATTTGCTAACTCAGATTCTATTAACCATTTCCTAATCTACTCCCCTCCAAATAAAATCACATTAATTACTAATTGGCAGCATCTACACAGCAATAAACTTTTAAAAAAGAAAAGGTTTTTCTCCCCATTCTAATCATGCTTATACATGAGTAGATTTTTGTGTGTTTGTGTAAATGTGTGTGTTCGCATGTATACACATACACATTTGCTCTCCTGTGTAGTATTGTGCTGAGGATGTGAGTGAGGGAAGGGAGAGAAGGGCATTCAAGGTTTCCAGGTAGAACCAACTTCAAGGGTTCAAAGATATAAGCATCTTATGCAGTTCTGGAGTCTGTGAGAAGCTCAATGCTGTGGGGTTTCAGTTTGGGGGGTGATGGTTGGGGGTTGCGAGGCAAAGCTGAAAAGCAAGTTGGGGACTATTTTACATTTCATACTGTGCGTAGAAAATAGGGAGTCCGTGGATATTTTAGAACAGAAAAGCACTTTTTATTTTTAATTATTATTTTTAATAGATTTTAAATTGATTTTAGAGAGGAAGGGAGAGGAAGAGAGAGATAGAAACATCAGTGATGAGAGAGAATCATTGATCATCTGCCTCCTGCTCACCTCATACTGAGGACCTAGCCTGCAACCTGGGCATGTACCCTGACTGGGAATCGAACCGTGACCTCCTGGTTCATAGGTTGACGCTCAACCATTGAGCCACTCTGGCTGGGCGGGAAAGCACTTTTTGAAGAGAAGTTTCCCCTAGGGACAATGATCAGATAAGGCAGAATGGGTGTGGGGATTAAAAGCAGCAATGGGGATGCAGAGAAGGAGGCTGATAAAAAAAGAGGGGCATGAGAGGAATGGATAAGATTTGGTGCTAATTGGATGTGGTCAGTAAGGAAGAAGAGATACCAGGTTTCTTAGCTAAGATCAAGAATCCAGGCAGGAGTGAAAAATCATTCAGTCTGGGACACAAAACAGCAGGTTAGAGCTGTCCAGTAAGCAATGACAAATATGTTCCTGGAGCTCAGGAGAGAGGTCTGGGTTGCAAACCATGATGGAGACTGAAGCCACGGGGTGAGTTAGATCCTCTAGAAAGGAGAGTAAAATACAGGAAGATGGAAAAGATGAGACATGGAACTAAGGATTATAGAATTTGTGGAATCCTAATTCTAATAAAAGAAAGAAAAGGCAATGTAAGAGATAATTAAAAGGGATGGTCTGAGAGGCAACAGAAATACTGGAGGAGTGTATGGCCATGGAGACCAGGAAAAGACAGTTTTGAGAAGTTGCAATCTTTGTATCCAACACTTAAAGAATGCATTTCCTTCTTAAGTACATGATCATATAAGTCTAAAGGAAATCTAAACAAATATAAAAGAACTAGAGGCCCGGTGCGAGAATTTG
>NW_005357962.1:73071-73599 GCF_000412655.1 Myotis brandtii | reverse complement strand
ACCCCTAATCAGGGTTGGGGGGGAGGGCGACTGGGGGGAGGGGCTGCAGGTGGTTGGCCAGCCAGCCCCACCCCCTGGTCAAACTCTTGGTCAAGGGGAAAATTTGCATATTAGCCTTTTATTATATAGGATAGGTATTACATAGAATGAATATGTTCTCTGAGAACAGTGCACTTAAGTTAGAAGTTATTAACAGAAAGATTTTAAAATTTCATATATTTGGATGTTAAAAACCATATTTATAAGTAATCCAAATGTCAAAGAAGAAATGGAATTAACCTTAATGAATACTCAGTAAATGATCATAAAAACACTACATCAAATCTTGAGGTACAATGAAAATGTTTCTTTAAGGAAAATGTATAGCCTTGTGTAGGGAGCGGCTATAGGGTTAAGCCTTGGACTGACATGTTGGCAAAGTCACAAACAAGTCCCAGCTTAGAGGGCACAGCCCTCTTAGCATAATTAGGTTTGACCTTATGACACTCCCTACCTAGATCTTATCTGGGTAGCTAATGGGCTGTGGGA
>NW_005357962.1:68439-72913 GCF_000412655.1 Myotis brandtii | reverse complement strand
AACCTGTGACACGCGTGTCAGAGGTGACACGCGAACTCATTTTTTTTGGTTGATTTTTCTTTGTTAAATGGCATTTAAATATATAAAATAAATATCAAAAATATAAATCGTTGTTTTACTATGGTTGCAAATATCAAAAAATTTCTCTATGTGACACGGCACCAGAGTTAAGTTAGGGTTTTTCAAAATGCTGACACGCCGAGCTCAAAAGGTTCGCCATCACTGCTATAGTGCATTATCAATCACCCAGAGGCATCATTTCCTTTAACTAGTCAGAAGTCATTCCCACCCCTTTATTGAAGAGCTTCTTATTTTTCTCTTTCAATTGTATTCTCATACTTGCATATCAAATGATATAAGTCCCCAAATCACAAAGCACGCAATGTACATAGGGAGGCAGGTATAAAATTTTAGCATATCTATAGAGAAGGGAGTAGATTAACCAGCATTACTGACTTTTATAGAAGAGATAGTACATAGTAAACATTTTGTTCTGTGTGTTTGTGTGTATGGTTTAACCCAATAAACCCTTATTTCCTGCTTTTGTCAAGGGCCAATGGAGGTCAGCAGGGTGGCTCACCACCTGTGGCCAGCCATTCAGAAACCCCACCTCCCTCCCATTTTCAATGTATGGCTTTAAGGACTCTTTCACTAGTAAGAGAGATCTGGCTGGTGGCTGGAGAGACAGAGAGAGAGAAAGAGAGAGAGAGAGAGAGGAAAAGGCACCAATGTTTTTAACCACCTTGGCCTGGAGATAAAACTCATCACTTCCATTCATATTCCATTGATGAGAACTAGCTTTGTGGCTCCATCTAGATGTAAGGGGAATGGGAAATGTAGATTAGCTTTGTACTCAAGTAGATAAGTTTGAGAGCAGCTAGCTCATCTGCCACAGTCTCATTTGCAAAATGGGAGTAATCGCTTCTGCCCCATAAAATTGTGAGAGAAAATTTAGATAATTCATCAAAGTGCTTACTTAGCACAGTGCCTCCTGAGGCATAGCAAGTGGTTCAATATTTTTGACATTCCTAAACAAATTTTTGATTAGAACTAATACCTTTGTGGCATTCCATTCCTTAAAATCTATAATAGCTTCTCATTTTTTTTAAATAAAAAATTATTTACAAAGCCCTCTATCATCTGGCCCCTGCCTACATTCCCAGTCTCTCCTCTCCATTCCTCCTTCACCTACATGATCCAGTTTCTTTATTTTGGCCTTCTTCTGGTTCTCAGACCAACCTTTTTCCCCCACCGGGTCTGCAGTTCCCTCTGCTTGGAAAGCTTGTACACCAGCTCTTTATGTGGCTGGTTCATGCTCATCCTTCAGGTCTCAGCTCAGATATATCACCTCCTCAGAGAGGTCTGTCCTGACCATCCTACCCAAAGTAGCTTCCTCCAGCTATTTCCTATCTCATCCTCCCCCCATTTTTGTATCACAATCTGTCTTACTCATCTTTGTTTACTTGTTTATTATCTGTCTGTTCCATCACACCTGTTGGCTGCTTGAGGCCAGAGGCTTGCTTTGTTTATAACTTTATCCTCTGCAACTAGCAGTGGTTCTCAACCTTCCTAATGCCGCGACCCTTTAATACAGTTCCTCGTGTTGTGGTGACCCCCAACCATAAAATTATTTTCATTGCTACTTCATAACTGTAATTTCGCTACTGTTTTGAATCGTAATGTAAATATCTGATATGCAGGATGTATTTTCAGGGGTCGCGACCCACAGGTTGAGAACCGCTGATAGAGCTAAGCAAAACATCTAGTAGGTATGAAATAATTGGTGACCAACTGAATGAAGGAATGAACTCACTGAAGACAAATAGCTCTTCTCAGCTGGGTCTTTCACCTTAGCCTATCAACATGTACACATTTTCCTATCATTATTTCTGTACAACGTCCAGGTAGTGGCTCTAACTCTGTCTAGCCTTCCCTCTCAGCCAAGCTTCCTGAAAGCACAATCTATACCCAAGGCCATTTCCCTTTACTCCTGAACATATACTCTCGTCTAGCTTCTGCCCCGACCATCCCACAGAAACTATTCTTGTTTGAGGCCTTCCACTTACCAAATCCAATGCCTGCATCCTAGCCCCTACTCCACTTGTCTACTTGACACTGTTGAGTACTCCTCTCTTCCTGACACTCTTCTGCTTTGACTGCATACTCCTGTAGATACCTGTGTACAGTAGTGGTTATCAAACTGAGGGTAGTTTTGCTCCCACTGCCCGGGTGCGGGGTATTTAGCAATGTCTGGAGATATTTCTGGTTGTCAGAACTGAGAAGAAGGCTGCTAATGGCATCTAGTGGATAGAAGCCAGGGATGCTGCTAAACATTCTATAATGCAAAGGACAGCTTCCCATACCTCCAGGAAAGAATTATCTGGCCCAACCATAGCCGGTTTGGCTCAGTGGATAGAGCATCCACCTGCGGACTGAAAGGTCCAGGTTCCATTCTGGTTAAGGGCACAGGCCTGGGTTGCAGGCTCAATCCCCAATAGAGGACGTGCAGGAGGCAGCTGATTAATGATTCTATCTCATCATTGATACTTCTATCTCTCTCTCCCTCTCCCTTCCTCTCTGAAATCAATAAAAATATATTAAAGAAAAGAATTATCTGGCCCAAAATGTCAATAGTGCAAAGGCTGAGAAATCCTAATGCACAGTGTCCTGTAGACACTTCATGCACAACATGGACATGTTTAAATCATTACCTCCCCCCCCCCACTTACTCATTTTGTTATTCCTAATCTGATTAATAGCACTTAGTTTTATAAATCAGTATCTTGGGAATCATGTTTTATTTCCATTCTCTCTCTCCTTAGGCTCATCTATTAGTCCAGCGGTTCTCAACCTGTGGGTCGCGACCCCTTTGGCGGTCGAACGACCCTTTCACAGGGGTTGCCTAAGACCATCCTGCATATCAGATATTTACATTACAATTCATAATAGTAGCAACATTACAGTTATGAAGTAGCAACGAAAATAATTTTATGGATGGGTCACAACATGAGGAACTGTATTTAAAGGGCCAGAAGGTTGAGAACCATTGTATTAGTCACTAATTCCCTTTTGATGATATCTCCTAAATGTCTGTAATCCTTTCTCTTCCCTCAGTTATCACTGCCTTTGTATGAGTATAGACATCATTTAGTTTGTCAGTCTCCTAAACTGACTCCCCGTTTGAGTTGTATAAATGCCTCTAACTTATTCTCCTTGAATAATCTTTCTAAAATGGAAGGCCAATCACGTTTCTCCCTCTGCCTGTAAGTTAAAGGCTGAGCTTCCAGGTCTGGCTTCGGATGTTTACCATGTATTTTATTATCTACAAACCCTTGTTCTATTGTTTTTCTTCCTAATCTCCTTTTCTCCTAATAAAAACACAAGAAAACAAAATCAAAATCTTGATGTTTTACACTTCTGTGTATTGGACATGATGTTCCCCCTTTTTGAAATGCCCTCTGTACCACTACCCCCTCAAAGCCCCCCTGAAAATTTCCTCCATACTTTCTTGGGGCATTCATTATATACATCCCACCCCATCTCAGGTATAAAATTCCAGTTCAAAAATTGAAGTGCAACAAAGCAATACAATTTTATTTCACCTAGATTTTTAAAATTTGGATTTCCAGTCTATGAGTTGGGGAATACCAATAAGTTCATGATGCTCTCCTCTTGCCCCTGGGTTGTGGTTAAATTCTGGGGGAGCCTTCACAGTACCTAAATTTTAGAGAAGATGTAGGCACCCGCTTCTCATACCTTCAGATTTTGGGGTTCTCTTCTAAGTATTTGTCTTGCTTGTAGATATATGATTTTGCTTTTTATGGGGCCACGCTGGAGCTTGAGAATCTTTCTATGGCTTCCCCATACCACAGAATTATTCCCTCTCTGGCATCTTGCGACCTACCCCAGATTACCTGGCATGCAGATACAAGGTCCTTACATACAGCCAGGGTTATTCCCTTTCTTTTACTTTTGTTAATATTTTACTTCTGAAACATTTCCTGTCTTGTGAAATTTTTGCCTCAGAGGCATCTAATACATTTACTTAACGGGTTGAGACTTTTAATGGACTTAAGTGACAAACTAGTAAAAGCTAAAGACTTTCAAATTCTTTCAGCTAAGTTCTTTCCCATCCCTACCCTTATGGGAGGGTAGAAAATGGCCAGTAGCTCCTAAATCTAATAGCTCATTGGATGCACCCGAGGGCGCTTTTTAACTTGAAGATGTTCCTACCCCTAACTCTGCATAATCAACATTTGTTTTTTAAAACGATCACAGGAAAGTAAGCTCGAATATTCGAATCTCTCAATGGTGGGCCTGGGCAGGACTCGCTCAGTCTCCAACATTTTTTTTCACTAGCATGCCCGGCCTCCTTCCTCGCTGGCCGTGGCGCCGCGTTCCCCTTCCCGCAGGGTTCCTCTTTTCCTAGTTCTCCCTCTCCCGCCGCGCTCCTCCTCCCAGCCCCCCCCATCTC
>NW_005357962.1:66971-68192 GCF_000412655.1 Myotis brandtii | reverse complement strand
CCTCCCAGCCGCTTCCCTCTCCTCTCCGCCCCCTCCACCACCCAGCAGCTCCCCTGCGCTCCTGGCCTCCTCCTCTTCCCTGCCCTCTCGTGGGTCCCGCACTGTCCTCCCCTCTGCATTTCTCCTCAGGGTCCCGAGGACCTGCATCCCTCTGCTTCCGTCGTCATAGTGGTTACGTCTTCTCTGCACCGGAAGGAGAACCCGCGAACACTTTTGGAATTATGGCGGCGGTGGATATCCGAGGTAACCCGTGCTGTCAGCCTTCGTTTCTTGCTGGTCGGGTCTGGTTTGGGGCTCTCTAGCTCGCGGGGCAGGGGTCAGGCTCCTTTGTGATGCCTCCCAGCTCTTCCTGTGGACGACTCAAAGCCTCACTCTGGCGAAAAGTAGCCTGGTTTTCCCCGCTTCGCGGTGTCTCTTAGAAGCGTGGAAACCAGGGGCTTGGGAAGGTTGGGCTTTGAGCCCTCAGACCGCAGTGCTTTTCACACGCATGTTTCTGCGGTAAACGTCGGGGCTGCGGGGTGAAGGGATGGCCTGTGGGCAGGGTGGGAGCTGAGGGACGGACCGGCGGGACTGGGTCCACCCCTGGGGACTTGGCGTCGCGGCTGCTTTCTTTCTGACATCGCGCCCTTTGCGCCCCTGAGCTTGAACCCCGAAGATTTTCTTCTGTAAGTTTTATGTTTGAGTCTGCAGTACCTCCCGTCAAACACCCAGCAGTTACGGAGGGGTCGTTTCTTTTTTACCGCTGAACTGCCAAGGCACTCAAATATTTGTCGACCGGTGAATAGATATATGGAGGCGCATTCCCCTCGTCGCTGCTCGATCTCGGGAGGCATGAAGCTGTACATCCATCCTCTTCTCTGCCCACCTCCACACCCCCGTTTCAGTGAATTTGAAAACCGAACCGATCCAAACAAAAAAAGCCTAGAAGTTGTGCTCTGGTATTCCCGGGAGGGAACCAGCCGGAAGGGCGATTGAAGAACAGCTGAGGCGTGGGAACCTGGTTCCCAACAGGCCAGGTTCCCCCAGGCCGGGAGGAGGGATCCTGGAAGCTCCCGGGAAAAACTCGGCGCGGAGCGCCCGCCATGATCGTTACCTTTTCGTGCGGTGCTGTCTCCCACGACACTTCCTGCACTTGCAGGAAACGCTCAAGGTGGATGTATTACCGCTTGAAACGTTGTGGTACTTTTAAGGAAGTGTGAGTTTTTGTTCCTGGGTGCAAGC
>NW_005357962.1:55091-66942 GCF_000412655.1 Myotis brandtii | reverse complement strand
CATCAGGTGAAAGAAAAAGGGCTTTCCTCAGATAATGTTTTAACTATCGCCCTGGCCCGGTGTGATTCAGTGGTTGGAGTATCCGCCGGTGCACGGAAGGGGCGCGGGTTCCATTTCGGTCAAGGGCACATACCCGGGTTGCAGATCCGATCCCCGCCTTGGTCGGGGGCGGTGGGGGAAGCAGCCAAAATTGATGTCTCTCTCTCTCTCTCTCTCTCTCTCTCTCTCTCTCTCTCTCTCACACACACACACACACACACATTGATGTTTCTCCCCCCTCCCTCCCTTCTACTCATCTCTAAAAATCAATGGAAAAAAGTATCCTCTGGTGAGGATTAACAAAAACAGAAACCACTCAAGATGCTTAACTGCAAGATGCTTCAAATCATTTCCATGTAGGTTGTTTTTGTATATACTTGATTTTTATTGATTTGAGAGAGAGAGAAGAGAGATCGAGATTTGTTGTGCCACTTATTTATGCATTCATTGGTTGATTTCTTGTATGTGCCCTGACCAGTGGTCTAATGTGCAACCTTAGTGTATGGGGACAACACTCTAATCAACTGAGCTACCTGGCCAGGGCTATGTATACTTGATTTTTAAAGGGAAATGTTTGAGATTCCTTTTTCTATATTAACCTAAGACAGTGATTCCCAAAGTGGGCGCTACCGCCCCCTGGTGGGCGCTGCAGCGATCCAGGGGGGGCGGTGATGGCCACAGGTGCATTTGTTTTAACTTTTTTTGTATTACCTTTCTATTCTGAGTTCAATAAATAGTTTCATAATTTCAAACTTCAATGTTTCTAATTTACACCTTTCTTTACTATATTTTACGAAAAAGGTAGAAACATTAATACATATATCTTTCTGTTTAATTGCTATTAAAATTTAAAAAAAATTAATTTCCAGGGGGCGCTGAGTAATATTTTTTCTGGAAAGGAGGTGGTAGGCCAAATAAGTTTGGGAACCACTGACCTAAGTGGATGGAGTCTAGCATGCTTATTACAAATATATTCTCATTTTATAGTTATTCAAAATGTCCAGTGATCTTCAGCATTTCTGAAAAATACTTTTACGTATTTGTCTTTCATATAAGTTAAGTTTCCAGTGCCTAATTTTATCACTTGCTGATTGTTAGAGAGCTGTTTGGGGGCCATGTCGCCATGCACCCTTGCTACTAAATAAAAAAAGAAACATTTAGTTGAGACTGTTTTCAGATATTTAGCTTTCATACTGTTTTACTTTTAATTTGGATTTGTTAGAGTCTTTGCAAAGGCTCTAATGTGGGAGCATGCCTGGTGTGTTAGAGGACCAGCATAGAGGCAGTTATGGCTGAAAGAGAATGAGAAAGGAGGCGGGAAGAGATGAGGCCAGAGAGATAATTGGAGGATTGTTCCTTATCTTCCTATGCATTGCCATTGCCTTCCACTAGGTTCTCATCACCTCATGCCCATATGTATTGACTCTCCATAATTGTTGGTAGGTGGGATCGTCACTAAACATTCATTTGTTTCTACAGATTATTTTCTTTCTGGAAATGATCTGTAATATTGTAACAATTTATTGTCAATGTGTACTTATTATGACACCACATATACGTAGTTTCCACTATGTAAGTGATAAAGAAACCTAAAATTTTCTTCTACAAATGCCCTTGACTGGAATCAAACCTGGGACCCTTCAGTCCACAGGCCAACACTCTTAGTTGTTTTTCATTAGGAAATCTGTCTTTTTATTCTTTGGCTTGTTACATATTTGGTTATGGCATGATCCATTTATGATGAACCATCTTAATAGTCTCTACTGATTATTTGATCATTAACATACTTCATCTACTTATTTCCTTGGTTTTATAATGCACACAGCACATTTTACCTTTAAACACTTACTTTTTCTCACTTGATTCGTTTTGCTCGGAACTGCTTGTCACCTTGGGTTAGGTCTAACTTCTTCAAAGATGTCAGAAGCAATTACAGTATAGGAGAGGTTGAGGTTTTAATAGTTCCTTCTTCAACCAATATTTATAGGCATTTTGATGTTCTTGACTCACACCTATTGGGATTTAGTATAGTTAGTGGTGTGAAACATCATTGCAGCCAGTAGCTAATAAAACTCATTAATTAAAGGTGTCTAGCTCTATTTTACCGTGTCTTTTTTTTTTTCTTTGTGCATTTTGAAAATTTTCACATTTAATTCTGTTCTAAAATATGAAATTGTATGACTTGTAATTAAGGGCATTGTACTTCTCATTTGCCCTTTAACTTTTGCATCATCTCATCTATAATAATAACTTTCTAATTTATTTCTTGGTCTCTAATTGGGAGGTTGCAAACTGGTGGCTTTGGATGTGTTTTCTTTGGCATGCATGTTGTTTGAAAACTTTTCAATTAGTTGCCAACATATAAAAACTTAGGATTTCCAGTTTTTTGAAAGATCTCTTTAAATTTCAAGGCCTATACTTTTCTATCTTATCAAAATATAATTGAAACATAATATATTTTTATATTTTCTCACCTTTGTATATGCATTCTCTCTGCTTAGAATTGCTTTGCTCCTCTTTTTCCATCTTGATCCTCTATTCTTTAACATACTAGGGGCCCAGTGCACAAATTCATGCCCCTTGAAAGGAACTGTGGGCCTCAAGGCTGCGGTAGGCACAGGGGTGGGTCTCGGCCCATTATCCTTGACCCCACCCAGCCCCTCCCGCGATGGCCCCCAGTCCCCTATCTGCAGGCAGCCCCACTCCTGCCGCCGCCGCTCCCACACGCTGATGGTGCCGGCCCTTCTCACACCCACTGATGGTGCAGAGCAATTGGGGCTGGCGCCAGCAGCGGGTGCAAGCGGCAGCTGCTGCCCCGATTGCCCCCCAGGAGCAAGGGGAGGTGGAGATGCCGTCAGGGGCGATCAGGGCCGGCAGCTGCCGCTCGCACCCACTGACGGTGTTGAGTAATCAGGACCAGCGCTAGGTGCTGGTAGCGGGTGTGAGTGGTAGCTCCAGCACTGGCAGCAGGTGCAAGCAGGGCCAGCGCTGGCAGTAGGTGTGAGCGCCAGGCAGGTGTGAGCACCGGGCAGGACCACGGCGCGGGAGCAAAGAATTTTCAGTAACCACCAGAGGCTTGCCCCATGACAGCAACTGGCGCCCTGCCTTGATCTGGTGCCCCGCTCACCTGCTCCACCATCCCGCTGCGGCCGACACCCACCATGTTCTGCTCTCTGCTGCCTGCTGTCAGTGCCCGCCATGTTCCACGGACGCCCCCTGGTGGTCAGCACGCACCACCTGGTGGTCATAGCGACTGGTTGTTCAGTTGTTCCACCATTCGGTTTATTTGCAAATTAGCCTTTTATTATATAGGATAGGATAGTGCTAAAACCCTCACCCCATAAAAAATCATTCCAGTTTCCTCAGGTAGGGTATTCTGCTCCCTCCACTGTGCTCTCATAACACATTTATTCGTACTTCTATTATAGCACTTGAGTTGTTATTGCTTTCTTGTGTACTTGTCTCTCTGTTAGACTGTGAGAGTATGTAAGTTAGGATCCATGTCTTCCTTTTATTTATAGTGCCTACAACATGAGATACATAATATTTGTAGGATTAGATTTTTTTCTCTTTTCTCATCTTTTATTATTTTGTTTCTTTCTTATAGATAATCTACTGGGAATCTCTTGGGTTGACAGTACATGGATCCCCATTTTGAACAGTGGAAGTGTCCTAGATTACTTTTCAGAAAGAAGTAATCCTTTTTACGACAGAACGTGTAATAATGAAGTGGTCAAAATGCAGAGACTAACATTAGAACACTTAAAGTAAGTTATTGTAAGAAAGTAGCATCTTGGCCAACTAGAGATTCTGCAGTGAACAGTTCTTTCAAGCTGTGGATCGTGAAATACAGAGTAAAAGTTTTGGAAGAACTGGAGTTTTGTTTGGGTTCATAAGTTTTGATTGGCAAAGGAATTTTTAGTAGTCATTTGTTGCTTAGGAAGTCTTTACTATAATAACTTTATATATTACTGTCAAATTAAACTATAGCTATGAGGTATGTAGATCTGATGAGCAATGCAACTGTTATTCTCAACCTAGTAACTATACTTATTATCTACTCTACATGTAATTTAGTGTCTTTAGTAGGTTTATAGTAGATTTATCTTTGTATGACGAAAAATTTTAGCCAAACTTATACAAAGCAAGATTCTTCAGACTTAGGACATTAAGAATTTATTACTGTTATAAAAGTTTCTGAAACAACTGTGTAATAAAGTGTGTTTTTTTAAAATCTGTCAGCAAACATTAGGGGGAATTCATGAAATTAAATTTCTGTGGTATTTTAAATAACTTTTGTTATGAAACAAATATTTATAACTATTAAGACAACTTATTGTTTTAAACATAATCTGCCAGATAAAAAATGCAATGGGGCAAGAATAAGGTTTTTGATATTTTCTAGTTGGGTAGAATATATAGTTGACATATACAGTCAAGACATGAATAGTCTTCACCATGTATACTTTTTAATTTTACATATATTTATAGATCTCCCAGGTCAAGAAGCATCATGGGCCGAAACCGGTTTGGCTCAGTGGATAGAGCGTCGGCCTGCGGACTGAAAGGTCCCAGGTTCGATTCCGGTCAAGGGCATGTACCTTGGTTGCGGGCACATCCCTAGTGGGAGATGTGCAGGAGGCAGCTGATCGATGTTTCTCTCTCATCGATGTTTCTAACTCTCTATCTCTCTCCCTTCCTCTCTGTAAAAAATCAATAAAATATATTTTAAAAAAAAAAGAAGCATCATGGTATTTTGGTTGCCTTTTTAAAAAAATACATATTTTTTTTATTGATTTCAGAGAGGAAGGGAGAGGGAGAGAGAGATAGAAACATCAGTGATGAGAGAGAACCATTGATCACCTGCTTTCTGCACACCCCACACTGGGGATTGAGTTTGCAACCTGGGCATGTGTCCTGACCGGGAATCAAATCATGACCTCCTGGTTCATAGGTCGACGCTCAACCACTGAGTCACACCGGCTGGGCTTGGTTGTCTTTTTTGAAACATGCTCTTCAGTATACTTTCATGATGAAAATTTAAGTTCATCATGAAATTTTATAAATAAATTTTGTTGTTTAAAAACCAAATCTTTACCTGTATTTGATTACCTTGGAAAATAGCCAATTTTATTAAACAGCCAGGTTTTAATATCAAACACAGGCAGTTTTAATTCTACTTACAGTGTTGTTATAATTTTATATAATAATTTGAATGTTCTACAGAATTGTTTATAGGGCACTCATAGATCTCTGGATGTCTGTGTTCTATTTTCATTCAGTCAGATGGTTGGAGTGGAATACATCCTTTCACATGCTCAAGAGCCCATTCTTTTTATCATCCGGAAGCAACAGCGGCAGTCCCCTACCCAAGGTAAAATGTGTAAATTTCAGGCATTATTTTTTTCTTAAAACACCATGATTTATTTACTTTCTAAGCTATCCATTTGGTTTTGTTTTTTTGGTTTGTTTGTTTGTTTTCTTGGGTTCTTTTTTGGGCATCCACAAGACAACATATATGTTTAGTACTTTACCAGGGGGACTCAGCAGACTCAGCATATAGTTAGTCATGCGTAAGTTTTGTTAGGGCAACACAGTAAGAATACCCAGCCAGATCAATAAGGAAAAAAGCCATATCAAGTGGGATCTGTAGGGATCTGTCCAGGTGTAAGCTTTCTATACTTTCCCCTCTGTGAGGGGCCACACCAAGTATACCCTCCAGCAGTGAAATGCAGCTCCATGTGTGTATGTCTGCTCAGGAAACTCCATTTGAGACTCTGAGTCCAGATTTTTAATGAGGGCTAATGATGTAGACCTCTTATGCCTGCTAAAATTCCAGAGCCTTAGAAGGAAATCATGTTTCCACTATAATCATATTGTTTGTACAAATTGTCTAGGCAGGCTGGTATGGTAGACATAGCTTTATCACTTAGGAAACATTTCAAAAGGAGTTCCACTAGTCACGTGCTTGGACACCAGGGGTCTCCCAGCATGCCCAGGGGCAGCTCTGCAAGCACTAATAGAGCAACTCGCTATATTGAAACCACGTCTTCCTGTGAGCACAGGTGTTGGGATTCCAACTGAACCTTGAGCATTCCAAGTAACTTTCTTTTCATCTCAGACCACTGGGTCTAATTCTGTTACAAAATACATGGTAAGTGCAGTTGTACCAAATTCTTAGAAGGTCAGTTGAAAATCCTCATTGACACATTCAACCACAAGTCTTACCTGGTTTATCTAAACTTGCCTTAGAAATCATACTGAAGAGTATAGAATGCAGATTTGATTTTGAATCACAGCGTTAGTCACTTCCAAAGGTGACCAGCTACATCCCCTAATTTTAAAATCCCTCATCAAGACATTTTGTAACAACCTTGGTATTGCTTCCAGAGAATAACTTGTTAAAGAAGTTCTAGAATCAAGAACTTAAATTTAGTTTAAAAATCTATAGTTTTTGTCCAGAGAAAAAGAGAACCTTAGTCCTGGCCAGTGTGACTAAGTGGGACATCATTCTGTACACTGATAGGTTGTAGGTTCAATTTCTCGTCAGGGCACATAGCTAGGTTGTGGGTTTGATCCTGGTTGGGACGTGTACAGGAGGCAACCAATTGATGTTTCTCCCTTCCCCTCTCTAAAATCAATGAAAATATCCTCGGGTGAGGATTTTATAAAAAAGAGAAACTTAGAACAAAAGCAAGACCACGGATAAGAGTTCCATGGTGAGAGGGTTCAAGGTATAGAAGCTGTACAAGGTGGCACCAGCCTCGCTAGCAGCTGTTTTATTCCTTAGGACTCAGGACAGGAGCACAGAGGCAAGCTCAGCACATCTGTTATCTTCACCCCAGGCTGTAAATCTCTTGCTGTAAGATCTTACTCCCCAAAGTGTGGTTGACTGACAGCAGCATTGGACCACTTGGGAACTTGTTAGAAATGCACTATGCCTACTGATTAAGAATCTGATTTTAACAGGATACTCAGGTGATTCACTGCTCTAGGGCAAGAGTTGACAAAATTTTTTCTGCGAAGGTCCACAGAGTAAATATTTTAGAGTGTGGGGCTCATGGTCTCTGTGACAACTACTCAACTAGCAGCTGTAGATAATAATGTAAATGAATGGGTGTGGCTGTTTTATAATATAACTTTACGAAAACAGGAAATCTTTTTAAGTATATTTTTTATTGATTTCAGAGAGGAAGAGAGGGAGGGAGAGAGAAATATCAGTGATGAGAGAAAATCACCAATCAGCTGCCTCCTGCATGCCAGGCCCTGCCTTAAGTTTTAATATGAGAAAATGTCAACTTTTAGTTCTTTTTATGGAAATCTATTTAGTAGTTTGTGTACATGGCTGTATTCATAAATGTTTTTTTCCCTTCTACTGCTTTAGTTATCCCACTGGCTGATTACTATATCATTGCTGGAGTGATCTACCAGGCACCAGACTTGGGATCAGTTATAAACTCTAGAGTGGTAAGTGTCTTCACATTATTTAAACACTAAAAACATTTACTTGAGCGACCTTGCTTTCAAGAATCAAACACAGCTCCTTGTGTAAGTCAGTATAAAGTGTTGGGTATTAAAATGTTTTGAGCATTATTAATGAGAAATTGGGAATTCATTTTCTTTCTACAAGCTTACTGCGGTGCATGGCATTCAGTCAGCTTTTGATGAAGCTATGTCATACTGTCGATATCATCCTTCCAAAGGGTATTGGTGGCACTTCAAAGATCATGAAGAGCAAGGTAGGTAGGACACCTAGACCTTCTGAAAACATTGTTTGGTATCTGAGAATTAATCTGTTTTCTTTAGGTAAACAGCTATTGATGATTTCTAGGTGTGTTTTACTTCCCCTTAGGAAGATTCTTCATAGGATTATGACATTGTCACAGCTACTATTTATATAAATAGATGTGGTAATAATAGCTTTCCCGTAGGAACAGATATACATTTCAATGTTAGGTAAATGGTAATCTTTGATAAGTAGATTCAAGTTTTTAAAATATTTGGAGCATGCAGAGAAAATCAATGATGAGGACTGAGTAATGGTGATATGTAGAGTCATCTTGAAATCGGGAACCTGAATCTTCTAGTCTTAAAACTAGGGGAGATGCTCTTAGAGCCTTATTCCCAGGTGACCAGTCTGTTTTTTTATTTTTCCATGTTATCACCTGTTGTGATGCCAGGTTCCCCAGTTTCTGTAGCTGTTAATCTGCTACTCATTCTACACCATATTTTACCAATAAGTACTAGAAGTGTGTCTATAGCAGAATACCTATAGTCTGTATTTCCTTCTCTGAGAAATAGCAATTCAGCATAAATTACTAATGGAAAAGTAGCCTTTAAATAGAATTCAGGCTTGTGTCATGAATGGTTCTCAGATACAGTTATATTTATTCTTAATAGTAGTTGCAGGTTGCAACATCAGATGTAGGAAAGTTTACATTAGTTAAATAAACTTCTCCTAAGAGCTCTCTGCCCCTACCCTAATGAAATGTTTCAAGTGAAACTTACCTGGAACCCTTCATTTAGAGACAGTCCCCCAATATATATCCCTCCCAAGGGAAATTCTATGTCATTAATTTCAGAATTTCTCTTGTAACTTCTTTCTTGTCTTGAGGACCTTCTGTTTGGTTTGTCCTGGGTTTTTTTTTTTAGTGATTTATAGTCTTCATAATTGAGAATGGTAACTTGGGGAATTTTTGAAAGTTGCATTTTTCATTTGCACTTATTAGGATTCATGGGAAAAGACCATTTAATACACTTAAAATATACACAGGATAATTTCAAACAAATGATCTGGATTATGATTTCGGTAATTATGGAAAACTTTAGCTTTAAAATTCTTTTTTCTATCCATGCTTATATACTAATTTTTTTTTTTCAATTACAATTTACATACAATACTATTTTGTATTAGTTTCAGGTGTATGCATAGTGGTTAGACAATCATATACTTGACAAAGTTAAAACTAAAGTATCTTTAAAAGACATCAGCTTTTTATTATTTATTTATTTATTTAAAAAATACTTTTATTGATTTTTAGAGAGAGAGGAAGGGAGAAAGAGAGAGAAACATCATGTGACAGGGAAATATCAATCCATTGATCAGCTGTCTCCTGCACGCCCATGTCAGGGATCGAGCCCGCAACCTGGGCATGTTCCTTGACCGGGAATCGAACCAGTGCACTGGTCAATGCTCCATCCAACTGAGCCACACCAGCCAGGGTGACATCAGCTTTTTAAATGCTAGAATGTTAATAACTTCATTTAAGAGGGAGAGTTAGAATACTTCTGTATATATGCTCAGTTTAACTTTTTTGGGAGATTATGTTTTAACTAGCAGCCATGAAAAATAATGAAGTCTGAGTATCTTCATGGTAGATAAAAATTTGTAAAATATAAAACACCAAACTGGGCAGTATTTTGATTTGGACTTCATATTTTAACAGAAAAAGTTAAACCTAAAACCAAAAGGAAAGAAGAACCAAGCTCTATTTTCCAGAGGCAACGTGTGGATGCTTTACTCCTAGACCTCAGACAAAAATTTCCACCCAAATTTGTGCAGGTAATTTATGCATTCATTGGCTGCTTCCTGTATGTGCCCTGATCGGGTATTGAACTCCAAACCTTGGCATGTCGGGATGACACTCTAATCAACTGTGCTTCCTGGTCAGAGCCTGGTATATTTATTTTTAATTGAGAACTGTTTCAGATGTGACCTTAAAGTATTGATTTTCCTCATTAGTTAAAAAATGATCTCTGAATCAAAGGAGAATTTTTCAAAGACTTAATGGAGAAAGTGGGTAAAGGGAATGGAAATAACACTGTTCTGTGCTCTTAAGTTTAATTTCTCATTGAATTTTAACAAACTATAAGGACTACATATAGACAATATTTTCATTCAAAAGGTTGCCGAAAATGTCATAGATAATAACAAAACTAGAATCTGAAACTCATGCTGTTTTACTCTTAAATGCTCACTTCCAGCCTGCTGTGACAAAATGGTTAAAACTTAAATGACAGAATGGTTAAAACTTTAGTAACAAAAAACAACCCACCAAAAAAACCCCACAGAACATTTGAGGCAAAAGCTTTGCCATGATAAATGGAGGAGGCAGGAGTAATAGTAGAGTTACATCATATTGGTGTTTAAGATATATGAATTCCATTAGTTCCAACAATAATAGAAAATCTATCTGCCATTCTACTAAATGAGCTTTTGAAGTGAAGTCAGCATGAGATGGAATATGTGAACATGTTATTCTCCTGGTTAGTCTCAGTTCTTAATGGATCCTTTCCAGGGCTGTGTATACACAAGGCCATATATACTGCTTTTCTTGTGGGGGGCCTAATTAAGAGATTTTTAAAGGGTCATTTTAGGTTAAATGAGATCTTTGACACCATGAGATGACTTTAGAATAGCTTCCCGTTTCCCCTTTCCTGACTTCACTCTGTGAGAGATGTGTGCTATTGAAATGGTGATGTGGTGGTGAAGGGAACAGAGGACACAGTTAGAGCTCAGGACAGGAAAGCCAGTTTAGAGAAATGTCACGATTACACTTGAAGATGAAACAGTATCTGATGAATAAATGAATTATAGCTGTAGGGTGATGTGTAACCACTGCAGAGTATAAGCGGTTAGGTGTGGTTGACCATTTATTCAGTGAGTACTGCATAGTATATAATGGGGGCGGGGTTGGGGAAAGAACACCTAGACTTGCACAGTACAGAAGCCACTAGGTACATGTGACTAATGAGCATTTGACACACAGCTAGTCCAAATTGAGTTGTGACATATGAAATGCCCATATACCCATTATCCTGCTTCAACAATTATCAGACATACACCCACCCATTTTAGTTTTATCTCTTCTTCCCCTACTTACTCCCAATTATTTTGAAGCCAGTTGATGACTGTATATCATTTCAGTGAGTTTTTTACATTTTTCTTTGAAAGGTTTAGCCATAGTCACACATAAAGTTGTCATTTTCCAGAACCCCTCCTTTCTTTTAACCTTCCAAGGGCCAAAAACCGACTCCCCAAAAGAAAGCATGTCTGACTCTTTTTATGTAATAGAAGTAGGAAAAAGATGGCTCTCTCTAGAACTGTTAATAATCCCTTTGCTCCTCCTACCTAAAACCTTTCTCCTCACATCTGGAGAAGAAAATAGATCCTTGGTCTACGTGAAGTCTCCTATGAACTCCTGTTTACCCATTGCATCTCCCAGAACCATTGGTAGCTCAGGACTTAGTCCTACTAATCCATGTATTGCACAGTTAAACTTCTAGATCCTAGGAATGTTGCCCATTAGGGGGATGCTCAAGAAAATATTGAAGAAGTCCTAAAACTTATTTTTCCATATTTTGAAGGTTACATGGATAATGATATGATGGCAGTTGAGGCCCTCAGAGCTTTCTATGATGAATGTCTTTTCAGTGCTGTTTTCAGAAGCTGCTAGAACACCATAGGATATTACTTCAGCTAGGTTTATCCCAAGGTCACATGATTAAATTTTATCAGAAAGGCGCCCCCATTCTATTTTCTCATCTCAAGCCACATCCTACTAGTTTGACAGTTTTCACTAGAAAAGATTAGACAATGTGGGTTGGATAGAGAATGACATTATTCCAATATCCAGGTAATATAGTTCAATATAGTGTCCAATATAGTTCATATGGTTCGATGCTAGTTGTATAAGAATATCCCTTCTCAGTTTCTCACTCCCTTCAGTGTATGCCATATATTTCCTTTACTATTTTATTTTTATTTTTTTAAATATATTTTATTGATTTTTTACATAGAGGAAGGGAGAGG
>NW_005357962.1:24088-55000 GCF_000412655.1 Myotis brandtii | reverse complement strand
ATAGAGAGTTAGAAACATCGATGAGAGAGAAACATCGATCAGCTGCCTCCTGCACACTCCCCACTGGAGATGTGCCCGCAACCAAGGTACATGCCCTTGACGGGAATCGAACCCGGGACCCTTGAGTCCATAGGCCGATGCTCTATCCACTGAGCCAAATCGGTTAGGGCTTTCCTTTACTATTTTAAATTGGAAAAGATTTGTTGACATGTTTAAGTCCTAATATGTTCATAAGATATGTGATGATGTAGCTGTGTTGGGGGTTTCTGTGACCTCCCCCATGTTTGGTGATTTGTTTAAAGGACTCAACAGGATTTATTACAATGATATAATAAGGATATTATATCCTTATTATATTTTATAAGGTTAAAAACGTAAGTGGAGTCTGGAGGAATCCATGTGTAGGCCTCCTTATACTCTCTCCTTCCCACGAGGGATCACACAGAGTGTACTCCTCTCAACAGTGGAAATACAGCAACATGTATGTGATATTTCTGTCCATTAGAGACTTGGTGCCTGTGGTTTTTAGGTGGCGGGAAGTGAGTGGGAGGGTTGTCATGTATGTGCTCTATCTAGCATGTACCAAAATACTACATTCCCTGCAGGAAAGCAGGAATTCAGCATAAAGAACATTGTATGTACAAACAATCTAGGTGCGGTAGCCACCATTATTAGGGAATGGTGAGAATCCTCCAGAAATCCAAGTTCCTAGTCCCTAGCCAAGGTCTAGCCTCACAAGCTGGCCTTTCGAAGGATAGCAGCCTTAGGCCTTCTGTGTTAACCTTTCTGCACAGTGGATAATCATACGGAGCTCAGTTTTGGTCTTATTAAGTTCCCAGTACTTGCAGTTGGCGTGGGCTGGTAGGCAGTTGGCAGCATGAACCTGGCACATGTGATATCAGAAAGTGTAGTCTTTAGTCAAAGGAAAATTAGAAAGCTTAGGGAGGGCATGTAAATTCAGAAAGAAATTCAGAAAACAAATGGAGGCAAATGGAGGCAGTTACTTTGAAATGAAGAGAACACTTTTCTTCTGAGATGACAGGGAAGTGTATGAAGGTATTTTATATATAGGGTGGGGCAAAATTAGGTTTACAGTTGTTCAATAATAAATGAATAATAATCCAAGAATAAACTCTCTGTTTTGGGTGCTCACCACTGTAAACCTATTTTTGCCCCACCCTGTATGTGTGTGTATTAAAGGTGTAATAAGTTTGAAGGTCGATAGATGGAAGGGACCTTGGGGCATTGACTTTTTTTTTTTTTTTAATCCTCACCCGAGAATATGCTTTCATTGATTTCTAGGAAGAGAGAGAGCAACATTGATGTGAGAGAGAAAGATTGATCGGTTGCCTCCTATATGTGCCCTGACTGGAAATCGAACCTGCAACCTTTTGATACTCCCAATAAACTGAGCTACCTGGTCAGGGCCCCTTTTTTTTTGTTTAACATAAGAGGTAGAGTAATTGGCTGAGGATGAGGGGTACGTTGTGAGCCTTGTGGAGGAAGGAAGAAGAGGAAAGTGTTTTAAAGTATTTAACTTGAGTAATAGGAAAAGGGACTCAACAGGACTCAACCAAGTAAAAGAACTGCTTGGATGTACAGAATGAAGGATCTGACCTTGTTCCTGACTTCTAGTGCCCCCAACATTTTTTTTCCTGCAGTTTGCTTTTTATTTTTAACTTGGAAGTTTTTTTGTTTTTTAAAATATATTTTTATTGATTTCAGAGAGGAGAGAGAGGGAAAGAGAGCTAGAAACATCAAGGATGTGAGAGAATCATTGATTGGCTACCTCTTGCACGTCCCCCATTGGGGACTGAGTCTGCAATCAAACCTGGGACCCTTCAGTCCACAGGCCAACACTCTATCCACTGAGCCAAATCAGCTCGGGCTGCAGTTTGCCCTTTAATAGTGTCCTCATCAGAAACCTTATGTTCATAGAAAAATACCTCTTTTCCCTCTGTACTTCCCATACCCGCCATCTTTAAAAGTCAGATGGTTCATCCACACTTCATTCTACTTTTTTCATAGCTCATATCCCCTAAGCAAATAAGTCTCCAAAGTCTTGAAAGGCTCCATTTTCCCTTCCATTGGAGTCTGCTTAGCTGATATTTGTAAATCATGTATCCTGGATGCAGAGACAGAGGGTTTTGTAGGTGTTCAGGGTTATTTATATTTGACTCTTTTGTTCTAGTTTTAGATTTGTCTTTTTTGAAACAGGTGAAAAAGAAGTAGAAAATGATAAATTTACTTTTTATGATACATACAGTGGTTCCTCTTCATGTAGTCATCTATAATGTAATTTGAATGAAGGTGTAATTTAATAAGAATTTTGAAGTAAAAAAAAAAAACTTTGCTAACTTGCCCTGTTTTCTTCTACTTCTCCCCACTCCCTCTTTTGTTTTCTCTGTTTTTAATTATAGCAAAAGTCTGGAGAAAAGCCTGTCCCAGGTATGGTTCATCTGATGTTCTTGTTAAACTTGAAATAAGACCAAACAGCTTGTTTAACTCAGTAACAACTTAGCATATGAGATGAGCTACTGTCATTTGGTCCTTCTAGATCAGGGGTGAGGAACCTTTTTTTCTGTCAAGGGTCATTTGGATATTTATAACATCATCTGAGGACCATACAAAATTATCAGCTTAAAAATTAGCCTGCTATATTCGGTCAAACATTTAATTAACTCACCCCTAATGCCTAATAACCAAATGATTTCTTGGGACTTACATAGCCAGAGGCTGTACGTTCCCCACCCCTTTTCTAGATTCTCTCATTGTAGCTTGTTACTCCTAACCTTGGGATTTGCTGAACTGCCAAGAGACGGGGCTTTTTTTTTTTTTAATATATATGTTTATTGATTTCAGAGAGGAAGGGAGAGGGAGAGATAGAAACATCAATGATGAGAGAGAATCATTGATGGGCTGCCTCTTGCACACCCCACACTGGGGATTGAGCCTGAAACTCGGGCATGTGCCCTGTCCGGGAATGGAGCCGTGACCTTCTGGTTTATAGGTGGACACTCAGCCACTGAGCCAGGCTGGCCAGGCAAGATGATGCTTTTGTGGTAGTGATGTTAGGATTTAAAAGGTGAATCAGAGTGGGAAGAATAGGAATTGAGGAGGTGTGGAAAAGACGAGGTGATTTGAGGTTTGGGGTTCAAATTGTTCAAATTTCAGTGGTTCATCATTGAAAAGAGATATTGACCTATCCATTGAACTGGGATGGAATAATCATGTATACTATCTTATTTAAATGCCATGTGTTTTTGTCTAGTATCACAAATTTGCTTGGGTTATCAGGTTTTTAGACTTGTAAATGGATTCTTAAACATTTGCCTGATGAAATAGCTAACTTTAGAACTTGAGATAAGCAGTTCTAAAATGAATTGGAAAGAGTTTGAACCGTTCATATTAACTGTTGTCTAAATTGATCTCATCCCTTTATCCTTCTCCCCCTCCAAAAAATAACTCCTTTTGATGGGTAGTGGATCAGACAAAGAAAGAGGCAGAACCTACACCAGAAACTGTGAAGTGTGATGAGAAGGAGACCACAAAGAACATCCAACAGGCAGTGAGCACTAAAGGTCCCCCTGAAAAACGCATGAGACTTCAGTGAGTATTGGACGAGAGAAGCTTGTAAGACTTCTTGTCCGTGATTATACCTCATACCGTGACAGGCTCTTGAACTTTGAAATTCTTTGTCACAACTCTCATTTGTATAGAATGTGCTTGCTCTTTATGCTCTTTAGGAAAGGATATAAGGACCCTCATGCTTTTGAGATGGATTTTGTATGTATCTTTTGTAACCTTTCCCCTACGGACTTGAGCAGCCTCCTCACTCACATGTGTACTGCTTACATATATTTGAAACCAAATTAAAGTATTTGTCTAAATTACTTTATCATGACTTTTCCCCCTTATTTCTCTCTCTGAAATATTTCCGGATGCACTTTGTAAACACAAAGGATTAAAGTAGTAAATACAAGTTTAGTTTCTTTTTTAGTTGTATATTTCTCAGTATTAAAATAATTCAGTTACTTAACAATTTGAATGGTAAAGAAATGGGAAAAAACTCACTTGCCTATACCATCACCTTACAAATCCTTTAACAGTTTTGTGAGTTTTCTTTGTCTTTTTTTTCTATGCATATTTTAGAAACCAAAACTTGTAATTATTCTGTTCATATAATTTTACTTTATCACATTATTATGTCTGTTGTAAGCACTTCTCCATGTTTACTTAGTTTTTATAGATTATTTATTTTAATGATTGAATAATTCCTGTGAGTGATTATACATTTTCTTAAACTCTTCTTGTGTTCTACTTAGGTTTTTCCCAATTTGCATTATTTTAAATGAAGCTGTTGTGATTACATTTGTCTATAATGACTTTCTGATATTTAGTATTTATTTCCTTAGGATAGAGTCCCAGTGGTAGAATCACCAGACTCTTTACTCCTAGTCCATATTGCCAAGTTATTTTTTCTCAAAAGGTTTGAACCAGTTGTCACTCAGCAAAGTATGAAAATATCAACCCCTCCAGAATTTACTACAAAAATGTTTTTTTATTATTTTAAGTGGTTGAATAATTGCTCATGTTTGACTTTTGCTTTTATGAAATGTCTGATTTTCTGTATTGTGTAAGATTTTTCTTTTAGCTTTGTATTTTGACATAATTTCAGGCTTACAGAAAAGTGTAAAAATAGTACAAAGGATTCCTACATATATATGCCTTTTGCCAAAACTCCTCATATGTTAACATTTTTCCATATTTGTTTTATTCTTCAATCTTTTCCTGTCCTCTCCCCCATCTCAGACTCTTGATGACAGTTGCTATTTTCCTCTCTATGTGTATGTGTATATATAATACACATCTATACACACCTTTTACTTTTGGATTAAGAGTCAATTGCAGACATGATGCCCATTTTCCTTAAGTACTTTTGTGTATATTCCCTAAAATCAAGGATATTCTCTTACATAGCTATAGTACAGTTATCAAAATTAAACTGATATGATACCATTACCTAATCTGTAGATCTCATTCATATCTTACCAGAGGTGTCAAGAATGTCATTTACAGCAAAAGAATATCCTGAATTATGCATTGGATTTAGTTGTACTGTCTCTTTAGTCTGTTTTAATCTGGAATAGTTCTTTGTTTTTCATGACTTGATATTTAGAGTTTAGGCCAGTTATTTTGTTGAATGTCTCTCAGTTTGCTTTTCTTTGATATATTTTCATGATTAAATTCACCTCTTGTGCTTTTATCAGGAATAACATGGAAAAGATGCTTGTTGGAGACACATGCTATTAAATTGCCTCATTTCTGATGATGTCAGCTTTACTTGGTTAAAGTTACTGTCTGTCAGGTTATTCTACTGTAAAGTTACTATTTTTTTCTTTTGTAATTTAGAGCTATCTTGGGGGGGGGGGGGAAATAGAGGTTTTGTAAATAGCATGGTATTCCTCAAATTTTTTTCCTACAAGTTAGCATCCATTGATAATTCTTGCCTGAATATGATGGTTGCCAAATGGTGAATTTCCAATTCCGGAATTCCTCTATGACTATTAGTTGGCTTTTTGCTATAAAGATGAGAGTTTTCCTTTCTCCCCTTCGTACTTATTTATATCATTTTGAACCTCTAGATTCTTATTTTATTTGATAAGTTGTATTTCTTTACTATTATTATTTATATTGATGCTCAAATTGTCCCAGATTGGGCCATGAGAGCCTCTTCATGCTGATTCCCGTGTCCCTTTGATATGACCCTCTCATTCATTGAGCATTTTCTTTACATTTTGGGACAGTAGGATATTCCACGTTCCTCCCAACCTTGGCCTGGAATCAGCCGTTTCTAAGGTCCCTAGTTCCTTTTGGTGGAGAATGCATTTGGAAATCAAGATTTTTGGGCTAGGTGTGTTCCTTTGCTATTGTGTTATTGCTTCTAGGCCCTTTCACCTGACACAGTTAAGAACTAAATACTATATACTTACATTTGAGTGAATACACATACGTCTCCACACATACATCTATATTTATTAAAAGCCATCAATTCACACTAATACCACCAATTCCAGCCCATCACCACAGGGTTCACTCTGTCCTCTTCTATATGTATAACTCTCTCACATAGGTGAGAATGCTGGTTCCTGTTATCCACAGTATTTTTACTTGCTTAATCCTATAATAGCAAAGTAGTTTTAGAATTGCTAACCTGTACCTCTGCCAAAAAGAGACCTCCTAATTAGAGTTCAGAGTTTGCTTATTTCTTTTTATAAGTTTAGCTTGAAGCTATATAATTTAGATATTGTGTTTTAAAATTACTTTTGTTCAGCCCAGTTGGTGTAGCTCAGTGGTTGAGCGTCGACCCATGAACCCGGAGGCACAGTTCAATTCCGGTCAGGGCATATATTGGGTTGTGGGCTTAAGCCCCAGTAAGGGGTGTGCAGGAGGCAGCCAATCAATTATCCTCTCTCATCATTGATGTTTCTATACCTCTCCCTCTCTCTTTTGCTCTCTGAAATCGATTTTAAAATATTTTACAATGCTAATTACTTAGAAGTAATTTTTACCTTAAAGTTAAATTGCAGCAAAAGAAGTAAAGCTGAGCCCTGGCTGGTGTGGCTCAGTTGGTTGGAGAGTCATCCTGTACACAGAAAGGTCGTGGATTTGATTCCTGGTCAAGGCACATAGCCAGATTTCAGGCTCGATCCCTAGTAGGGGGCTTTCAGGAGGAAGCCAATTGATTCTCTCTCATTGATGTTTCTATCTCTCTCTCCCTCTCCCTTCCTCTCTCTGAAATCAATAAAAACTATATTAGCCCTAGCTGGTTTGGCTCAGTGAATAGAGCGCTGGCCTGTGGACTGAAGGGTCCCGGGTTCGATTCCAGTCAAGGGCACATGCCCAGGTTGCTAGATCCTCAGTGGGGGGCATGCAGGAGGCAGCCTATCAATATCAGTGATTTTCTCTCATCATTGATGGTTCTCTCTCTCCCTCTCCCTTCCTGTCTGAAATCAATAAAATATATTTAAAAATAAAAACTATATTAAAAAATTACTTTGGCTCACTTTTTTTTCTCTTCAGTGTGGTTACATTACTCATTTATTGGGTTGTTTGGTTGATTTTATTCTGTTCTGAATTTCATTTTAGTTTTTCCCCTTCATATTAATTTCTGTTTTGTTGTATTGTTTGAGGCATGTGAGATGTTAACTTGGTTATAAATGTCAGAACTGTCAAAAAAGATTCTAAGTATTATGCCCCTTCATCCTCTGGCCCACTCATTTCTTTTGTCTTTTCCACCTCATTCCCTACCCATCCCCTCAAAAGTAAGCAATTTAATTATTCTCTAGTTTACCTGTACTGTATTTATTTTACAACAATATATAGGTATATTCTTATTTCCCCTCTTACACAAAAGGCAGCATATTATATAAACTTTTGCACTTTGCTTATTTCCCACTTATTTAAGCATGAACTTTTGACATAAAGATATTAACTCTTTCTTTGTCATACTTGCTTCAAGTATTTTTCCAGCATAGCTCCTTTTCTTATAACTACATTGCTGCAAAATATCACTTAATAGAAAAGCACACAAAATATTAGAGTACAACTCATTGTACCTGTGTAACTCAACATTGCCAGTACCTCAGAAACCACTTTATGTTCCCTTCTATTTACAATGCTTGTCCTTCTGATTCTGATCCCTAATTTTTTTTGGTAATCATTTGTTTTCTTTACATTTTTACTATGTAACAATGTATCCATAAATAAATGTTTTGATTTCCTATTTTTCTTGTCAACCTTTTATTTTAGTTGTATTCACTATAGTAATTTCAAAATATACAAACATATAAACCAAAATGTGAGCGTAAAAGAGAATTATTATTTCTATTTCAACTAAGTCTAATGTGTTAAAAAGATTTGCTAAGGGCTAGATGTTTAGAAAAACAGTCAATGAAGAGTGGATAAGGCAATTGCAAAAGATTGAGGAGAAATATCAATCTAGATAGAGTGTGCACCTGGATTGCTTTGCGAATGTTTTTAAGTCCTCACTGCATTTTAAAGAACCTGAAACCAGAAATCTTAAACAATATTTTAAGGGAATGACTGGTGTCCTTATAAAAAGAAGTCCAAGTGAAGAGACAAATGGAAAATGTTAAGTGAAGATGGTGGATTGGAGTGATGCATCTGCAAGCCAGGGAATGCCAAAGATTGCATCAAATCACCAGAAGCGAGGAAGATGTAAGGAAAGATTCCCCTGCAGGTTTCAGGGACAGTGTGGCCCTGCTGACACCTTGCTTTTTGACTTCTAGCTTTCAGAACTTTTGAGACAATAAATGTCTGTTGTTTTAAACAACCAGTTTGTAGTACTAGTTACGGCTGCCCTAGGAAACTAATAGTGGTGTACATGTGCTCATGTTGCTGTTTTACTCAGATTGCTGGGTCATAAGTATGTCTTTATTCAACTTTAGTTGATAATGCTAAAACATTTTCCAAAGTGATTGTACTAGCTTATACTTTGGTCAGTTGGGTTTGAGTTCATGCTGTTCTATTCTTTTGTTGATCTTTGATATTGTCAGTTAAAGAAAAAATCAGTGATTCTGATGGTGTACAATGGTATCCTGTTGAAGCTGAAATTTGTATTTCCTGGCGATTGATTATGTTAAGCATCCTTTTGCACATTAAATTTTTTTTTCATCTATCTGTCTTACAGCATTGGAAAAATTGTTTATATGTTTTGGATAGGAGTCCCTTGTCAGTTACATGTATTGTGTTTAAATGTATCTTCTCAACTCTGGCTTGCCTTTTTACTTTATTAATGGTGGCCTAAAATTTTAATGTAGTTCACTTTTCAATCTTTTCCTTTACTTTTACTGCTTCCTTGTGTCTTATTTGAGATATTTCTCCACATTGAGGTTATAAAGATGTTTAGAAGCTTCATTATTTTACATTTCACATTTAGGAGTACATCCATTTGTTTGGGATTGACCTATAGGTCAATTTGGGGAGAACTGATGTTTTAGCACTATCAAGTCATCAGGGCCACAAACATTCTGTATTTCTCTATTAAGTTTTCTTTAATTTCTGTCAACAAAGTTTTGCGTTCTCAGCATTTTTTTTAAAAATAATGTAAATGGAGCCACATTATAATGGAGTCAGGGCTGCCACCCCAGAGGAACTCATAGCACATCTTATGTCTTAAACCTTTGGAATGTTAAAACAGGGCAGAATAACTTGAAACTGGCTCTGAACTAACAGTGTGTTTCAAACAATTGTTTGCAGAGATAACAAGAAAACATGACTACTGGACTAAAAATTAAAAATATTGTTTAGAATTAGCATCACTATGTAAGCTTATCTGCACTTATAGAAATTGTAAAAAAATATTTTTTAATTTATTAATTTTATAGAGAGAGAGGAAAGGGGGAGAGCAAGAGAGAAACATCGATTTGTTGTTCACCTATTTAGCCATTCATTGGTTGATACTTGCATGTGCCCTGACTGGGGATCAAACCCTCAACCTTGATGTATCTGGTCGTAGCTCTAACCAGCTGAAATACCCGGCCACAGCCCCAAATAGCTATTGTTTTATCTCAAATAAATGCTTGTTGCCTCTCACTTTGGCCTTTTATTTTTAGGTTAAAAGTATATACACATACACATTCTTTTTACTCATTAACAGTCAAAGGACATTTGAGTTGTTTCCACCCTTTGACTACTTTAATAATGCTGCTGTGAACATTGATGTACAAATATCTGTTCGAGTCCCCGCTTTCAATTCTTTTTGTGAAAGTACCCAGAAAAGGTAATTCTATTTTTAATGTTTTTGAGAAACCACTAAATTGGGTTCCATGGCAGCTGCATCATTTTATATTATAACCAGCAAAGCACAAGGGTTTCAGTTTGTCCACAGCCTCACCAACACTTGTGATTTTCTGTGGTGTTTTTTGGGGTGTGTGTGTGTTTTATAATAGCCATCATCATAATGGGTGTAAAGTGGTATCTCATTATTGATTTTGATTTGCATTTATCTAATGCAGTTGTGATACCAATTCTAATGTATGTTTTTTCCATACCACCAGGCAATTCTCTAAGGCACCTGCTGGGTGTCCTACAACTCAATTCTGACATCATCTACCTGGAAATAGCATAGTCTCAGGGGCTCAGTCTAGAAGACTGCCCCACTAAAGATGCAAATTGCAAATCCAGGTGTGTCAACCTGGGCTTTGACTATTATAAATCAGGAGGTTCCCATGACCTCTGGTGATTTGGGGGTTGACAGGATCTGTAAGTAGTAGATCTTCTGGGTGTGGTAGTTTCCCATTCCTCCTGCTAGCCATAAGTTACCTGAGGCACTGATTACCTTCTAGTCACTAGTCCCTAGGAACATTTCCTATCCTTGCCTTCTTCATTATAATTTCTTTTTCTCCCCCTTGCTTGCTCTCTGCTCGCTTCATTTCTGTTGCTGTTGTAAGCTATCCCTTATCAGTGTGTCTTAATCTTGGGCCCTTTTCCTTTTCTCTGCTCCCTCTACTCTCAAATCCTCAAGCCTACATGACTTTAATTATCTTTTATATGCTGGAGACTCCCAAATGTATATATTGAGGTGAGATTTCTTTGCTGAATTTGAAATTTGCTTGCTCTCTGCTCGCTTCATTTCTGTTGCTGTTGTAAGCTATCCCTTATCAGTGTGTCTTAATCTTGGGCCCTTTTCCTTTTCTCTGCTCCCTCTACTCTCAAATCCTCAAGCCTACATGACTTTAATTATCTTTTATATGCTGGAGACTCCCAAATGTATATATTGAGGTGAGATTTCTTTGCTGAATTTGAAATTGATTATTCAGTTTATTCCCCCCCCCCCCCCCTTCCATTCCTTTTTTCCTCCATCAGTGCAGGTCAAGGGAGTAACAATAAAGGTTCTGAGGTGGAGTAAGCTTTGGTGTGCTAGTGTATCAGCAAGGAGAACAGCCGAGTGAACAAAGGACAGAATACGTAGGAGATGTATCAGAGAGGTAAAGAGGGAGGGAGGGGGTATATTGGGTAGGACCTTGTAGAACATTCTATAGACTTACTGTGAATGACATGGGAAACTATTGGAGGATTCTGAGCAAAGTAATGATAGGGTATGACTTATATTGTAACACAACCACTGCCTCCTGTGTGGGAATTGAGTGTTGGGGATAAGAATGGAAGCAGAAGATAAGTTAGATTGTGGGAGTAATCAAGGTGGGAGATGATGGTAGTTTTAACCAGTAGGATAATTGTGGGGGTTGTGAGAAGTGATCAGATTCTATGTCTATCTTGAAGGTTGAAACAACAGGGTTTGCTGATAGATTGGATATGAGGTAGGACAAAAAGAAGAATCAAGGATAACATTTTTGTTCTGAGCCTCTCAAAGGATAGAATTATCATTAACAGAGATGAGGAAGACTGTGGGACAAACTGGTTTAGGGGTGAGGGTGGGAGGGGGAGATAAAGTGTAGTATGGACATATTTATTTTGAGATGCCAATTAGACATTCAAGTGGTGATGCCAAGTAGGCAGTTAGAAGCACAAATCTGGATTTTAAAGAAGTCCCAGCTGGAGATACACATTTTGCAGTCATCAGCATATGTACGGTCTTTAATACCGTGAGATGGATGAGATCACCAGTAGGATGAGTGTAGAGAGAGGGGGAAAATGTTCAAGGACTGAGCACTAGAACACCCCCAACATTTAGAGTTGGGGATATAGGAAAGTCACAGTGAAGTAGCTGCCAGTGAAGTGGGCCCATGAAAACCAAATGAAAAGGCAATTCAAGAAGGAAGTAATTAGCTTTGTTAAATGCTGATGGTAATTTTTTGCAGATAACTCTTCCCTTTGTGTGGAATTGATGCATTCTGTCTTTCAGCTTGCTTATTTTTGCTTCATTTTTACATCTCAGATCAAATGTCTCTTCCTCAGGGAAGCCTTTTCTGAATCACAGACTAGTTTATACATTGTCATAGGCCCTAATTTTCTTTTTTGGGGATTCTCAACACAGTCGTACTTAGTTACTTGTTTAGTATCTGACGTCTGTGTTAGACTTTAACATCCATGAGCAACGTCAGCTTTGCTTGCTGCTGTATCCCCAGCATTTCTCAGTGCCCAACATCAGTAAATCTTTGTTGAATGAAAGGATGAATGAATGCACGACCGTGTCCATTGTACTGTGACTAACATTTTAGAATGACTTCGACAACTCCACCCTAATAATCTTGGCCCAATTCATACTTTGGATCTTGAGCAATATCATTCCTCAGCAAGAGGCTGAGTTCTTGCCCTTCACTTTTGCCCAGTAGAGTGCAGAGGGTCACATTGTTCTTACCATCCTTACTGTGTGGCTGGTATTGTACTTGTGCAGTCTCCAATGTCTGCAAGAACCTTGGAAGTTTTAATAGCCGTGTTTCAAACAAGGAAGTAAAAATTGGTGGAGGTTAAAGTGTACTTAAGTTGTTATTAATGCTAAGTGACAGAACTTGGATTCTCAGACTTTAAAGGTTGTGTATTCCATGCCATGTGGATTTTAAACACTCATTTAATGATTTAGAGCAAAGTCTAGGGTTCAAATACAACTTCACTTTTTTCCAGATGTCTCATAAGTTAACCAATCCTTCTGTGCCTAAGTTCTCCCAACTATAAAATGGGGATAATAGCAAAATGCATCTGTTAGGATTGTTTTGAAAGTTAAATGAGTTCATTAATATTAATATTGTTTTAGGTTAGAACCTGATACTTGCTAAGTACTCAATAAGCGTTGGCTATTTTCTTTTTTAAAAAAATATATATTTTATTGATTTTTTACAGCGAGGAAGGGAGAGGGATAGAGAGTTAGAAACATCGATGAGAGAGAAACATTGATCAGCTGCCTTCTGCACGCCCCCTACTGGTGATGTGCCCGCAACCAAGGAACATGCCCTTGACCGGAATCGAACCTGGGACCCTTGAGTCCACAGGCTGATGCTCTACCCACTGAGCCAAACTGGTTAGGGCAAGCGTTGGCTATTTTCATTATCACTTTTCCTTCTGAGGTAACTCAGTTGTCATCTCTCTTTGGAAACGTTTCTGATCGCCTCCCCTCCACTCCAATAACTTGTGCTGCCAAGAACCCTGTGCACACCATCTTACCATTCCACTATAATTTTGTATTGTCTTTTTACCCCAGCTGGACACTGAGCAACTTGGAGGGCAAGAGAATCTTCACAGCTCTGCACAGTGTACTTGACACTACATATACACACAGACACAGACACACGCACACGTGGTTTCTAATAGCCACAGCAGTAACTCTAAGGTTTGGCTCATTTATTATTTTTATTTTATACTATACTTTTTCTCACTAGATTCCTTTGTGAAATAAATTCACTGGAGAACTTTTCAGGTCATTGCTTACTTTTATGAAGATCATAAAAACAAAGTATGTTTTACTGTGCTTTCCTTTGACTCCATGACTTTTGTCTTTTTATATCTCTTTATAATTTTGGGGCCCTTTTCTGGCTATTTTGTTTATAAACCTTGTTCTTTCTTCTGATTTGCTCTACCAGTTCTCCTCCAGATATTACAAAGGGAACTTGTGCCTTTTAAGGCTTTGTCTTAGTGATTATGCCACACACTTGTTCCCTTAGACCTGGTTAAAGGGTGTAGCCACAGAGCTAATGTGATGAAAGCACTGAAACACATTTCCAGGATTCCCCACTGAGTGCAACATTGCCATAAATGGAAAGAACTGAGAACTTACTAAGGAACAGCAAAAGACATGTAATTTCAGAAGTTGAGTGGCTATTGATCTTTCAACTAGAGGCCCAATGCACGAAATTTGTGCAAGGGGCTTGGCCACCACCACGGCTTCCTCCAGAAGGACATCCAGAAGGACGTCTGGTCTAATTAGCATATTATGCTTTTATTATAGACTAGAGGCCCAGTGCACGGTTAAATCATGCGCAGTTAGGATCCCTAGGCCTAGCTGCAATCAGGGCCATGTCCACTGCCCAGCATCGCTCCTTCACCTCTGTGGCCCCTGCCCCGTGAACCTCCACGCTTACAGCCCCCCGCTCCCGCAAGGCTCCTTGGCCTCAGCCGCCCACGCCCCACGCCCCACAATGCTCCTCCGCCTCAGCTGCTCCGCGAAGCTCCACACTAACAGACCCTGCCCCGCGAGGCTCCTTGGCCTCAGCCGCTGCCCGGGCGACACTCCTCCACCTCAGCCACCCTGTGAAGCTCCATACTCAGCCCCTGCCCCACTCCTCGGCCTCGCCTCTGCCACCCCTGCCCCGTGACACTCCTCCACCTCAGCTGCTCCGCGAAGCTCCATGCTCACAGCCCCTGCCCTGCGAGGCTCCTCAGCCTCCGCGGCCCCGCCCTGCCATGCTGTGAGAGCCGGACTGGTCATTTGGTCCTTTGGGCCCACAGCTCCCTCCTCCTGCCGCTGTGCCGCGGGCGGTCAGGGACCCACAGCTCCCGCTCCCTTAGCTCCCTAGCCTGCTGTTTGGTCGTCCATCTGGTCGTTTAGGTCATGATGGCACCTGGCTTTTTATATATTAGGGTTAAACATAAAGAACCAAGAAAATCTATCTTTTGATCACACTTTCTAAATTAATGGACTGTGGGTCATTGGACAATGATCATGCAATTATCTTCTCTTTCCAAATACATATATATATTTAAAATTCTTTATTGTTTAAAGTATTACATAAGTCTCCTCCCCACTCCCCCAAGTGACCTCTCCCCAGCCGCTCCCACCCCCCTCCAAAGATATTTTCTTTGAACCAGTAAATATTTTGCAGTTCTTTCATTTCCTGTTTTAAGTTGTAAGGGTATTTTCTTGTTTAGGAACTCTTAAAAATAGTACTCTGATAAAAACATCAGACATTGAGCCCTGGCCAGTGTAGCTCAGTTGGCTGGAGCATCATCCCATACATTGAAAGGTTGCCAGTTTGATTCCTAGTCAGGGCACATACCTAGACTGCGACTTTGATCCCTAGTGGGGGGCATACAGGAAGCAACCAATTGATGTTTCTCTCTCTCTCTCTCTCTGGCTGGGTCTCTGTTTCTGTCTCTCTCTCTTTCTCTCTCCTTTTCCCTCTAAAATCAGGGTTGAGGGGCATATCCTCCAGTGAGGATTACAAACAAACAGACCATAAGATGTTAAGGCAAGGAAAAAGTGTGTGAACAGAAAATTATTGTGCAAATATTTTCTGTTAATAGTGAGGGAAGGGGACTGCCCCTGGGAGCTGGGCTGCTGTCTGAGCTTTCTCCATAGCCTGTAAACTCACAGTAGGAAGGAGCCCACCCATACCGACCGTGGCAGTGCTCTTCATCATTGCACAGTCCTCTCTGATGACATTTCTCTAATCTGTAGTCACAGTTGAGTGTTAAAGAATTGATACAACTCCTCATGCATATGTATTTTTATTGATATCAGAGGTGAAGGGAGAGGAGAGATAGACATCAATGATGAGAGAGTCAATGATGGACTGCCTCCTGCACGCCCCCTATTAGGGATCAAGCCTGCAACCTGGACATGTGCCCTGGACCCGAATCAAACCCGGGACCCTTCAGTCCACAGGCCGACGCTCTATCCACTGAGCCAAACCAACTAGGGTGACTGTTGGACATTTTGAGATAATAGTAGGTACTGTCACCACAAGTCATCTCATCCTGCACATAGAAATCCTCAGTGCACCACCTTGATCTTCCTTTGCACCAGTCGGGAAGGTCACATTCACTGATGTGTATTCTACAGGGCTTTCCAGGAGAGGTCCGAAAGAATTGTATACCCAAGGTTTCAATTTATAACATCATTTGAGGGCCATACAAAATTATCAGCTTAAAAATTAGCCTGCTATACTTGGGTCAAACATTTAATTAACTCACCCCTAATGCCTTGGCAGGGGCCAGACCAAATGATTAAAAGGGCCTTACACGGCCCACGGGCCGGACGTTCCCCTTTTCTGCTGTAGACAAATGCTGTGGATGCAGCCCTCTAAGTGCAGGCTGTTGTTGGGGGCACAAGGGGATTGCTTGAAGCTACTCATTGTCTACACTATCATGAAAGTGCAGCAGGGAACACAGAAGGCTGATAGACCTTGGGCTTTAGCAAGGGCTAAAAGCTATGCACCGATTGTTCTGTTGAGACAATGGTGGCTCAAGTCAATCCCCTAACCCAGGGGTCCTCAAACTTTTTAAACAGGGGGCCAGTTCACTGTCCCTCAGACCGTTGGAGGGCCAGACTATAATTAAAAAAAAAAAAAACTATGAACAAATTCCTATGCACACTGCACATATCTTATTTTGAAGTAAAAAAACAAAACGGGAACAAATACAATATTTGTATTTGCATGTGGCCCGCGGGCCGTAGTTTGAGGACCCCTGCTCTAGATCTTTAGAAGCAATCAAGTCCAGCTGGAATGCCCCTTTGCAAGTATCAAGGTTTTTTCCCTTCTCAGTGTCCTAACTTCCCACTCAAATCTTGGCAAATCTATGTATTCAACTTACATTGTGGTTCTGAAACTCCACAGTTAAAATTTGATTTTCTATGAGGTAAGCCTGTGTCGAAAACAAATGAGACATTCTTTTAGGTCCACCATTCTCAGCTCTCTGGGCTGAGAATTTAGAACCTTGAACTTCATTGTGCAACTTCTGCAGTAGAATTCAATATGGCCAACCTGCCCCTCAGTCCTTGAGGTACTTTTAGTCATCTTCACAGCTTGGTCCCCCACACACTTGCTTCAATAGGACATTTCATCACAATCCATATTGGGTGGTAATTTGTGATGTTACTACATGCCCATTCCCCATTGGACAGGAGCTCAGCAATGTGTTAAAGCCATGCATATGCTCAAACCAATCCCAGAGTCCCATTTTGTCTGTCTTGGCAGCACTCTTGGTACCAAATTCTATATCTATCAGGATCTAGTCAGAAAAGAGAAAAATCCAAGCATAATTAATATAAGAAAATTTTTAAAAGGTGCTAAAAACCTGAATAGATAAAAAGGAAGCAACACTGGGGTGTACTGAGGTATGAGTTGCCATAGGAGACCCACCCCTAAGAATGGGGGAACAAACGGAAGAGGTTGGGGTTATCATAAGGTAGAAACTCTCATAAGGGCCTCATAGACCTAGAGCTGGACTGTAGAAGATTGGGCATTTCCCAGGTGATGCTGGTAATTTAGGAACTCAGAAAAGGAGCATCGTGGAGCCGATAGCTGTACCTCTTATAAGGTAATGCTGAGTTTGTGCTGGTTACTTAGGGACTTGGAAGAAGTTCCACCATAACTGGGACTCAGATCTCGGAGAGAGGTGCCATATACCTGGGGCTTACATCAAGGCACTTTGGGCATGGCCTGGAACATCAGAGAGGGACCCTGGCTGACTGGTGTGGGCTGCCTAGGGTACTGGAGCATAGCTCTATACATCCAGTCCTCAGGAGGGCGCCCTGTCCTGCGGTACTGATACCTTTGACAGGGCTTGATGGAACTGGTTCTGGGTCTTTATGGTAACCAACCCTCACCATCAGAGCAAGGCTCCACTGCTGGGGATTCACAGAAAGTCACAGCAGGCAAATAGGTAGTAACAAGTCCCTTCGCCTCTGCTTTTGCCTTTTATTCTCCCTCTAGTGCCCTTCTTGGTAAAACTTCAGGAAGCCAAATAGCGATGGAGAAAGGCACCATGCAGAGCCTCAGCTCCAGCTTCATAAACAAGGTATAAGTTTTAGTTTTGGAGTTTAGAAAATAGTTGATAATTAGCATAAGAAGGGACAGCAGAATGCTGCTCTAGCTTCTATGGTGACAGGTAATAGCAGGTGACATGATCATGATCTCTGTGAAGCTGTCTGATATCTGTTTTTTGGGTTTCATTTAGCTGTGGCTCACTAAATTGAGTTCATGACCCTGGATGGTTTCTGACCCAAGTTTGAGAAACACTGAATTAGGCCATGACTGAGAATGAGTGGAGACATGGTAAGGAAGGGGTTTGTTATAGCTGCTGGAAATATATAGGGTGTCCCAAAGAATGTATACACATTTTGAATGATTATAAACTCACTGTTTATTAACATACAGTTCATTTTTAAAATGTAAAAGCATCTACATGAATGAATAATTTTTGTTGTCAACACCTGTTTTCAAACTGATGACCTTTCTGGTCCTGGCACTGCTGATAACGCGAAGCAATGGAATCGCGAATATCATGAATCGTTTCGCCTGGCTTTTGTGGCTCAGAGAGTGATTGTCAACCCCTGAACCAAGAAGTCACCAGTTTGATTCCCAGGTCAGGTACTCAGTCCCCAGTAGGGGGCGTGCAGGAGGCAGCATTTCAATGATGTTTCTTTCTCATTGATGTTTCTATCTCTATCCCTCTCCCTCCCTCTCACTCTAAAAGTCAATAAAAACATATTTTTTAAAAAAAAGAATAATTTCATTTGGTATTTGTGTGCCCTCAATTTGTCAACTGTTGCAGGTTTTGTACCACAAACTTTATCTTTTATGTATCCCCATAAAAAAAAGTCTAGTGGATAAATTTTCTTTGTTCAAAGCTTAGTCTGGCTTCACCCATTATTCCAAATCAGTTCAACCTGAAAAGGAGTGAAAATTAAGTGAGTTATCAGCTGTTAAAATAATTATACAAGCAGTGTTTGTACTTCAACTGCATTTTCAAACTCCCAGTAGCATTTTAGGATGAATTTTCTGTTTTCAAAACGTAGTCTGGCTGAAAAGAAAGAAATGTCAGTTGAACTGTCAACTGTTAAAGTGTGTATACATGCTTTGGGGATATCCTGTAGGAGAAAGAATTAATAATCGATACAGAGGATACACTACTTGAAGTGCTGATAATGCTGGAAAGGAAGGGCTTTGGAGTGACACCTGTTCACATAATTAATGGCAAGGTGATGTTCCTTCAGAGCTTATCTTTGGAGTCATGCAGCAGTGACAAAGCCTGATATGTCTCAAAGATTCTTGGCAATAAACTTTTCTATGACCACATCACGTTTCTGATAAAATTTAATATGGGTTACTTTCTTTATAACATTTTATTGTTAACGAGAGGCCTGATGCACAAAATTCATGCAAGAGTAGGCCTTTCTTCCCCAGCTGCCGGCACCGGCTTCCCGCTGGCACCCGGGACACGGGCTTCTCTCAGGCCGCCGGCAGGCACCCGGGACCCAAGCTTCCCTTGCAGCCCCAGTTTTGTCCAGAAGGTCATATTATGCTTTTCTTTTTCTTTCTTTTTTAAAAAATATATATTTTATTGATTTTTTACAGAGAGGAAGGAAGAGGGATAGAGCGTTAGAAACATCGATGAGAGAGAAACATCGATCAGCTGCTTCCTGCACACCCTCAACCGGGGATGTGCCCACAACCAAGGCACATGCCCTTGACCAGAATCAAACCTGGGACCCTTCAGTCCGCAGGCCGACGCCCTATCCACTGAGCCAAACCGGTTAGGGCTATGCTTTTATTTTTATAGAAGATAATCCTCTTCCAACAAATGCTTACCCAACTTAGTATCTCCAGATCTGTAGCAAATACCAAGGGTATCATGGAGAGAGACCTGGAGAGGAAATCTGGTAATTAGGATTTCACCTCTGTCAGAGATACTTTCTTAAAGAGGTTTCATCTAATATTCTTGGTTTTTGGCCCTAGCTGGCTCAGTGGATAGAACGTCAGCCTGCGGACTGAAGGGTCCCGGGTTCCATTCCAGTCAGGGCACATGCCCAGGTTGCGGGCTCGATCCCCAGTAAGGGGCATTCAGGAAGCAGCCAATCAAGGATTCACTCTCATCATTGATGCTTCTATCTCTCTCCCCCTCTCTCTTCCTCTCTGAAATCATTAAAAATATATTAAAAAAAAATAATATTCTTGGTTTTTGGTAGCTATACATTCTAAAAAATTACCCACATGTATGCAGGTGTTCTTTTTTTTTTAAAATGGTTTTATTGATTTTAAGGAGAGAGAAACATGGATGTGAGAGAGAATCATTGATCGGCTGCCTCCTACATGTCCCCTACTGGATCAAACTCACAGCCCATGCATGTGCCCTGACCAGCAATCGAACCATGACCTTCTGGTTTATAGGTCGACACTCAACCACCGAGCCACGCCAGCCAGGCAAATTATCGATACTTTTAACTGAAAGTCAGTGAATGAGAAAAATTAGTTTTTGCCTGAGCTAAAATTTATATTTGCAACAGGAGTGATGTCAGTTCACTCAAATTGTGGTCTTTTGAACATTTTAACAAACTGATTCTAGGTTTAAATTCCTCAGTCCAACTTTCTCTAGAGAATTCAGCTAACTCACCAGTCATGCAAAAACATAGAATAGAATCTGTATTTATGCAACCAAGATAAGTATCTTGTGATTGAGAACATAATGTCCTGGACTGGGTAGAGAGAAGGCTGCTGCCTTTATGTTGTAGGCCAGGGGTCCTCAAACTTTTTAAACAGGGGGCCAGTTCACTGTCCCTCAGACCGTTGGAGGGCCGGACTATAGTTTAAAAAAAAACTATGAACAAATTCCTATGCATACTGCACATACTTATTTTGAAGTAAAAAAACAAAATGGGAACAAATACAATATTTGTATTTGCATGTGGCCCGCAGGCCATAGTTTGAGGACCCCTGTTGTAGGCAATTGGGCTGTTTGCCTTGCCCCCAACTAGCAGCCCCACCCCATATCACTCCATCAGCATGGCTGCCTCCTTGGCCATTTGTCTGGTCCTTTCTGCAGATAAGCATGCATTATAAAATAAAAAATTGTCTTCATTAGAGGGGGTCTCAAAACTAATGACTCCCTTAAGTGGGGCTTACTTTGATAGCTAACTTCAACCCGAATGGGGAATAGATAAGATGTCTGCACAAGAAAAGGGGAGATGGAACAAATTGTTTGAATAAAGGGACCAAAAATGGTGGGTTTTGGGTGGCGGGGGGTCCACATACTTGTTGAAGATAGCAGGGTCATAGTTGATTTAGAGTAGAGGAAAAATGTGGGAGTGTTTTTTTTTTTGTTTTTTTTGTTTTTTTAATTTTTTATTTTAATATATTTTATTGATTTTTTACAGAGAGGAAGAGAGAGGGATAGAGAGTTAGAATCGATGAGAGATGAGAGAGAAACATCGATCAGCTGTCTCCTGCACACTCCCTACTGGGGATGTGCCCGCAACTAAGGTACATGCCCTCAACCGGAATCAAACCTGGGACCCTTGAGTCCGCAGGCCGATGCTCTATCCACTGAGCCAAACCGGTTAGGGCGAGGTCAGTGTTTTTAATATAAAAATGTTTATGCCAGTTTACATGTTTAGAAAATAGTATGTAATAAATCTTTACGTATCTACTATCCAGGTTCAACCACAATCCACCTATGATAAGTCTCATCTGTTTTTCTGGAAACCTACCCTTTTGCCCAACCCCCCCCCCCCAACACACACACTTCCCCTTACATATAAATAAGAGCAATCTCAGGTAATTTATTGATTCAAGCGTTGTCCCAATTGAAGAATCACTTTACCTCACTTTCTTCTCTCTCCTTCTCTTTCCCACTCTCCCTCCCCTCCCCACCCCATTTTAGCTCTATTTTCAACTCTCAGCACTGCAGCTCTGATGGTCCAACTCTTCTAAAACACACATCTGTAAAGGTCAGCCCTGCACCCTGAGCAGCTCAAGGGAGGAACTGTACCAGCAGTGTCTCACGCCTCCGCCTTTCTCTGCCCTGGACTGATGGTTCCATAATGGCAGTGGATGAGGCCCTGGTGCACATCAAGGTCAATCTTCTATTGCTTTGGTTTGGGGTGTCTCTGTCCAATTCTGGCCACTCTCAGGCCAAGCCCTCTCAGGGCTTCTCCAGAGAAGTCGTGATCCCCTTGAAGGTGACCAGCAGGGACCAAGATGCTAAGGCTCCGGGCTGGCTCTCCTACAGCCTGCGGTTCGGGGGCCAGAGACACATTGTCCGCATGAGGGTCAAGAAGTTCCTGGTTTCCAGACACCTACCAGTGTTCACCTACACGGACCAGCATGTCCTCCAGGAGGATCAGCCTTTTGTTCCTGATGACTGCTACTACCATGGTTATGTGCAGGGGGTCCCAGGGTCCCTGGTTGCCCTCAGTACCTGTTCTGGAGGTTTTCGAGGAATGCTACAGATAAATGACCTTGCTTATGAAATCGAGCCCATCAGGCACTCTACCACATTTGAACACCTGGTGTATAAGATAGACAGTGATGGTACACAGTTCCCACCTATGAGATGTGGCTTGACAGAAGAGAAAATAGCACGCCAATTGGAGTTGCAAGAGTTGCCTAAGTCCACTCTGATGCAAAGTTCTTATATGAACTGGTGGACTCACTTGCGATTTCTTGAGCTGGCAATAGTTGTGGACCACTTTCGATACATTTACTCTGGAAGTAATGTGTCAGCAGTGCAGCGTGAACTACTTAATGTTGTCAGTATGATAAATCTCTTATACCGCCCTTTCAAGCTTAATGTAATTTTGACCGGAGTTGAGGTCTGGAATCAAAGAAACCTAGTTCCCACTGATGACATGGATCAGCTTCTGGATGACTTTGGTCTCTGGAAGTTTGTCAATCTTGATGGCCGACTGCAACATGATGTGGGCCATCTTTTCATAAAAAAATTCTTTGGGATTAAGCTTGGTATTGCCTACACTTCAGGAGTATGCCGGAAGCCTTTTAATACTGGAGTTGATGTTTTCCTAGACCACAATGTGAACTCTTTTGCACTTACTGTGATCCATGAGCTTGGTCATAATATGGGTATGCAGCATGACACTGCATGGTGTGTGTGTGGTTTCAAGTGGTGCGTAATGGCAGCCATGAAACGGCTAACAATTAAATTCAGCAACTGCAGTTATGCCCAGTATTGGGACACTACGATTCGTACCGGTTCATGTATTTACACTCCTCCATCTCCAGGGAATATTTTTAGGTTACAGTATTGTGGGAACCTAGTTGTTGAAGGAGGAGAGGAGTGTGACTGTGGATCTGTAAAGCAGTGTGAACAGGATCCCTGTTGTCTGTTGAACTGCACTCTGAGCCCTGGTTCTGCTTGTGCTTTTGGGCTGTGTTGCAAAGACTGCAAGCTCATGCCATCAGGGACTTTGTGCAGACAACAGATCAGTGAATGTGACCTTCCAGAGTGGTGCAATGGGACATCCCACCAGTGCCCAGAAGATGGATATGTGCAGGATGGGATTCCCTGTGGTGACAATGCCTACTGCTATGAAAAGAGTTGTAATAGCCACGACAAGCAGTGCAGGGAGATTTTTGGAGAAGATGCAAGGAGTGCATCTCAGGAGTGCTACAAAGAAATCAACTCCCAGGGAAGCCGTTTTGGCCACTGTGGTCTAAATAGTACGACATACCTAAAATGTAATACCTCAGATATCTTCTGTGGGAGAGTTCAGTGTGAAAACGTATCAGTTATTCCTAAGCTAACAGAACATACTACAGTACATCAGCTTCAGTTAAATTTCACCAGTTGCTGGGGCACTGATTATCATTTAGGGATAACCATACCTGATATTGGTCTAGTGAAAGATGGCACAGTGTGTGGTCCAGGAAAGATATGCGTCCACCAGAAGTGTGTCGATATGACTCTTGTATCACAAGACTGTCAGAATGAGAACTGCCACATGAGGGGAGTCTGCAATAATAAACAGCATTGCCACTGCAGCCAAGGGTGGGCACCTCCCAACTGCACGCTAAAAGGCGATGGGGGTAGTATTGATAGCGGCCCACCTCCTTCTACGAAAGGACCACAGGCAAAGTTGTCTTACCTTTTTTTATTGTGGCTTATTCCTTTATTTTTATGTTGCTTCCTTCTGCTTTGTATGAAAAAGAAAAGAAAAAAGGAAGAAGTGGTAGAGGGAAAAAAAGAAGAAGAAGAGGTAGAGGCAAAAAAAGAAGAAGAGGTAGAGGGAAAAAAAGAAGAAGAAGAGGTAGAGGCAAAAAATGAAGAAGAGGTAGAGGGAAAAAAAGAAGAAGAGGAACCTGAGGACAAAGGGGAAAAATAAGGCTTCTGCTTCATTTTAAAAATCTCCAGTTTTTTAATAGTAGAGAAACATGTTTACTATTTAAAGAAAAAATTTAAGGATCTCTCATGTCTGGATCATATTATACTGAAGGATTCCTAGCACGTTCTTACTTCCTCTTCAGTGTTTCAAGCAATATTAAAAGTTCATTTTTTTTTTTTCTGGAAGTCGTCTCTTATTTTTTTATTTATTTTTATTTTAAAATATATTTTATTGATTTTTTACAGAGAGGAAGGGAGAGATAGAGAGTTAGAAACATCGATGAGAGAGAAACATTGATCAGCCGCCTCCTGCACATCTCCCACCAGGGATGTGCCCGCAACCCAGGTACATGCCCTTGACCGGAATCGAACCTGGGACCTTTCAGTCTGCAGGCCGATGCTCTATTCACTGAGCCAAACCGGTTTCGGCAATTTTTTTTAAAGAGAATGTTTATAAGAATTTATTGGAGCCCTGGCTAGTGTGGGTCAGTTGGTTGGGTGTCATCCCGTGCACTGAGAGGTCACCTTTTTGATTCCTGGTCAGGGCACATGCCCGGGTTGCCAGCTCGATCCCAGTAGGGGGCATGCAGGAAGCAGGCCATCAATGTTTCTCTCTCACATAGATGTTTCTCTCCGTCTCTCCCTCTCCTTTCCTCTCTGTAATATCAATAAAAACATATGTTTTAAAAAGAATGTATTTGAGCCAAATTGACAACATACTGGGGAGCAAGATCTCAAATGCTCCATGGAAGGCGTCTCTTTCTGTATCCTGAATGAAGGGATAGACAGCAGGTGTAAACCTTCTCCCACCTTTGCATTGTAAGACGTAATGTCCAGGATGTGCCACTATACACCCCATTTCTCTTTTGCCAGCTCTCTTTCAGGTAGCTATGCCAAAAGGGGGCAGTAGAAGTAGCCTGGAATGAAGGATGAGGGGAGAAGGAGTTTACTTTCCTGTGTGCTAAAAGTTACACGTAGTGTCATTTTGGCTGGGGCCATTCACTCTGGTTGCCATGTTCGGTTTGGGATTCCAGTTTTGTTGGCTTTGTTAGAACCACCCTCATCCTTCCTTAGAAGCACCAGCACCAGTTGGCCACTGACACCCTCAGAGTTGTGAGTTCAGTGCTGGGGTTAGCAGGGTGATCCTCCTCCGAGTTCCTGAAGCGTGAGCGCCAGCTGGTCACTTGCCCTCCTTAAAGAGTCTTGGTCCCTGCTCTGCAGAGGAGCTCCTTTAATACGCTCAACTTTTCTTTGTTCCCCTGGCCCTAGGGCAGTGGTTCTCAACCTTCCTAATGCCGCGACCCTTTAATACAGTTCCTCATGTTGTGGTGACCCCCAACCATAAAATTATTTTTGTTGCTACTTCATAACTGTAATTTTGCTACTGTTATGAATCATAATGTAAATATCTGATATGCAGGATGTATCTAGGCGACCCCTGTGAAAGGGTCGTTATACTCCCAAAGGGGTCTCGACCCACAGGTTGAGAACCACTGCCCTAGGGCTTGGTCAGTAATTACTTCCTTGTGATAGTTGGAGTTCTCCAGAAGCAGACCCCACATTGGAGTTTAGAATGCAAGACATTTATGAGGGATGAACACCTGGAAAGGAAAGCGTTGTGGATGAAACCAGTTTTGCAGACAGAGAAACCGAATTATTCTGTAGGCCTGAACAAGCCTTGGCCAACCTGGATGCGCACTAGGGACCAAATGTTTCCTGTCAGATTTTTCTTGCTTTGGGCTGCATTGGCAGGACCTTCATACCCCAGTTATACATGAAATGTAGGTGCTGGTGGTTCTGGACCTCACTGACTCTACCCATTCCATATGATCATTTCCTTGAAATTATAAATAAGGTTTAATGAGGGTAAGACCTCTGATTCCTGACAATCCAGTACTTTTGTTTTCTCAAAAATATTTGAAAAAGTTAACTGTTGAAATCCTATGTGAATCTATGATTTCAGATTCAATCCCTTTAACAGAGGTAGAACTATTTCATTTTTAAAATCTTGTGTCAATTTTGGTGAATGATGTTTTTCAAGGCATTTCCCCCCTTATTTTTCTCAAATTTATTAGTATAAAGTGTTCATAATATCTTTTATTTTTCCTTTTTATATTTATGTGAACTCTATGTCTCCTTATTCCTTCCTTCCTGATACTGACAATTTCTTAATGTTGTTCTTGATCAATTTTCTATCTGCCTGTGTTCCTATACAGTTAGGATTATTAGGTTTTCTTTCTTTTTAAAAAAATTCTTTATTGTTTAGAGTATTACATATGTCTCCTTTTCCCCCCATTCCCTCCCCCCAGCCACTCTCACCCCCCAGCACATGCCCTTACCCCCCTAGTGTCTGTGTCCATTGGTTAGGCTTATATGCATACATACAAGTCCTTTGGTTGATCTCTCCCCCTTATCCCCACCTCCTCCCCTGCCTTCCCTCTGAGGTTTGACGGTCTTAGATGCTTCTCTGTCTCTGGATCTATTTTTGTTCATCAGTTTATGTTGTTCATTATATTCCACAAATGTGAGATCATGTGATTTTTATCTTTCTCTGACTAGCTTATTTCGCTTAGCATAATATGCTCTCCAGGTCCATCCATGCTGTTGCGAATGGTAAGAATTCCTTCTTTTTTAAAGCAGCATAGTATTCCATTGTGTAGATGTACCAGTTTTTTAATCCACTCATCTGCTAATGGGCACTTAGGCTGTTTCCAAATCTTAGCTATGGTGAATTGTGCTGCTATGAGCATAGGGGTGCATATATCCTTTCTGATTGGTGTTTCTGATTCCTTGGGCTATATTCCTAGAAGTGGGATTCCTGGGTCAAATGGGCGTTCCATTTTTAATTTTTTTAGAAAACTCCATACTGTTCTCCACAGTGGCTGCACCAGTCTGCATTCCCACCAGCAGTGCAAAAGCTCCTTTTTCTCCACAACCTCTCCAGCACTTGCCGTTTGTTGATTTGTTGATAGCCATTCTGACAGGCGTGAGATGGTACCTCATTGTCATTTTGATTTGCATCTCTCAGATGATTAGTGACTTTGAGCATGTTTTCATATGTCTCTTGGCCTTCTGTATGTCCACTTTTGAAAAGTGTCTATTTAGGTCCTTTGCCCTTTTTTAAAAAAATATGTATTTTATTGATTTTTTTACAGAGAGAAAGGGAGAGGGATAGAGAGCCAGAAACATCGATAAGAGAGAAACATCCATCAGCTGCCTCCTGCACACTTCCTACTGGGGATGTGCCCGCAACCAAGGTACATGCCCTTGACCAGAATTGAACCTGGGACCCTTCAGTCCGCAGGCCAATGCTCTATCCACTGAGCCAAACCGGTTAGGGCCTTTGCCCATTTTTTTATTGGATTGTTTATCTTCTTTTGTTAAAATGTATGAGTTGCCTATAAATTTTGGAGATTATACTATTATTGGATATACTGATAACATTGGCAAATATGTTCTCCCATGAAGTGGGCTTTCTTCGTTGTTTTGTTGATGGTTTCTTTTGCGATGCAGAAGCTTTTTATTTTGATGTAGTCCCATTTGTTTATTTTCTCCTTAGTTTCCATTGTCCTAGGAGCTGTGTCAGTAAAGATATTGCTAGAACATATGTCTGATATTTTGGGATTGTTAGGTTTTCTTGATGGTCTCTTCTAGTGAAGTTACTATATCCAGCACAGTGCACATGACTGGAGCTTCTACTTGTGTAAATTGATGATAATTCACTATCACTCACAAAGACCCATGTGATTCTTTGCTGTAAAAATACTATTGAATTAAATGGGAATAGGATGTGGATCACCACCTGCAACCATTAAGTGGTGGCATTAATCTCTGCTGTTTCATTCATGATATGTTAGTGTTTCTGTTTTGCTATGGAGATAGGTGGGTATGAAGGAAATATTTAGGGTTTCTCACTTGGTCTTTGCTATCATATCTCTTACTTCATAGATCAAAGACCATTATGAGGACCCTGTCATCTTCTGAATTTATTTACTCGGGAGCCAGGGAAGTTACCACAGAGTGGGTTCACAGACCCATTGGGAGATGCCCTGGGATCAGGATTTTCTTTATTAACATGGTCTCCTTCATGGGGTATTTTGTGGTGTCTCTGTCAGGTCAGACCTTGCATCCGATAGTCTTCAAAAGATCTGAGTATTCCCCCTTCTCCCGTTGTGTGGTTACTCTGGTACATGTATATCCATTGGGGGAACAAGTACCTTTGGGAAACGAGACCCAGTGGGGAAACAAGGTAAGGGTTATTTATTGCATATATTTTTGGTGACATTGCAGGGTGCTTCCTGAAAGGTACCTGGTTTTTCCTTCAATCGGAAATGGCTCATTGATTGATCTGACTCAGGATTTGAAAACTGGACAAGAGATGCCCACTGCAAAAGTTGGCATCAGTATGTTGATCACCAGCTTTTGATCTTTTTTTGTTGTATAATGCAATAAATGTCCTCATTGTCTGCCCCTCCTATATCATCCCTAGGAGAACCAAAATCTATTATACATGGCCTCAGATATATTTAGGTCAGGGCCCAGAGTTCGTCATTCTAGCCTTATTGCCCATTACAGTAGTTATACCACTTTGTTTCTAATAGTTAAGTACTAATACCTTTTTATTTTTATTTTTTTTTACTATTCTGTAATCTTATGACCTTCACTGACACTATGGAGCCCAGTTCTATAGCACCTGGTCCTGTCATCAACCCAGGCCTACAGAGACAGCCACCATTGAGGTCCCAATGCTGACCGCTTTCCTCTGACTGGCATGTGTATTTCTTTCTTTCTTTTATTTTTTGTATAAATATATTTTATTGATTTTTTACAGAGAGGAAGGGAGAGGGATAGAGAGTTAGAAACATCGATTAGCTGCCTGCTGAACACTCCCTACTGGGTATGTGCCTGCAGCCAAGGTACATGCCCTTGACCAGAATCGAACCTGGGACTCTTGAGTCCACAGGCCGACGCTCTATCCACTGAGCCAAACCGGTCAGGGCTGGCATGTGCATTTGTTATTGCTTGAGTTAAGACGTTCCTCTGGGACCTCCAGAGAAATGGTGTCAGCGGTGGTTTCTCTGGTCTTTTGTAAGAAATTCATTCCAACACACCTTCTTCCCTAAATATTCTGACCCCCATATTCACTTCTCTGCCAAAGTAGTTCTAGCATCTCTACCTCAATTATTATAGTCCACCAACATTTCCAAGCCTCAAAGATACAACAATTCCAGCCTGGCCGGCATGGCTCAGTTGTTGAACATTGACCTATGAATCAGAAGGTCATTGATGTTTCTATGTCTCTCTCCCTCTCCCTTCCTCTCTTAAATCAATAAAAAATATATTTGTTAAAAAGAAAGAAAGGAAGGAAGGAAGGAAGGAAGGAAGGAAGGAAGGAAGGAAGGAAGGAAGGAAGGAAGGAAGGAAGGAAGGAAGGAAGGAAGGAAGGAAGGAAGGAAGGAAGGAAGGAAGGAAGAAAGAAAGAAAGAAAGAAAGAAAGGAAGGAAGAAAGGAAGGAAGGAAGGAAGGAAGAAAAAAACTTCTACAGAGACTTCACTGTTTCTGACTCGGTGACACAGCGAGTCACCGAGGTCTTCACAGAAAGTGAATTTGTTTAAAAAATAAATAAATAAAAATAAAATAAATAAGAGGGTGTTCAGGATTTAACATTCTTGCAAAGATACCTAGAACTGATTCTAACGTGCTGCTGGAATTATTGCATTTGTTTAAAAAAAATTTATTTAGAGAGGAAGGGAGAGGGAGAGAGATATAGAAACATGATGAGAGAGAATCATTGATTGGCTGCCTGCTGCACACCCCCCAACAAGGATTGAGCCCACAACCCAGGCCTGTGCCCTGACCAGGAATTGAACCTGGGACCTTCAGTCTGCAGGCCAATGCTCTATCCACTGAGCCAAACTGGCTAGGGCTGAGCACCCCCTTATTTAAAAGCTTTCCCTTGTATAATCTTATATTCTATTTCTCCTGAAACAGTATCCTCAGCATCTGTTCCTATATATTCCTGGCTCTTAAAGCTCTCTTGACCAGTGATCTACTTCTTCTCATACTGAGAACTGTACTGACCCTAGTTATTGGTCTGGGTGCAATAAGGAAAAGTCAAGAACAGATCTTTAGGAGGATAAGCATGATCTTTGGTGGAACATGGTCTCCAGGCAATGAGATGCTGAGCTCTTCCAGCAAAGGGTAAGGAGTGAGTTCTGCTGGCCCCGGGTGTTCATGAGAATCTCAGGATTCAAATTTTCAGATGCAGCCACTCAAATGTCATCCTAAATCTCAGGATGGCATTTCTTCCTTAATAGGATTTTTACATAGGAAACATACCAGAGTTCTAAATTCAGTAATCTTTATAAATCTGCATATTTGTGACAAATCTTGGGTATCATTTTCAACACAGTCTATAGAATGAGATTCTCTTCAAACATTGTCATAGAGGTCTTAGGACTTTCACACCATGTCTGAGTTACATGAACTAAGCCTGTCATTTTCTTTCTTCATGGCTTCTTCACCAGTTAACTAACTTTATAATCTTCATATTTCTAATTCAAACATGAGAGCTATTGTATAAGCCAGGGCACCACTGCCATCTGTACCTCATCTAAACACCCTCAAGTGAGAGTCTTAGTTTCTGGTGTTGCAGCACACCAGTTGTTACAAATCCACCAGCTGCAACTGTGAGTCCTAGTGGCCTTCTGACAAATAAGCAATACAGTTCTAGAATCTCACATCCTACGCATCTCCTTTTAAAGAACACTTCTGATACTAACCATCCCTGACCCTGAGTCCCTGAGATAAAAATTTGAGTGTGAGGCAGCTTATTAGAAACTAGAGGCCCGGTGCACAAAAATTTGTGCAATGGGG
>NW_005357962.1:12518-22545 GCF_000412655.1 Myotis brandtii | reverse complement strand
GTTCGCTTCAAGCTGCCTGGCTGCCGGCCGCCATCTTGGCTGGCAGTTAATTTGCATATCGCCCTGATTAGCCAATGGGAAGGGTAGTGGTGTGACACCAATTTGCATGTTTCTCTTTTATTAATGTAGATACAGTCCCAAGATTTGATTCTATGGTGAAAGAGTGGAAAACGGAGACAGGAAAGGGTTAAAAGCAAGTCAAGCATACATGGATGACCATGTGAGCCACCAGGACAGAATTCTACTGCGGCCTGTCTGAGACACATTGTCAGACACCTCACACTTATCCCATGAGGATTGGGGGAGCTGTGAGATATATTTACAAAATATCTCTCATTGGTTAACAGTTACTTCCAGATGTATTAACCTCCTCTTGCTCCCATCCTGCTCCTGAATGGGCCAAGCACACTCCTGTAAAGTACAAAGGCATTAGTGTATATAGGAGTTGTCGCCAGTACAACAGAAGATAGATTTGCATTTAATCCTTGCCCTAGCATCTGTTTTCTAGGGGACCTGAATACAGTAGAGGTTTATGGCCCACCCTACCCCCTGGCAGTTACAGTAGACAATGTCCGTCTCTGGCAGTTTCCCACTTTAAGTGTTGTAGCTCACTTCTTTTCCTGACAGCTTTCTCCTGCGTCATGGAGGGGTATTCTGAGGCGTACTTCACATGGCTTCTTATTGAGTCTGCAGGGGGATAGCCCCAGTAGCTCACAGTGGGAACTTGCTCATTAATATGCTCTTTTTGTGCTTCCAAATAAGCTAACTCAACCTAAATCCTGGTCTTAGCATTTGCTTTTTGGGGAATCCAAATAAAATAGCAGGTAAGACTCTATGTTTGCAATAGGAGGTTCACTCTACAAAATCATAAAAAATATTGTTTTAATTTAAAAAAAATATATTTTATTGATTTTTTTACAGAGAGAAAGGGAGAGGGATAGAGAGTTAGAAACATTGATGAGAGAGAGACATCGATCAGCTGCCCCCTGAACACCCACTACTGGGATGTGCCCGCAACTGAGGTACATGCCCTTGACCGGAATCGAACCTGGGACCCTTCAGTCCACAGGTCGACGGTCTATCCACTGAGCCAAACTGGTTAGGGCCATAAAAATATTTTTAAAATATATAAATCCTATATAAGCTTAAAAGAATTATTCAGTTGATAAATTTGACTATCATCAAGTGTACCTTATTTTTTTTTTAACAAAAATAAAACAACTTCAAAAGACAGTAAACTGGAACAGCTGCCTTTTGTCTCCAGATGGCCATATACACTTAAAACAGGTGGATCTTCTCCAAGTTTAATCAGATTGTGTTATTGGTTCATGCTTCTCTGTTTCTATGGCTCTACTACATGTCATTTTCTTCTTTCTATCCCTGGCTGGTAGGTTGTTAGATGTTATCCTCATATATTCCTAGAGTGCATCAAAGGGATGACCACGAAGTGACAGAAGCACATAAGTAGAACACATAGCATTTCACAAGGAAATGCCTTTCCAAAGGTATGATGTTTAAACTCTATGGAGAGAAAAATTGGAGTTTTCCAGGGCCTGGGTACAGATGGTGGGTGGGGGTGGGGGTGGTAAACAGCATTTTTGGAATGAGAATTGCATGTACAGATGTGCAGACACACAACACAGCCAAGTATATTCAGAACAGAAAATATTCAGAGGGTGCAAAGTATGCAAAACATAATGGAAAATGATATCGAAAAGACTCAATGTACAAAGACTATCATTTAGAAGTTATCTAGATCATACATAGAGGTTACCTGATTAGATATGTATTTCCAATAGACAGGCTTTCCAAAAGCATTGAAAACAGAATAGGAAGATAAATCTGGGACAAAGAGGCTGCTGAAGGGTAAGAACCAAAGGGAGCATTATAAATACACACTATTTTAAATATTCAATGTCCAGTTTTGAGCAGGACCTTCAGTGGTTTTAAAAACAGAAGTAAGCCCTGACTGGTTTGTCTCAGTGGATAGAGCGTCGGCCTATGGACTAAAGGGTCCCAGGTTCGATTCCTGTCAAGGGCATGTACCTTGGTTGCGGGCACATCCCCAGTGTGGGGTGTGCAGGAGGCAGCTGATCGATGTTTCTCTCTCATCGATGTTTCTAACTCTCTATCCCTCTCCCTTCCTCTCTGTAAAAAAAAAAATCAATAAAAATATATTAAAAAAAATAAAAACAGGAGTAAGTTTTATTTTTAATTTTCCTAATTAATTTCATGTAATTGATAATCCATTTATAATATTTCTTTCAAATATTTATTGTATATAAGGCACTGTTCTATATATTGGGATGAAACAGTATGCAAAAACAGATATAAACAACCCTGCCCTCACAGAGAGTATGTTCTGGTATTCAAAGAAAATACTCCAAGAGGATACCAAACCACTAAATTAAGGCAAAGAAAGCAGACAAACTTGGTTAGAAAACACAGAGGGTACAGGGCCAGGAGTTTTTATTAAACAATAATTTGTTTATACTTTAACAGGAATTTCTTTGGGTTACCAAATAGACCCAATAGTTTGGGTGGGACAAGCAATAGTATCCTCTTCCTTTTCAGATTTTGGAGCAGAATGTTAGAAATTTTAAGTAATTTTCCCAACTTCATTACATCTCTTTTGATAATAGGAGACACTGTCCCTACAGGGAATCCAGGCCTGTGCATATCCATCCTCTGGGCATTGATGGGGTGTCCCATTGCACCACTCTGGAAGGTCATATTCATTGACCTGGTTTCTACAGAATTCTGTTGATGGCATGACCTTGCAGTCTCAACTTGTTCTATGCTTATCATTGGGAAAACATTTCCAAGATTCCAAATTTCAATCCCAATCAAAATCACATAAGTACCCAACTGTTGATAAATGGTATTCACTATGTTGACAACAAGAAACGTATTCTCTTTACCTTTGAGAAATTACTTTGGGAATAAATGGAGAGGCAAGACTCACTTATAGGCCTTTAGATGTCTGTCTCCCAGCTTTCCCATGAGTCATATATGCACTCAAGAAACACAAAGTGTACCAACTCAGAGGGAAACTGGAGCTTTATTTGCTGTTTACACAATGAATAGTAGTTAGGAAGATGTTGGGAATTACCTTTTCTTGATGGCAATGTTTATGATATTGATCTATATAAAGGAAGGTCTCTACATTTTTTTTTTTTTGGTGAACTGTCGGAAATGTGCTTCAGGCATGTAACATTGCTACCTCCAAGAAACTAAAACTTTTTAATGCGTAAGATATTAAATTAGAGGCATTTTCTTAATCGGAAGGGTGAGCCTTGGTCTTCTAGGGACCAACACGTTTTTGGAGATATATAAATACAGTAGTCAACAGTAGGAGCAAAACAGACAAACTAAGAATCATAACTAGAAAGAACACGCCTTTTCTGGCAGATGCTGGGCCACTGTCAACACTACCTCCATAGCCTCTGTGCAGGCAGTAGGGCGGGGACCACCCATAGCCACAGTGGCAGTGATGTTTATTATTGCAGATTCCCTTCATGTTGCAGGTTTCAGGCAGGCAGACTTGTGATAGGAGGGGGAGACTGAAACACTTCTTCTGTATGCAGATCTTTCTTGAACCACACATGGTGCCATCTTTCACTTCACCGATATCAGGTGTGTTTATCCCTAAATGATAACCGACACTCCAGCAGGTGACACCATTGATATGTGTGTGCTGCAAAGCAGAGTGATCTCTTAGATGGGGAATGTTTCTTACATTCTCACACTGAACTCTCCCACAGAAGATATCTGAGGTATTACATTTTAGGTATGTCGTACTATTTAGACCACAGTGGCCAAAACGGCTTCCCTGGGAGTTGATTTCTTTGTAGCACTCCTGAGATGCACTCCTTGCATCTTCTCCAAAAATCTCCCTGCACTGCTTGTCGTGGCTATTACAACTCTTTTCATAGCAGTAGGCATTGTCACCACAGGGAATCCCATCCTGCACATATCCATCTTCTGGGCACTGGTGGGATGTCCCATTGCACCACTCTGGAAGGTCACATTCACTGATCTGTTGTCTGCACAAAGTCCCTGATGGCATGAGCTTGCAGTCTTTGCAACACAGCCCAAAAGCACAAGCAGAACCAGGGCTCAGAGTGCAGTTCAACAGACAACAGGGATCCTGTTCACACTGCTTTACAGATCCACAGTCACACTCCTCTCCTTCTTCAACCACATCATTTCCACAGCGCTTCAGAATAAGCATTTCCCCTGTACTTGGAAGATTGTGTAGACATGATCCCTGGTTTAAAGTGGTCTTTGTAAAATCGGCATAACTACAGTTGGTGAATCTTTCTGCTGGCATTCTAATAGCACTCATGATGCAACCACTTTGCCCACACCAGCAGAATTCATCATCATGCTGCATACCCAAAGTATGGCCTAACTCATGGGCCACGGTGAGGGCAAAAAGAGACCAGGGGTCTTCTTGGAAATTATTAACTCCACAGTCAATAGGAGGACGACATATTCCTGCAACATAGGCTATACCAAGTGTACTTATAAGTGAATTTTTAATGAAAATATGGGCAGCATCACAATGTAGCCTCGAAAGACTGATTTGTTTCCACTGAGCAAAATCCTCCAGAACCTGTTCTATGCTTATCATTGAGAAAACATTTTCATGATTCCAAATCTCAATCGCAATCAAAATCACATAGGTATCCAACTGCTGATAAATGGAATCCACTATGTTGATAACAAGATATACATCCTCCTGCACCTTTGAGAAGTTACTTTGGGAGTAAATGAAGAAATTTCGATCTACCACCACAGCCAGCTCCAGAAACCATGAGTGGGTCCACCAGTTATCAGTTGAATTTTGTTTCAGAGTTGTTTTCGCAGCAGCCTCTTCTAATCCCAGTTGTTGGTGTGCTACATCCTTCTTTGTTAAGCCACATTGAATTGGTGGGAATTGTGTCTCATTAGTGTTTATCTTATACACCAGGTGTTCAAATGTGGTAGAGTGCCTGATGGGCTCGATTTCATAAGCAAGGTCATTTATCTGTAGCATTCCTCGAAAACCTCCAGAACAGGTACTGAGGGCAACCAGGGACCCTGGGACCCCCTGCACATAACCATGGTAGTAGCAGTCATCAGGAACAAAAGGCTGATCCTCCTGGAGGACATGCTGGTCCGTGTAGGTGAACACTGGTAGGTGTCTGGAAACCAGGAACTTCTTGACCCTCATGTGGATAATGTGTCTCCAGCCCCCTAACTGAATGCTATAGGAGAGCCAGCTCGGAACCTGTGAACCTCTGCTTTTGCTTGTCACCTTCAGGGGGACCACCACTTCTGGGGAGCTGAGGTGTTGAGAAAGCCTAGCCTGGGAGAGGCCAGAAAGGGATAGAAACACCCCAAGCCAGAGCAGCAGGATAACAATTCTCATGGACACGCTGGCCTCACTAGCCTCCATCATGGAGCTGCCATTATGGAATCATCTATCCAGACAAAAAGAGTGTGTGAGGCACTGTTGGTCTGGCTCCTGCCTCTGAGCTGGTCATTGTGCAGAGCTGGCCTTTAAGGATCTGATTCCTGGCAGAGCTTCAGTGCTGAAATTGAAAATAAAAACAAGGGTGGGGAAGGTGATGGGAAGTAAGGAAAGTGGGAGAGAGAAAGAATTGAATGGTGAAAAGTGATTAATGAATCATGAAAATGCTTTAGATTTCCTTTCAATAAATGGGAACGGGCAGTTGGGGGTTATAGATAACACAGAATTGGCCATATGTTGATAATTGGTGCAGTTGGATGTACTTGGGTTTTAATTTAATCTGATTAGGCTTGCGTAGGGGAAATGGAAATTAAGATGCCTGACCCACTACCAATAATCTGCTGGACTCTGAATTAATCCCTAGTCAATACTTCTTTTAACCTGATTCAAATCCTTCTATGTCATCTGTCCATACAGCTTCCTTTATGACTTCAGCTCTATTTTTTTTATGACAAAGAAAGAGGGAGGAAGAAGGAGAAAGAGAACCAAAATGAATCCTAAACCTCTTCACAGAGCTCCTGTATATATACTTATCATATTAAACTTGAGCTTTCCCTAAAGCTCACTTTAGAGCAGTGGTTCTCAACCTTCCTAATGCCTCGACCCTTTAATACAGTTTCTCATGTTGTGGTGACCCCCACTTTCATTGTTACAAATTGAACATAATTAAAGCATAGTGATTAATCACAAAACAATATGTAATTATATATGTGTTTTCCAATGGTCTTAGGCGACCCCTGTGAAAGGGTCGTTTGACCCCCAAAGGGGTCACGACCCACAGGTTGAGAACCGCTGCTTTAGAGAAATCCAATTCTCAGAAGCCCTATATACTTCATGGTTCAGAGTCTGGGTTCCTATACTCCCCATGAAGTCATTTCCAAACTATTCATCCTACTACATTTGACTACACTAATTTTTAACTTTTTTTCCCTCACTCTTCCATTAACCACTCCCTATCATTCTTATACAAACTTCAAGACAGTCTTATGCTCCATCAAAAATCATGAAAAATGATAGCAAGTATATAGACAACTCATCTGAAAACCAGAAGGATTTTTCAACCTCTCCAATTCAGCTTCAGTGTACCTCAGTTTACCCACCCGTAGTCATAATCTATACCCCGTCGTCACCAAATGAAGCAAAACCAAACCATTTCTTATACCCCAAGCAACTTACCAATAACTTTAATCATTCCAGCTCTCCTTACTCATGCTATACCTATTCCTTAAACTCAAAGAGAACCCACATATTTTTGTCTTTCATTATCTCCCATTTCTCTCAATCTCATGCCTCTGCCTTCAGTTCCATTCCATTTGAGTCTAGTTGGTCAGTTCTATCACTTCAACCACTTTCTGACAAAACCTTTAATTCCCAAAAGCTCTACAGTAATTCTAATTTGCAAAAGAAAGAAAACTGGTTTAATTCTAGCATATACTTTTTCCATTTCTATACCAAAACTCCCATACACCACAGCAACTCTTATGCCAAAATTTGGGGGGTGTTTGTGGCCATTGGGGCACAATATAAAATGGATTTATTACTTCGGAACACAGTATAAATGTATATCTATAGTGATGCCAAATTCAAAGATAAAATGGCTTCTAAGATTTTCACCAGTACAAACTAATCTGAATTCATGCCCATTTCTACTTTTCCTTTACCCCACTCCATATCCCAATCCAAGATCACATCTCCTATGTACTTGAGGACTGATCCGGTCAATTTTCCCTACTTTCAACTCTATTTTGTCTTATTTTATCAGTTTTTAAAAATGTGTTTTTATTGATTTCAGGGGGAGAGGGGGGAGGAGAAGGGGAGAGAGATGGAAACATCAATGATGAGAGAGAATCATCAGTTGGCTACCTAATATAATAAGGGCAATCATGCCCTCAACCTGGGATTAAGCCCCAACCCAGGCATGTGCCCTGACTGTGATCTCCTGGTTCATAGGTCAATGCTCAACCACTGAGCCACACTAGTCAGGTTATTTTTACCAGTTTTTAACTGATAATTAAGGTAAGCAATTCATTCTAGTTTGCCCTAGAATCCCAGTGGTCGGCAAACTCATTAGTCAACAGAGCCAAATATCAACAGTACTTCTTCAAAATAGACTCGCCCAGGCCGAAAACCGACTTCTGCGCATGGGCCACGAAGTTTCAATCGCATTGTACATGTGCGCCCACACGTGGTATTTTATGGAAGAGCCATACTCAAGGGGCCAAAGAGCCGCATGTGGCTCGCAAGCCGCAGTTTGCCGACCACTGCCCTAGACTGTCTTGGTTCCTGGTTTTTAAACCACAAGTCTTGTATCCCAGCAACCCCTTCAGTCCTAGGTAAACTGGAATGGTTAGTCAACCTATCCACAACACCTTACCCCATCATGCTCAAGTCTCTCTCATCTTTAAAAAGAAAAACAAAACAAAAATTAAACTTCACATTATCCTATATAATAAGGAGCTAATATGCTAATTAGACCGAACAGCAGAGCAAGTGTCTGGACGACCTTACCGATGAAGAGGGGAATGCAAGGGCTGACCGAGGAGGTGGGGCTGTGAGGGCAGAGCCCCTTGCACAAATTTCATGTATCGGGCCTCTAGTCCAACATAATATTCTGGCTATCAGCTTGTACATAGAGCCAAATTTGATGAATGACTTACCAGCAGAAGAAACAGTAGTTTCCATGATCTTTTCTTCCTAGGCTGTTAGTACTACACTCATCAATGAACAAAGATTGGTCGTTGAGACCTCACATAACAAAGGGAAACATTAGCCCACCCCCGTTTGTCTCTCAGGTGACTAAATTCTATATTTAGCTGCTTAGCAACAAGAATCTTTCACTTTCCCAGAAACAACTGCCTCTGAAGAATATCTTGCTCTGGTTCCACAATTTCTATACAAATTTATGTCTGACTTTAATATAAATGGAATTGGGTAGCCTCCTCAACTCCATTCTATAGCCTCCTACAGTGCAGATGCATTTCTGCTCAATAATTTTGCTCATGCAATGGCACTGGCCTAGAATGTTAATCACTTCTCACTATTGGACTACATTATAATAACTTTCTAGGTAAAGATCAAATTCTACATTCAGCATCATATCTTCTGTAATCAAGACAATATTGATATTCTGTAATACCCTTTTAAATTACCATATTCAATATATATATATATTTTTAAAATATATTTTATTGATTTCTTACAGAGAGGAAGGGAGAGGGATAGAGAGTTAGAAACATCGATGAGAGAGAAACATCGATCAGCTGCCTCCTTCACACTCCCTACTGGGTATGTGCCTGCAACCAAGGTACATGCCCTTGGCTGGAATCGAATCTGGGACCCTTGAGTCCACAGGCTGACGCTCTATCCATTGAGCCAAACCGGTTAGGGCACTATATTCAATATATTTTAAATTATATAATTTATAACCTTGCTATTTTGTTTTATATACAAGTTTTTAAAATTGCATCTCCTATAAATTATAATGTTTTTAAGAAAAATATGCTCAAAATGGTTTGTGAGAGAATTTATGGTATAGTATTTGCCAAAATATATCATCTATAAGATTTCAACTATGTAAATATTGCATAGGATAAAAACTAATTCAATAAAGTGTTAACTCTAACTCTGGATAGATGCTTTTTTAAAGGGATATAAAATCATGATCTCAGTTCATTTCCTGGAACAAAGTCAATTTTCAGATCCAGAATCTGTTGATTAAAGAGACTGGTGGTTTCCTAAGAGGAAGGACATATCAACATTATGACAAACACTAGTGTCCTGGTGCACAGACTCGTGCACATTGAAAGGAAATTAGAAGAAATATTTTAATATTGCTATTCGCCCTTTCTTTACAATAGAAGTGTAAACCAAATTCACGATCGACAATGACGGATCGAAACACATACATGCAATTGGTGCCAGCGAGAGGTTTGTATGTATTGTGCATGTGTGAGTCAACTTAGCCTTTTATATATGTACTAGAGGCCAGGTGCACGAATCTGTGCACAGTGGGACCCTAAGGGGGTTTGGGGTTGGGCCGGGACATAATCGGCCTTCTGGGAAGGCAATGGGACACCCTTGCAGCCTGGGATTCCCGTCCTGCTGACATTCAGGCTGGTTGTTAGGAGCCAACTGGCGGATGCTTTTATATTGTTTCTTCCTTGAGGAGAATCTATGGAGGGGAAGTGGCCACAGTGCTGGAGGCCAACTTCCAGGAGGCCAGCAGCGCTGTCAGGATTGTTTGGTGCCTGGCCCATTCTCTGGAGATTGGACCTGCAAGACTACTGAAGAAGTGAGTGGCTGCCGCCTGGCTGGTGGGCTGCTGGGCCGGGTAGGTCAGCTGAGTGATGCTCTTGCTATGGGAGCAGACAAACCATTAAGGGGCAGCTCCTGTGTTGAGCATCTGCCCCCTGGTGGTCAGTGTGCATCATAGCGACTGGTTGTTCGGTCGCTTAGGCTTTTATATATATACTAGGGGCCCGGTGCACAAAATTTGTGCACTGGGGGGGG
>NW_005357962.1:0-11937 GCF_000412655.1 Myotis brandtii | reverse complement strand
TTTTTTTTTATTCTGGGATTTATTTACCTTCTATGGCTGTCACTGGAGCTGAGAGCCAGCTTTAGCTCTGAGGCTTGGCTCCAGCTCTGAGACCTCGGCTGCTGAAAGCAGGTATCTGGGCTTTGTTTAGCTTCTATAATTGAAACACTGTTGCAACTCCTGCTCTGAGGCCTGGCTGGCTGAAAGGTTTCTGGGGATTGTTTAGCTTCTATAATTGCAACATAGTTGCTTACAGTGCAGCTCAGAGGCCGGCAGCGGCAGGCGGGGAACCTTGGCTTCCTCCATCACTGGAGCAAGCAAGCCTCCTGTTTGCTTCAGCTGCCTGGCTGCTGGCCGCCATCTTGGTTGGCAGTTAATTTGCATATCGCCCTGATTAGCCAATGGGAAGCATGTCAGAGGTATGGTTAATTACCATGTTTGTCTATTATTAGATAGGATGGCTAGTGCGGGTCATGGCAACTCCTGCGTTGAGCGTCTGCCCCCTGGTGGTCAGTGCACATCAAAGCTACTGGTCAGAGTACCTGCCCCTTGGTGGTCATTGCTCATCATAGCTACTGGTTGGAGGGAAGGACGGATACTTAGCCTTTTATATATATAGACTAGCAGCCCAGTGCACAAATTCCTGTATGGGTGAGGTCTGGCTGGCCCGGTGCCGATCAGGGCAGATTGGGGCTGGGCCTGTCGGGAGGAGGAGACAGCAGGAGGTTGGCCAGCTGGCCCATCCCAATCAGGGCCTGATCAGGGCCTGGCTGGCTTGGGGGAGGGACTGAGAGCGATTGGCCGGCAGGCCAGCTGGCCCATCCCAATCAGACTCCAGCACCTTCTGCTTCATCCGCCCCCAAATGGGGTGGGGGGGGCTGATCGGGGGCAGAGCTGTCTGGGGAAGGGGCTGCGAGCCGATTGGGGTGGTGGGGGTTCATCAAGGATGGGGCCAGCTGCGGGGAGGGGCTGCAGGTGGCTGGCTGGCCAGCCCTGCCCTAATTGGGGTGGGGGGTCTGATCTGGGGTGAGGCTGGGCAGGAGGAGGGGCTGCAGGAGGTTGGCTGGCTGGCTCTGCTCCCTATTGGGGTAAGGGGGGCAATCAGGGGCAGGGCCAGCTGGGGGGAGGGGCCACAGGGGAATTGGCCGGCCGGCTCCACCCCCGATTGGGAGGGTTCACTGGCCTCAGTGGGTGTCATAGTGACTGGTCGTTCTGGTTGTTATGGCATTACAGTCACTGGCTTTTTATTTATATAGATATAATGTAATGATTATCTCAGTCCTTCCCTCAAGAAATCTATAGCCATTTTCTTGGGAGTCTGTATGCCAACCATATAAATATTTACAGTTGAGAGGATCATTGGATATAGTGTCTGCATTGACATGGATGCCCAGAGCTACAAAACATCATCATGGACATTGTTATAGTGTCAGCTTTTGGACATCAGTCCATAAGTGGAGTCCTAGCTGGCATAGAGATTACAGTGGGTTCAGTGGTCTTCAGGCCAACCCAGGTAGGTAACTGGGATTGACAGCTTCAGCAGTTAGAATAACATTCTCATAGGGTCCTTAGTGTCATCGTGACACTGCAGGTAGAAGTTCTTAAATGTCCCTCTAACCCAGGCCAGCACAATAAGTCAAAGACAATATTGTGTTCTGGATGGGAAGAGGGACATATGTGCCACCATTAAAGACTAAAACATGGGAGCCTGGACTCCAGCACCTTCTGCCTCATCCGATTTGGAGCTGGCTCAGGGTGGTCATTGTCTCCATACCTACATGCCTGTGCCTGCTGCCTATTTGGATGCAAGGTTTCCCTGCAATTATCATATGCTGCCACTAGGTGGTAGTAGACACAGCAGTATTTTGAGAAGTGCTCCCCCCCCCCCCCTCCCAGGTCTCAGATAAGACTTTGGATTCCAGATTTGTACCCTCCTATTTCTGAGCAGAGCGCCTGGCAGGATGTCCCTGCAATGTGTGGAGGAAAGAGCAGAGAGCTTTGATCTTAGAGACTGCGTACAAGTCCTGGCCACCACATCCCAGCTTGTGCCCTGGAGGGACCTCTCAGTACTATTCACAACGGCCCAAAGGTGGGGGCCACACAGGTGTCCATGGACCTATGATGGGTAAACAATGGAAGTCCAGTTGTAGGAAGGAATATTACTCAGCTTTAAACATGAGGGAGATTCTGGCATGGGCTACAACCTGGAGGAGCCTTGAGGATGTCCTAAGTACATAGCTGCAGTGACAAATACACAGAGGGCCCTGCAGCCTCCTGGGCTCATGAAAATGGGGACCACACACATCAGCGGCAGAGACTGTCCTGATTCCCAATCCAACTCTGCTCCATCCCAGCTGAGGGGAGCGCCTAGGCCTGGCTCGTGTCTGTGAAATGGGAATGATGTGCTAGTCTGGCTCCCAGTGGGCACTGGCTGGGCTGCAGAGATGACTCTACCTTCTGCAGTTAACAGGAGCGGGCCAGCAGAGGGTGACACCTCTGCCACCTCCCAAGGCAGGCAGCTGGGCTGGGTGGAAACCACACCTGGCTCCCCTTCAGCAGGGGTGAGTGGGAGGCTGAAGGATGGCTTTGGGGCCAGGTGGGCATCCAGCTGCCCTGGGAGGCCTGTTCCACCTGTCACTCTGCAGATGGGTCCCCTCTGGTGGTCACATTGCGCAGGCCCAGCCTTCCAGGAGCTGGATGTCAGCACAGACTCAGTGCTCATGACTTGTTTGTTTGTTTGTTTGTTTGTTTGTTTTGGGGGGAAGGGGGTTAAGGAGGGAGGAGTGCCCACTTGGTGTCTGCACTCCTCTGTCTAAGCCTAAGGGGTCAACCCACCAGCCCCTCCCAGTCTGGTTTGAGGACCCTGGGGCTGTGGGGGACTAGTGACAGGCTGGGGCCCAGGCTCAGCAGGTCCCTGGAGTGGTAGGGGAGTGCTGAGCACTGAATGAGGGCTCCAGGGGATGAGAGATGCTGCCATAGAGGAGGGGTGGCATCCATCAGGGACTTAGACCAGGCAGCCCTGGGGCAGAGCCACGTCTCACAGAGCAGGAAGTCAGCCAGTTTGAAAACTCCAAATCAATTTCCTTTAGAGGTAAAACAAAATCTGCCAGGGGAGGCAGGCAGCAGAAGCCAAAGTACCTCCAGGTACTTTGTAATCTAAACCACAGACGAAGAGGGGAGGCGGGGCTTTCTCCATACAAGGCCCTCACCCCAATGCAGCAGGACTCCACCAAGGTTACCAGCTGGGAGGAACCGCGGGACAAAGAGATCAGCTGCCCAGAGGCACTGGTGCAATGACAGGACTGGGGTCCTCTGGAAGTGGAGGAGGGGGAGTGGAGGAAAGGGTGAAGCTAATCAGAGCAAATGGCCACAGGGTGAGGGGCCACTTACCCAGAGGTCACAGGTAAAGGAGACACAGGCTCTGGGCAGCCCAGGATTCCATTTTTAGCTCTGCCCTTTCACTGCTGTGTGCCCCCGAGGAAGTCCCTAGCTCTCTGGGTGCTGCAGTAGCCTCACCTGTACAATGAGCTACAGCTGCTTCTCACAGGAGTGTGGGGTGATTGTGTGTGCCCCACTTGCCCTGAGGGATTTCTGCTTCCTAGTCAGCACCCCAGCCATCCAGGGACTGCACAGGCCCCTCTAGACTTTTAAAAAATATATATTTTTATTGATTTCAGAGAGGAAGGGAGAGGGAGAGAGAGATAGAAACATCAATGATGAGAGAGAATCATTGATTGGCTGCCTCCTGCACACCCGCTACTGGGGATCAAGCCCACACAACTGGGGCATGTACCCTTGACCAGAATCAAACCTGGGATCCTTCAGTCTTCAGGCCAACACTCTTTCCACGGAGCCAAACCAGCTAGGGCCCCTCTAGACTTCTTGCATGGACTCTGGACGGACCACTGCTCTCCTGTCTCCTTTTCAATCCCAGCTGTCACAGTCCCAGCAATAAAGAGATGGCACACACAAACAATTTTCTGGAAGGACTTTGGCAAAGGGTCTGTTGATAGGACTTTGGCAAAGGGTCTGCTGGGCATGGAGCAGAGGCAGACAGCCAACCAGTGAGGTGGCACCCTGGAAACAAAGACCATCCAAGATCTCAAGGGGGCAGGGCCACGTGATCACGTGAGAGTGGGCATGTGAACAAGGGATGGGGCCACGTGAAGATTGAAGGGATGCAGCTGGTCGGGAGCCCCCAGAAGCTGAAGAGGCATGAAGGACCCTCCCCTGGAGCCCTTTGAGGGAGCACAGCCCACACACCCTGATTTCAGATTCTGGCCCCAGAATAAAGAAGCATATGTTCCTGTTTCTTTAGGCCAGTCTATAGTCATCAGAGCAGCAGCCCCAGGAAATAGACCCCTCCTTTGGGGGCTTTGACCAGGTTCTGGGAACAGCTGAGCCCTGTGCCCCAGCCCTCTCACCCTCTAGATCTCTCACTGCAGGGGCTCACAGAGAGATTCATCCCTGTGCCTGATCCTCTTCCCTGTCTCCTGCCCCCCAAGGGGCTCCTCGGCAGTGACAGGGCAGTGGGCACACCAGGGCAGGCTGCTCAGGGACTTCTCGCCACTTTGGCGAGCCCTCAGCTGCTGGATGATTCAGGACACTCCCCAGCCCCGCCCTTACCTCCCAGGCCAGTGGTCAGCAAACTCATTAGTCAACAGAGCCAAATATCAACAGGACAACGATTGAAATTTCTTTTGAGAGCTAAATTTTTTAAACTTAAACTATATAGGTAGGTAACAAAGCCTTACCGGAGGCCATTGTATAAAACAGATGGAAACTAAGCTGCTTGGGGAGAAGTGGTGGGTGTTGAAGGCAACTGGGCAACGGGACCACAGTCCCCTTTCCCCTGTAGCTCTGGGTCCCGGGGAGATGGGGGTTGGGGTTGGTCCTGGCAGTGGGATGGGGCAGCCAGGAGAGAGGGAGCTGGGGAGAGTCAGTGGCTGACATTTACTAACTGGTACAGAAGGGCTTCAGTATCTTCAGAACTGCGTGTTCATGCCAGTGTGGCTGGGCCAAAAAACTCATCTTTCACAGCAAGAAGTCAGTCTACTCTATACAAACAAAAATGAAAATATGTCCTTGGAAAAGTTCATAATGACTTCAACCTTTAATGTTCTCACTGAAGGTATATTTTAGGGGAAGTCTCTCTTGTCTGAGGAAATATTTATATGAATTCAGCAATTCCATCAACTTCTCTTTCTCTTTTGTGAAATTCAAGTAAAAGTAAACTTAAAATTGTATTAAAAAAAAACAGACTAAAACATGCAGCAGTGGTTGTCTCTGTCAGATCCCACTCAAAAACCCTAATGATCCTGAAGAAAGACTGTAAATTACATCAAGCTCTACCCAGTAGAATCTCTTATTGTAGCTGCTGCCTCAGATTTGCTGCCATTGCTAGAGCAAATTAAGGTGGCCTTGTTGCAGAAGACCAAAGAAAAACCAAGCAACGCTTTCAGAGAAAAGGAGTTACACTGTTTATTACACTGGCAGACTCAGCGGAATAACTTCCCAAATCTGAGTAAAGTAACATGCAGGGGGCTTCTCTTTTATATCTTTCTGGGGTCTTTGTCCCGCAAATATGGATTATGCTTCTGGTCCTTTTTTCGGGCTTTGCAAGAAGGCCAGGTGTTGGGCGTCTCCAGGCCATATCTGATGGTCTGGCCTGGCACTATCGTTAATAACCCCCCAACTCTGGGGCAGTGCACTGTTCACAGTTTTATGGCCTCTGTATTTAGAAAACAGGTTCTGCAAGACCAGTTCCTGGAAAAGAGGTAGTGACTTAATTATAGGTTATCAAGAATGTACACTGGGCGTGCTAGCACAGATTCAGATTGCTAGCCGCCCCCCACCCCCAAATATCAGGGTTACATTGGAATTAGCCTTTTAGCCTCCTCAGCCTCAAGTGCATGACATGCAGCCATTGATTTAGTAATAGTGCTAATTGCTGTTATGATCAGAAAAAGTATCATAAACAACCAGGCTTCATGTGGCATATATAAATGTACTTATTTATAGCTTTGTCCACAAGGGCTATATTCATCCATCCCCTTTATTTGTGTCTTATAACTTAGCCCTTTCTTGATATGTCAAAGCCCTAGAAATAGGATTTAAAAAATTTAAGGCTAACCCTGAGCATTTCTGCCCTTGTGCTAACTGGGAAGTGTCCAGCTGTAATGAATCTGTCTCAAATATCTGGCACCAATTAGAAACCACGTTTTTTTTTAAAAAAAATTTTGTTTTATTGCTTAAAGTATTACATACCCCCCAGTGTCTTGTGTCCATTGGTTATGCTTATCTGCATGCATACAAGTCCTTCAGTTGATCTCTTACCACCCCCCAACCCTCCCCGGGCTTTCCGCTGTAGTTTGACAGTCTGTTCAATGATGCTCTGCCTCTGTATCTATTTTTGTTCATCAGTTTATAATGGTCTTTATTATCCATAAATGAGTGAGATCATGTGGTATTTTTCTTTCTCTGACTGGCTTATTTCACTTAGCATAATGCTCTCCAGCATTATGCTAAGTGAAATAAGCCAGTCAATGAAAGAAAAATACCACATGATCTCACTCATTTATGGATAATAAAGACCATTATAAACTGATGAACAAAAATAGATACAGAGGCAAAGCAGCATGGAACAGACTGTCAAACTATAGTGGGAAGGCCGGGGAGGGTTGGGGGGGTGGTAAGAGATCAACCGAAGGACTTGTATGCATGCATATAAGCATAACCAATGAGAGAGAGAGAGAGAGAGAGAGAGAGAGAGAGAGAGACACACACTAGAGGGAAACAAGCTATTTTGCCTTGGACAACTCATGTAAGCTGTGTGGTTCTTCCTGTTCTCCCTTCCCCACTGGTTGTTGGGAAATCAAATGTAAAAGCATCATGTAGGGTGAAGGACTTTGTACATGTAAGCCAGTCTTAGCTTCCTGACTGACAAAGGGGGTTTCAATATTGCAAAGTGCAACTTATTGAATTGTGGACCATAAGGATGAACTTCCACTGTGAGAGGATGGACGCTGATGCTAAATTGCTTGGAATTTAATCCCAGCAACTTAGTTTACTAACGGTCATTTGACATTGGAAATGTTACTTAAACTCTCTGTGTCATGGATTTTCACCTGTAAAATATGAAAAGAGTATTTCTCAATTGATAACCTAGCTGTGAAATAGCAACAAATTAATACATGAAAAATAGTTTGAAGAGCCTGACCTGTACAAAAAACATAAGCTAACACACATTTTTTTTTGTTTACATTTGGAAGATTGCTGAGAACCTCACGCCATTGGAAGTTCCGTGTGCCTGCTATCTAAAAGGCGCATGTGTAAATCTTTTTGCATTTAGTAGATGCTGTGGGCTTGATTTCTTGTTCCTTTCACCACTGAACATCCTGTGAATGGCAGTGTCTCCCACTCACTTAGCTTATTGTCAAGTCCATCATTCTGACTCTGAATCGTGGGTCCTTGCTGGGCTCTGCTAACAGCTTCCATCAGTTTAATGTCATATAGTTTAGACCAGTGATGGCGAGCCTATGACACGCGTGTCAGAGGTGACACGCGAACTCATTTTTTTTGGTTGATTTTTCTTTGTTAAATGGCATTTAAATATATAAAATAAATATCAAAAATATAAATCTTTGTTTTACTATGGTTGCAAATATCAAAAAATTTCTATATGTGACACGGCACCAGAGTTAAGTTAGGGTTTTTCAAAATGCTGACATGCCGAGCTCAAAAGGTTCGCCATCACTGCCCTAGGAGCTCTATTGGTATAGAAACCACTTTTAAGGAATACACATGGTAGGCCTTAGCACGACACAACCACCCTTAAGAAGTGATAGCCTAGCCCTAGCTGGTTTGGCTCAGTTGATAGAGTGTCGGCCTGTGGACTGAGGTGTCCCAGGTTCAATTCCGGCCAAGGGCACATGCCCAGGTTGTGGGCTCGATCCCCAGTAAAGGGCGTGCAGGAGGCAGCTGATCAATGATTCCCTCTCATCATTGATGTTTCTATCTCTCTCTCGCTCTCCCTTCCTCTCTAAAATCAATAAAAATATTTTAAAAAAAAGAAGTGATAGCCTACAACCTGAATTGTCAATGCTATTTAGAAATATTTTAGATGGGCAACTACACCCACCCTTGGGTTAAAATCTTCTTTCACCATTTTGGAGAGAGCATGATAACCAAAGACAAAACCGCACACACACAAAGTTATGGTAGTAGAAATTAAACAGCCTGAGGGGAACCAAAGGTCCTCAACAAATGCAAAACAGGTTAGTGAGGGTATGAACCAATATTGAAAAGTGGGGGGGGAATGAGGGAAGATCTTACCGGGTCCACAATTAACATGCTCTGGTCAGCTGGCTGCTGAAACTGAGACAGAATTTCTCCCCTCCTAAGAAGAGAGTCTAGTTTCAACAGTGGCCCATGCATCAGCAAGGAATTACCCTTTTAGTCAATGGTCATCAACCTCAATTTTAGGAGATCCTGATGACAACGGCAAATGCATCACCCCTGTTAGATAGGAGCATAGGAAGCAGGGACTCAGACCCATCCTGGATGAAGGTCCAAATCACTCGACCACATACTAACTCAGGGGTGGGCAAACTTTTTGACTCAAGGGCCACAATGGGTTCTTAAACTGGACCGAAGGGCCGGAACAAAAGCATGGATGGAGTGTTTGTGTGAACTAATATAAATTCAAAGTAAACATCATTACATAAAAGGGTACGGTTTTTTTTTTTTTTTAGTTTTATTCATTTCAAACGGGCCAGATCCGGCCCGCGGGCTGTAGTTTGTCCACGGCTGTACTAACTAGTAAGCCACCTGACAAGTGGTGGCCATGAGAGCTCTATACCAGATGGACAAATTGCAGTGTCACAGACTGATTCTCTCCTGCTGCATCCCTCCTCCACCATCTGGACTCTGTGTTTTCAGAAAGAGACTTGATCTGAAGCCTGAGGCATCTAAAGGGCACAAATATAACACACCACTTATCAGACTCTGTCCTAGTGCACCATTTCTGAAGTGATTGCTTCCTGTTTCCTTTGACCTAAATTTGTGTCTTTGTGCACACATCAGACAACCCGTTCTCTTCTGTAATTTAGAGGCAGGCTGCGATTAGTCAATTCCTTAGATATTAACTGTGAGATACTATGACTTCAATAACCAGAGGTCTTATGAAATGATGTATCAGTGATCAATGGCTCCTTAGGTGTAGTTTTATAACAAATATGCAAGGCTGAAATCATCATATTTGCAATACCCCAGGTTTAGCACAACTGAAGAAAAATAATGACAATTAGGAAAATGACAGAGTTAGCATAGTAAGTGCTTCAAACCTGGAGGCTTTTCTTAGATTCTCTCTTTGATCTTGCTATAACCATAGAAATATCTACACTAATAAAAGAGAAGCATGTAAATTGACCGTGCCCTCTGCTACGCTCACCAGCCAATCAGGATGAGTATGCAAAGTAACCCAACAAAGATGGTGAGCCTGTAGGCAGCATGCACGTGCACAGGCGCCAAACTGCCGGGGGCAGGCATCCCACCCCACCCCACCCCGGTCACTCCCTGCCTGTCTGCAGTACATGGAGGCAAGGAGCGGCAGTGGCAGGGTGGGACACCAGGCTTCCATTGCACCTGTGCCGCTCCAGGCAGGAGAGCAGTGCTTGTGGACAGGGGAGGCGGGCCAGTGGAGGACAGCCTGTACTCCCCACATGGCAGCGGTGGCAGCCGTGAGCACACCAAGATGAGCCTTGGTGAAGTAGTGCCTGCAGGCCATCAGTGCCGAGGAGTGGCTGTGCAAGTCCTGCCTCCTGACCCAGGAGGTGGGCGATCACAGGGACAGCCACGGTGGTGGGCCAGATTGACGTCCTCCTGGCCACACCACGGGGTTTTGTCAATTTGCGAAGCCACAGGCCTCAGGTGTGCACATCCTCTCCTCCCCCATTGGCGAGCGAATGCCCCTCAGCACTATGTCACTCTCACTTGCCTGCAACAGTCCCAGACCAAGCTGTATGCAAGTTCCTCCTGCCCCTCCGCCACACTTCCATCAACCCAGCATGCCTATGTCCCCCAGAGTATGTGCGCAGGTCCCCTCCAGCACACTCATGTCCTTTGGAGAGTGTCTGGGTGTTCTGGGTGCTGAGGGTGGGCATCTCTGAGATGACAGTGAGAGGGCGGAGTGGTGATGCCCTGTTCCTGCAGAGGCCAGTGCAGCGACGAGATCACCTCCGTGGGGCTAATAATGCAGGTGCTGAGGCAAGAGCAGGTACAGACAGACACACCTGGTGGGTGTTGGCGGCCCTCGCTGAGGTTCCTTTGGTCAGCGTTCAAGATCAGGAACCCAGAGGAGGCGAGGAGTTCTGTCCTCTCAGTGAAATGGTGGGATAGTCGGGGCGACTGCAGAGGAGGAATGTGCACTTTGGGTGCCAGCACCCATGAGCAAAGGCTGCCCTGACTGAGCCTCGCTCGCTTGGGTCCTAGTGCACTCCTGCCGGGCAGTGGGTGAGAGGACGTGCTTTTCCGAGTTAATGGAAGAAAACATTGATTCTCCCGCTGCCCGTGAAGGTGGAAAGTGGAGTGGGGAGACATGCAGGGAGTGAGTGAGGTTCCCTGTCTGGGGGTTCCAAATCTGCTTTTGGTTCCTTTCACCGCTGACTAGAGATATACAGGGTGTCCCCCAAAATGTATACACACTTTGATTACCTACTAATTCCAATGGGTTTACGCATGAAAAGAAAGACACACAATGGAGCTGTCATCTGTTAAAAGTGGGGGAACAAACAGGCAGTCAGACATTCCCCGAGGGGTCCCGGATTGGAGAGTGTGCAGGCCAGACTGAGGGGCCTCCTTTTGGGCACCGGGCTACTAGAACAGGTATAATTTCTGCGTGTCATTGTGGGCCTTGAAAGCATAAAATTCTAAGACTTCATGAAGGCTCACATACTGAGCAGGTGGTAGCACTACTGTTGACATCACGGGCCTATGCCACGGAAGTTTTAGATCTTCCCAGTCTATCTGACGAGGGATTCCTCTTATGCTTACTTTACACTAGCAATAAGGTAAACAAATAACAAAAATTTAGCCCATAACCAGTTACAGAAAACCATTATAAACAAAAGTGCACACTACTGTACACAAGGTTTCCTACCGGTGCATGTGTAAGACACAAGGACCAACATCTTAAGTAAGTACAGGTCCTCTTGCTAGTGAATCTAAGACAGTGGTTCTCAACCTTCCTAATGCTGGGACCTTTTAATACAGTTCCTCATGTTGTGGTGACCCCCAACCATAAAATTATTTTTGTTGCTACTTCATAACTGTAATTTTGCTACTGTTAGGAATCGTAATACAAATATCTGATATGCAGGATGTATTTTCATTGTTACAAATTGAACATAATTAAAGCATCGTGATTAATCACAAAAACAATATGTAATTATATGTGTTTTCCGATGGTCTTAGGCGACCCCTGTGAAAGGGTCGTTCGACCCCCAAAGGGGTCGCGACCCACAGGTTGAGAACCGCTGATCTAAGAGTTCCTACTGTCATCTACGGGAATATTAGCAATATGGCCACATATGACGTGTTAAAATGAGTTGAAACACATTTGACCTTTTTAAATTTCCAAGTCATTTTATTTCAAGATGACAACCTTGGAATAGCTGTAGGATGATGTCATTATCAGAGTGAGGATTGAGCATTTCTCCCAGTAAGTGCAATGTGATTTACCCATTGTGTAGGTTCCAGTTAGCATTTAGTAAAGTTGTGGGGATTCTGTTTCTGTACCAGTTTAACTTTTAGTCCTCTTCATCCTCATCCTCATCTGTACTTAAGTATGAAATGCAGCCAGCAATGAATGCACACAGTAGAAGGGCTGAACGAATTATCAGTACAACTAGAGCCTGGCTTATATTCATGCTTATTTTGCCACGAGCAGATGGTTCTTTG
>NW_005357961.1:0-560 GCF_000412655.1 Myotis brandtii | reverse complement strand
AAAATAAACCATCAGAGAAAGACAAATATTATATGATTTCACATCTATATGGACTCTAATGAACAAAATAAGTTGACAAACAAAATAGAACCAAAGGCATGGATACATTGAATAGCCAACAGCTGTAAGAGGGGAGGGGAGTTGGGGGGACTGGATGAAAGAAGGCAAAGAGATTAGCCAAAAAAAAAAAACCTATCTGCATAACCCATGGACACAGACAACAGGGAGATAGCCAGACAGAAGAGTAAAGAGGGGGAAAATGGGGACATTTGTAATAGTGTCAACAATAAAAACAAAGTTTAAAAATTGATCATTAAGAATTTTTCTTATTATTTTGGGGAAAAACTACAAGAGAAAGTCTCATATTTTAAAGACCATAAAACATGCCATGGATGATCCACAGCATAAATTGGTTAAGGAGGAAATCCTGGTGGATATGGGTGTGTGTGTGTGTGTGTGCGTGTGTGTGTGTGTGTGTGTTCTCATGTTCTTTTTAGTACCATCTGCCTAGAAGTAGCACTAGTTTGGTACCTCTATTTTAGCATTTCCCACATTATAAG
>NW_005357960.1:0-516 GCF_000412655.1 Myotis brandtii | reverse complement strand
GGAAGGTTATATATTTCTAGGAACTTATTCATTTCTTTTAGGTTATTGAACTTATGGCATATAGTCTTTCATAATATTCTAGTATGATTTTTTGTATATCTGTGATGTCTATGGTAACTTCTTCATTTCTGATTTTGTTTATATGGGTCTTTTCCATTTTTCCTTAGTGAGTCTAGCAGGGGGATTATCAAATTTATTAATATTTTCAAAGAACCAGCTCTCTGTTTTATTAAATTTTTATGTAGTCTTTTTTTCTCAATTTCATTTAATTCTGCTCTAATTTTTATTATTTCCTTTTTTTTCTACTGACTTTGGGTTGTTTTTATTCTTCTTTTTCTAGTACTTTAAGATGTGATGTTAGGTTGTTTACTTGGCATTTCTATTGTTTCTTGAGATAGGCCTGTAATGATATAAGCTTCCCTCTTATTACTGCTTTCATTGCATCCAAAAGGTTTTGATATGTTGTGCACCTGGAATGGAGATATGTTGTATTGTCATTCTCATTTGTCTCTACAT
>NW_005357959.1:6528-7421 GCF_000412655.1 Myotis brandtii | reverse complement strand
TAATGGACTTTGATATTCAACAGGGCTGAAATTCAGCCTAATATATTACCCTGCTGTTGGGCAAATGGCTGAAGACAAACTCCTAACCTGATAATCCTTTTATTCTTTACCAAACTTTACCATTGATATGCCTGTTTGCATTCTTAAAGGGCAAATGAGTATTCAAGTAAATAAAAGTTGCTGGGTCCCAGGTTTCAGAGAGCCTCTCCACTAAAGAAAGGTCTCTGCCTGGCTCCCCCACGCCTTCTAAATTTATATTTCTTGTCTAGTATATTCATTTGTGCATCAGCCCATTTTCCAGACATTGCACCTTAGTAGCAAATGGATGTGTGTTCACAGGGGACCTTTACTATCTTCCACTAACATGGAACCAGAATAGCAGACAGAAAAATGAGATAAATTTCTGCAATTTCTTTTCCTTGTAGAGATCTATGGGGAACAATAATTAAGTTGCTCTTTGAACACAGGCAAAAAAGCCTTAGAAAGTCACATAGTCTTCCCATTCTAAAGGTTGGTATAGACTTAGCAAAAGGGTGTTCTCCTGTCTAGTGTGACATGAAACTAAAGACAAACATTAGATACTTGACAAATAATCTTGCACTGCAATTTGCCACAGTAATACTATTGGTGTCTTATAACTTATATAGAGAACTACTAGATCTTAAGAGTTATATGGGCAAGGGAAACAAGAGATCAAAGGCTGTGATGCACATGAATAGGTGTTCGAGGACCAGAACAGAGGATGGGTATTGACTTTACTTCTTATCACATCGAAATGATGTAATTTTTCCAGAACCAAGCTGAACCTGGGTTGAGGGAGGCAGCACAAATACATGAAGATGATCCACTAGAGCAGTCGTTCTCAACCTGGGCTGCACATTAGAATCAGCAGG
>NW_005357959.1:0-948 GCF_000412655.1 Myotis brandtii | reverse complement strand
TTTTCTAAAGCCCAGATGTGATTAACTCTCCCCTATGTGTTGTGGAAAATATTTGTGAACTGACATTTACCCCATGCTATGAGTTTTTTTGAAACTCTTGATCTACCTCTCAGTTAAATGGAAGTTAATTAATTTTGGCTTTAGGTAAGAGTTGAGAGGAGGAAAAAAAGGAATGCATTATTGGGTTTGAGTTTCAAATGCATCAAGCATTTAGGTTAATGAAATATTCCAGGCAATAAATATTTTATTCAGAGTAATGAGTAAGAAGAAAATTTCTCATCCTTAGAGAATTTATAAAATTTCTTTATCAGGGGATAAGAGAGTTGAGGAATAGGTTAGACAATTTAGTGGTTCTGAATAAGATGTCTATGTTTGAGGACCTTTACTGTCTTCCACTAATATGGAGCAGGAATAGCAGAAAGATAGAAAAATGAGATATATTTCTGCAGTTTCTTCTCCTTGTAGAGATCTAAGGGGAACAACAATTAAGTTGCTCCTTCAACACAGGCAATAAAGACTTAGAAAGTTACATAGTCTTCCCATTGTAGAGACTGGTATAGAATTAGCAATAGGATGTTCTCCTATCTGGTGTGACATGAAACTAAAGACAAACCTTAGATACTTGACAAATTTTCCTGCACTGCAATTTGCCACAGTAACACTATCGGTGTCATAACTTATACAGAGAACTACTAGATCTTAAGAGTAATATGGGCAAGGGAAACAAAAGATCCAAGGCTGTGATGCACATGAATAGGTGTTTGAGGACCAGAACAGAGGATGGATACTGACATCTGTACTTCTTATCACATTGAAATGATGTAATTGTTCCAGAATCAAGCTGAACCTGGGTTGAGGGAGGCAGCACAAATACATGAAGATGATCCACTAGAGCAGTCGTTCTCAACCTGGGCTGCACATTAGAATCAGCAGGGAATCTTCTTAAAA
>NW_005357958.1:0-822 GCF_000412655.1 Myotis brandtii | reverse complement strand
TAGGTTGTTTAGTTTGTTGGAATAGAGTTGTTCATAGCATTTTTTTTTTTTTACACAATACTTTGTATTTCTGTGGGATCTGTTGTTTTTTTGCCTCTTTCATTTCTGATTTTTCTTATTTGGGTACTCTCTCTTTGCTTCGGTGAGGCTGCCTAGAGGTTCATCAATCTTGTTTATCCTTTCAAAGAACCAGTTCTTGGTTTCATTGATCTTTTGTATTGATTTTTTGGTCTCTATGTCATTTGTTTTTGCTCTGATCTTTATTATCTCCTTCCTTCAGATCACTCTGAGCTTTTCTTCTTGCTCTCTTTCTAATTCTTTAAGTTCTAGAGTTAGATAATTTATTATGATTTTTTTTTTTGAGGTAGGCCTGTAGAGCTATGAACTTTCCTCTCAGTACTGCTTTCACTGTGTCCCATAGTTTTTGGATTGTTGTATTTTCTTTGTCATTTGTTTCCAGGATGTTTTTAATTTCTTCTTTGGTCTCTTTGGTAACCCAATCATTGTTTAATAGCATGCTATTCAGCCTCCAATTATTTGAATTTTTTTATTGTGTTTATTATAGTTGATTTCTAATATTATGCCATTGTGGTCTGAGAAGATGCTTGATATGATTTCAATCTTCTTAAATTTGGAGAGACTTTGCCTTTACCCCAATATGGGGTCTATCTTTGAAAATGTCCCATGTACACTTGAGAAGAATGTATATTCTGTAGCTTTAGGGTGAAATGTTCTGAAGATGTAAATTAAGTTCATCTGATCTAGTAAGTCATTTAGGACTGCTATTTCTTTGCTGATTTTTTTATCTAGAGGATTTATCCA
>NW_005357957.1:0-801 GCF_000412655.1 Myotis brandtii | reverse complement strand
AGGATTTTTATGGTTTCCTGTCTTACATTTAAGTCCTGTAGACATTTTGACAGTTTTTTTTGTGTGTGTGTAAGGAACTTTCACACCCTCATCCTCTCTCTTTCCTCCCTTTTGTTCCACTAATCATAGCTTATATTCATAGTATACATTTTTTATTTTTATAGGTGTATTTTATTTTTCTCCTACAACATATAGTTTCATGACAGCAAGGATAGTGTTCATTTACTCTTTGAAGCTTTGTGCTATAACAGTGCCTGCAATGGGCTCACAACTCATATTTGGTGAAATGGTCCATGAATGGACCTCCCAACATGTGTTGAGATAAAGTTAATTTGAGATGGAAAATAGATTAAGGAATGAAAGTCCAGGCCAGGGGATAGGAGCTTTGTAGTTAATTTAATAAAAATGCTCGTTTGACCTATTTCCAAGCCTTCTAGCAGCAAAATCAAACTTACTCAATAGTGGGCCCATGAGAACACACACAGAAACAGTGGTTTGGTATTATAAGAAAGGTCTGATGAAATAATCACAAGACTGTGATATAAACTGCCGATTTCCACCACAAATAGTAATGGTAAAAGTTTTGGTTAACCATAGACTTAAAAACTAAAAAGAATATAAAGCTGGAGAATTTGGGATGGGAAACCCACTTTCCTCTTCTGTTTTTTTTTTTTTTTTTTTGTTGCAATGGTTAATGGGATTTTTTTTTTTTTTTTAGTTTCTCTTTTTGTGAGTTCAATATAGGTGTATAAAAAATCTATAGAGCCCTACCGGTTTGGCTCAGTGGATAGAGCGTCGGCC
>NW_005357956.1:0-1545 GCF_000412655.1 Myotis brandtii | reverse complement strand
AAATTCTTGACAGTTTCTTTCAAAAGTTTGATGGGTCTATACCCTTCTCATAGGTAATTATTTTTAGGAGATCTTTATTGAAATTTGCATACTCAGTCTCCAAATTCATCCCTGCCATAGAAGTCACCAATATTTCTTCATCCAACTCATTTGTATGTATAGGCATACATACTTTCTTGATCCTATTATGGTTTCATTTTCTAAAGCACTAACCTTTTATGTCTACTACAGGCAGTGGGGGATGAGGGTGATTTCCTGGCACAGGTAATGAGCACCTAGTTCTTTTTTCTCTTGGAAAAGTCACTCCAACTGCAGGTGAACTAAGGTTCATTTCACCAGCTACCATCTGCTAAGCATCCTTCCCTGAAACTGGCTTCTTCTAAGTTTCATCTGACTTTGTAAATCCCAAGTATCTTTTCCTTCACTGGGAGTGCCACTGACTTTTTAAGCCTCTATTTTTCCATGTAAAATAAGAAATGTTGTCAAAATCAAACAACTTGCTTTTTTGTATTAAAATACTGTTGTCAAAGAATTGTGCACCGACACCCACAAAAGAAAGACCTTTCTTTACTCTTCTTAAAGAGGAGTTATGAGATGGAGAATGGATAACTGAGAACGGTTTATTCCATCTCACACAGGAACATTGGGTTTCTCCATGTGCGCTCCCCCCCACCCGACCCCCCACTCAATTTTGTATTTCCAGGTGGCCAATTTCTTGTAACCAGGAAAAAACTAATTTGCATAACTAGCTCCCAGCAAATGTGTGTCCTTAAATGCTCTCAAATCCACTCCTGAAAAAGGGGAAGGGATTAACATGTGCAAATTGTTAGTTATGAAAACAGTCGCTGGGATGTAAAATATGGCACAGGGCCTAGGGAATGTAATCTTTACTCATCACAGCAGCTCCAGGTCCAGTTCAAGGCCCCACCCCTCTCACCTAGATTACTTCAACAGCCTTCTCACCATTTCTCCCCTCTGCCCTATTTCTCCTTCTGCCAGTTTCTAGTCTTGTTTGCTGCGAGGGCTCTCCTTCTAAAAGGCAACTCTGATAATCACATCACTCTCCTATGTAAAGCCTCTCAAAGGCAGTCCATTTATCCTCATGATAAAATTTCAACTTCACTACCTAGTGTTTAAGACCCATTATGATCTGGCCCTGACCCATGGACAGCCATATCTGGCCACTGCTGTCATGTATCTCTGCTTTACTATACCCATTCATTGTAGTCATAATATTGCAGCTCTGACAGACTAGAGTGGGACCAAATTTTAAAAGAAAAACTTTTCCATAAAATAAGTTACTTTTCCTATATATTTTTCAAGCAGTTTTTCTTTTCATATGTTCTTTTTAAAAGTCCCTAGCATTGATCTTTGACTTTATTGTTGTTCATATGAGAAACTAGTTGTCCGATGGCATATAAACCAATCTTGACTTTATTGTTGTTCATATGAGAAACTAGTTGTCCCGATGGCATATGAACCAATCAACACATTGCAGACCAGTAGTATTATTGCTAGCTTTCCCCAGTGGCCAGATAAGTTTCT
>NW_005357955.1:0-2456 GCF_000412655.1 Myotis brandtii | reverse complement strand
AATAGAGATATAATTTATATTATTACTTATTATATTATAATTATTTATATAATATATTTAATTTATGTTACAAATATAATAGCTTTATTATAAGGAATTTGCTCATATAATTATGGAGGTTGGTGAGTCCCAAGACCTGCAGCATGAGTCAGCAAGCTGGAGACCCAGGAGAGCTGACGGTATAGTTCCATCCAAAAGCCAGCTGGTTCAAGACCCAGGAAGAGCTGATGTTTCATTTTAAGTCAGAGGGCAGGATGAAGCCAATGTCTTAGTTGAAAGGTCATCAGGCAGGAATAATTCTCTCTTACTCTGCCTTCTTGTTCTATTCAGACCTTCAACTGATAGGATGAGCCTTACTCATATTATAGAGGACACATTGCTTTATTCAGTCACCAATTTAAATGTTAATCTTATTAAAAATCAAGCTCACATAAAAAACCAGAATAATGTTTGATCAAATATCTGGGCATCCCATAGCTCAGTTAAATGACACATGTGTTTCCTAACCAAAGTTAATACAAATTATTTTAATGTTGATGTAACTTTCTATTATAATAAAATGTATGTAATAATAAGGATACTTTTAAAAATTAACATTAACAAAATCAAATATATATTCTATCATTAATTTCTATAAGATTGCCATTTTCTTGTGTTGTTTGATTTATTTCTAGTTTACCTCCCAATCCATCAATAGCCAGTACTTTTGCATCTTTCCACCAAGTACTTTTATCTGATTTTGTTCCCCCAAACCTTCTTGGTCTCTTCAAATTCCAAACACTATTGTATCATCATTTATCTAAAGCATTATCTTTCATCAATCATGTTATTTCATTCAGAAATTCAAAAATACTATACTTTTAATATAAACTAGAATCTGGGCATGAAGAGGGAAGTCAGACAGATCTGGAGCCTCAGTGAATGTTCAATTTAATAGGGAGACAAAGACTGTACCTATTCTCTAGGACAAGTATGTTTAGATTATTAGCAAATAAAACGGGGGTGGGGTGAGTACATGATTCTCCCAAATTAATAGAAGAGGTAGCTCCTTAACTGAGTCATAAAAGATAGGTTGATATTCCCCTGTGGAACAAGGCATAATCTAACATAAGAGGTATTTACCTGAAGCATTACTTAGTATGGAAAGAATGTTGACAATATTTTGTATATAGCTATGATAAAACAGAAAATATTTTTGAAGAACAGGAAAAAAGTTCTTAAAAATTACTTTTAAAGGCAAAGCTTAGATAGGCTGAACCACATATTTAGTAGTCTGATTCCACCTTTTCATGTTTATTCCTTAGTATCTCCTAGAAGGATGTGTGAACATTTGGTATCTAAATGCAGTAAATCTGTTGACTATTTGATGAACCATATTCCAGGTGCTTATTCAAATAATATATTTCTAAATTTGGCATGACTGAACTGAGAAAAAGTCATCTTTGCTGAGTTAAAGTGTTTTTGATTGAACTTCAGCTGGTTCTTACCAGCTTACCATAGTGGAGAAATTATTTCATATTTTAAAATTAAAATATACTCTGTCCAATCAAACCAGGACATCAAGGTTATACCACATCAAAATGCACACAATGTATAACTATAGCAATAGCTGTAGCTTTTTTCGATTGTTTAAAGGGAATAAATTGGTAAAAGGAATATGAGCTGTGTTCTCTTCATGTTCACTCTATTGTTTCATGAATGACATTGAACTTTGTCCCACAAGTAACCTTGGATATTTAACCACCTGCTCAATTTGGTGGGGGAACACATGCTCTGAAAGGCTGCTGGAAATTTACTGCACAGGCTGAGGGGATGCGGGGATTGCTCAGCTGCTTGCAGAGATGGCTGGTCTTGAAAACTTGAGAAAGAGCTTAAGTTAGCTAAAGGTTTTCCGGGCCTGATCTGGCTATATTTGAGTAGTGCCATGTAAAGTGAGATTTAGAATAATGTTTTCTCAGGTGGGGTTATTTTTTTTCAAGGGAGAAGGGAGAGTCACTGACATCCTTGTCTATTTACTCTCTTGATATTTCCACAGTACTAACTTTCTGATAGAAAAATGGTGGGAAGAGTATGCATATGTGCATGTACATGTACATATATACTTTTGCATGTACTAGCATATACTAAAATATATAAATAGTAGTTATTAGAAATACTGAGTAAAGCATACCTTGAAATTTATTTTGATTATTTCCTTAAACAGATTTACACATAATGCATATATGAGATTATGACACTACTAGGGGCCCAGTGCACAAAATTCATGCACTGGTGGGGGGGGGTTCCTCATCCCAGCCTGCCCCCTCTCACATACTGGAAGCCCTCAGGGGATGTCCTACTGATGGCTTAGGCCCGCTCCCTGCTCCCCTTGGGTAGCAGGCCTAAGCCACAGTCTGGCCTCCCTTTGTTGGAGGCGGTGGGACTGATCAGGGGAAGGCACCAGCCCCATCACCCCA
>NW_005357954.1:0-777 GCF_000412655.1 Myotis brandtii | reverse complement strand
GACACTTAGCATATTAGGCTCTTATTATATAGGATTAAATGTATCTCTGAAGGTATATACATTGTTTATAAAAACATATATTAGTGTGGAGGGGGGATGATTTAACCTACATTGAGGGGCACTCAGGGAAGGTGTTCCTGAGGAAATGAATTGATCCTTGAATGATGACTGGGCATTAACTAGGCAACTAAAGATGGACAGAGGGGCATCCCAGATTGAAGGAACAGTATGTTTAAAGGGCATGAGTTGAAAGAAGTGTGTCATGTTTGAGAATGGAAAAGATCAGGGCGAAGAGATTAGGCTAGAAGAGTGGGCAAGAACCATATAATGTGGGACCACATAGGTCACAGTGATTTTCACCTTTATCCTAAAGGCTGTAGAAAGCTACTTATTAAAGATTTTTAAACAGAGTTATGGTATACATGATTTCATTGAATCTAAAATTCCTCTAATAGTATGACATTCTATTTTTTCAATAGATGGAGTTACACATATGTTGACATATATGCGATTTGATATGTATGCTATTTTGTTGCATTGACAACAAGCTTCAAAACTTCATATGTCAAATTTGCTGAAGGTGTTAACATCATAGATATTTTTACACTTAAAAATTTCAAATTTTGTGCCAAATAAAGAGCATTTGTGGGAAGTTTTAATTCATTACTTTATTTTGAAGAAAAGTGCTGCTGAATACTCTGGGAAGCTTATGGTGAACATGCTCCCTCTCAAGATACTTCTGAATGCTGGTTTAAACACTTTAAAAGTGATGATTTT
>NW_005357953.1:0-2265 GCF_000412655.1 Myotis brandtii | reverse complement strand
CTGAAGTGAGTCTCTTGTAGATAGCATATGTAATTGTCTTGTTTTGTTATCTATTCAGCCTTTATATGTCTTTTGATTGGAGCATTTAATCTATTTGCTTCTAAATTAATTGTTGACAGATATATATTTATTGCCATTTTATTATTCATATTTTTAAAAATCTTTTTTTCCTCCTCTTCTTAAAGAAGACCCCTTAATGTTTCTTATAATACTGGTTTGGTGATTATGAACTCCTTTAGCTTTTTCTTGTCTCAGAAGCTCTTTTGTCCTTTGACAGTTTTTAAATGATAGCCTTGCTAGGTAGAGTAGTCTTGGTTGTAGGCTCTTGGTTTTCATCACTGAATATTTCATGCCATACCTTTCTGAAATGTTTCTTTTGAAAAATTAGCTGACAGTCTTATGGGAGCTCTCTTGTAGGTAACTGTCTTTTTCTTGCTGCTTTTGATATGTCTTAGGGTGGGCTTCTTTGGGTTGATCTTGTTGAGGACTCTCTATACTTCCTGAACTTGTTTCCTTCACCTTCCTGGACTTGTATGTCTGTTTCCTTCACCAAGTTTGGAAAGTTTTCTGTCATTATTTTTTCAAATAAGTTTTCAAAATCTTTCTCTCTTCTCTTTCTGACACTCCCATGATGTGAATTTTAGTATGTTTGAAGTTGTCCAAGAGGCTCCTTATATTATCCTCACTTTTTAAAAATTCTTTTTTGCTGTTTTGATTGAATGTTTTCTACATTTTATCTTCTAAATTGCTGATTTGATCTGCTGCTTCATCTACTCCACTGTTGTTTCACTGTAATGTATTTGTCATTTCAGTTAATGTATTCTTCATTTGTGACCAGTTCTTTTTCTGTTTCTATCTCTGTTTTTATCATTTTCTATGTCTTTGTTAAAGTTTTCACTAAGTTCATCTACTCTTCCCCTAAGTTCATTGAGCATTCTTATAACCAGTGTTTTGAACTCTGCATCTGATAGATTACTTGTCTCCATTTTATTTAGTTCTTTTATGAAGATTTGTCTTGTTCTTTCATTCGGGATATGTTTCTTTGTCTGCTCATTGGGCTGTGTTTGTTTCTATGTATTAGGTAGAGCTGCAACTCTCCTGGACTTAGTAGTTTGACCTTATGTAGTAGGTGTCCTGGAGGGTCCAGTGGCACAGCCTGCCCAATCACCCAAGCTGAACACTTCAGGTGTCACCCTGGTGTGCACCCCTATCTGTGTACACCCTCCTATTTTAGTTGAGCCTTGAATGCTATTGGCACCTCAATGGCAGGGATTTACCCCAGGAGTAGCTGCAAGGATTAGCTGCAACCACTGTGGAGGATCAGCTGTGGAGGGGCTGACTCCGGGGAGCAGAACTTACTTGGGCAGGGTTCTGGTACCCACTGAGTCTGCCCCTTGAATGTGTTGCTTATGGAGGTGGTTGGGTGATGCTCTGGCATGATCTGAAGCTGTTCAATGGGTGCACTGGCTCTGGGGCCTCCCGGGAGGTGCAGGCCAAGGTCAGCCACCACCTGTGCCCTGTCCAGGGCCACTTGTCATGAGCTACACAGATAGTTGCTACTTGTGCTGGTCTTGGAGGTGCCCAGGAGAGGCCAAGAAGTGAATCAAGACCGGGTGCCACTTAGCAAGAGATACGGGGCATGCTGAGGCCGAATGCTACATGTTTGAGAGATTTTAGGAAAGTCTAAAGCATGAGGTAAGATAGGCCATTTGTATGGAAAAACCATTGGACATGGTTTGGGTGGGCCCACAAGTTGGGTGGGGCAGGGGTTACAGGGAATCACCAGGGCAAGGTGAATAGTGATGGAGACTGAGATTTGGCACCCACCTCTGGCTCTGTGGAGGGAGGGCTCAGCAAAGGAACAATGCCAGCACTTCAGACTGTGAGAAAGCTTCCCCTCCAGGTATTGCCCTGATGCCAGACAATTCAGTTTCTCCCTGTATGTCCCTAGTGTCTTTGGAGCTGCTGTCTAGGACTGGAGCTCAGAGGGAGTGACTGAGTAAGGCCATGTGCAGGCCTATTAAGAGGAATGCATGGGACTCCAGAAGCCTCCATCTCACTCAGCCACAATCCCCACTGGTTTTTACAACCAACATTTATGGGACTTATATTCTTGGCACTGGGACCCTGGGCTTGGTGTCTGGTGTGGGGCTGGGACCCCTTGCTCCTCAGGTGAGATAACCCACAGTTGTGAGACCAGCCCTTTCTGCGTCTCTGCCCCTCCTACCAGTTCTGATGTGGCTTCTTCTTTATATCCTTAGTTGT
>NW_005357952.1:361-815 GCF_000412655.1 Myotis brandtii | reverse complement strand
GTAGTCCCATTTGTTTATTTCCTCTTTAGTTTCCATTACCCTAAGAGCTGTATCGGTGAAAATATTGCTTTGGCATATGTCTGAGATTTTTCTGCCTGTGAATTCCTCTAAGATTTTTATGGTTTCCAATCTTAGGTTTAAGACCTTTATCCATTTTTAGTTTATTTTTGTGTATGGTGTAAGTTGATGGTCTAGTTTCATTTTTTTGCATGTATCTGTCCAATTTTCCCAACACCATTTATTGAAGAGACTGTCTTGACTCCATTGTATGTTCTTGCCTCTTTTGTTGAATATTAATTGAGCATAGTGGTTTGGGTCCATTTCTGGGTTCTCTAGTCTATTCCATTGATCTATATGTCTGTTCTTGTGTCAGTACCAGGCTGTTTTGAGAACAGTGGCTTTGTAATACAGCTTGATATCTGGTATCGAGATCCCACCTACTTTGTTCTTCTTC
>NW_005357952.1:0-220 GCF_000412655.1 Myotis brandtii | reverse complement strand
GACATTTTAATGATGTTGATTCTACCAATCCATGAACATGGTGTGTTCTTCCATCTGTTTATGTCTTCCTCTATCTCTTTTTTCAGTGTCCTGTAGTTTTCTGAGTACAGGTCTTTTACCTCCTTAGTTAAGTTTAGTCCTAGTTATCTTAATTCTTTTAGTGTGATGGTAAATTGGATTGTTTTTAAATCTCTTTTTCTGTAAGTTCACTATTGGTGTA
>NW_005357951.1:0-502 GCF_000412655.1 Myotis brandtii | reverse complement strand
GCTCTATCCACTGAGCCAAACTGGCCAGGGCAAGAAACCCTCATTTTACTTAATGGCCCCCGAGAGCAAGAATAAGGGTTTGGAAATTCAGGGTTGCCAAAGAGATGCCATAGTACTTCATCTAAGTCAGCGGTTCTCAACCTGTGGGTCGCGACCCCTTTGGGGGTCGCCTAAGACCATCGGAAAACACATATATAATTCCATATTGTTTTTGTGATTCGTCACTCTGCTTTCATTATGTTCAATTTGTAACAATGAAAAGACTTCCTGCATATCAGATGTTTACATGACGATTCATAACAGTGGCAAAATTACAGTGATGAGGTAGCAACGCAAATAATTTTATGGTTGGGGGTCACCACCACATGAGGAACTGTATTAAAGGGTCGCGGCATGAGGAAGGTTGAGAACCACTGATCTAAGTGAAAAAGTGAGGGCACATGTCCGGGTTGGGGGCTTGATCCTCAGTGGGGGGCGTGCTGGAGGCAGCCAATCAATGATT
>NW_005357950.1:5133-11652 GCF_000412655.1 Myotis brandtii | reverse complement strand
GGGGGGGTGAGGTCAACCCTCGAGAAGTCATCCATTTGGGGGGACAGCACTTCCTCCGGTTAGGCTCTAATGCAGCTGGCGGGAAGGCCCCAGGCTGGCCAGGACGGTCCCCACAATGTTTGGGGGTAGAGCTGCGGGGAGGGTCTGTGCAAGAATTGGCTGTGCTAGCAGGATGTTTTGTTTTTATCTTGATGAGCATTTTGTGTTTTAATATATATACCAGAGGCCCGGTGCTCGAGATGCATGAACTTGGGGGGCGGGGGTCAGTCCGGGACCCCTCGGGGGATGTCAGACTGATGCAGGAGCAGGCCTAAGCCGGCAGTCGGACATCCTTAGCGCAGCTGCGGAGCGGGAAAGGCTCCCGCCACCACTGCTGCTCTCACCAGCTGTGAGCCCGGCTTCTGGCTGAGAGGCACTCCCCCCGGAGCGCACTGACCACCAGGTGGCTGCTCCTGCATTGAGCGTCTGCCCCCTGGTGGTCAGTGCACCTCATAGCGACCGGTCGTTCCACCGTTTGGTTGATTTGCATATTGGCCTTTTATTATATAGGATATACTAGAGGCCCAGGGCATGAAATTCAAGCACAGGTAGGGTCCCTAGTCTTGGCCGGTGATCAGGGCCGATCTGTGGGGCGACCGGCGGGGTGATTGGGGGCCTCCACTGGCACCCGCTTTGGCTGGCCTAGTCCCTGCAGGCAGCTACTGCATTGAGCGTCTGCCCCCTGGTGGTCAGTGCATGTCATAGCAACCGGTCGTTCTGCCAACTTACACATTAGGCTTTTATTATATAGGATATTAAAAAATTTTTTTTTGTTAATCCACACCCAAGGATATTTTTTCCATTGATTTTTATAGAGGGAAAGAGAGAGGGAAAGACAGAGAGAAACATCGATGTGAGAGAGACACATCGATTGGTTACCTCCTGCATGCACCCCGACCAGGGCCCGGGTGAGAGAGGTGACAACAACCAAGGTATATGCCCTTGACTGGAAAAGAATCCGGGACCCTTTGGTCCACAGGCCGAGATGTTTTGCTTTTATCTTGATGAGCATTTTGTGTTTTAATATATATATTAGAGACCTGGTGCACAAATTCGTGCATGAGTGGGGTCCCTCTGCCTGGCCTGCGGAGATCGGATCAAAACCTGTAGTCCAATGCCGTCTGCAACTCCTACCTGCCACCCCTGCTCATCCTGGCCCACTGCACCTGCAGCAGGCTCGCGCCCAATCAGTTCCTGGCCCCATCTTGCCCACTCCTGACCTGGGCCGATAGGGGCTGGCAGGCCGAGGAGGGACATGGGAGGTTGGCCAACAGGGGAGGGACTGCGGGAGGGCTCCAGGGCATGTCCAGCCCATCTCACTCAGTCCCGATTGGCCGGACCCCAGCAGCAAACTAACCTACCAGTCGGAGCATCTGCCCCCTGGTGGTCAGTGCACATAATAGCAACTGGTCAACCGGTCGACTGTCCCCTGGTGGTCAATGCACATCACAGTGAGTGGTTGAGCGGCATTAGCATATCATTAGCATATTACACTTTGGTTGAACAGTCAAATGGTCACCGGAGGACTGGACACTTAGCATATTAGGCTTTTATTATATAGGATATGGATATATATATATATTAGAAGCCCAGTGCACCGAATTTGTGCACTGGAGGTGGGGGAGGTCCCTCAGCCTGGCCTGTGCCCTCTCGCAGTCCGAGACCCCTTGGGCGATATCTGACTTATCTGACTGCCGGCTCACAGTCCGGGACTCCTCGCTTCTCACCGCCCGCCTGCTCGCTGATCCTTAGTGCTGCCGTGGAGACTGGAGAGGCTGCCGCCACCACTGCTGCTCTCGCCAGCCGTGAGCCGGCTTCTGGCTGAGTGGCGCTCCCCCTGTGGGAGTGCACAGACCACCAGGGGGCAGCTCCTGTGTTGGTGTCTGCCCCCCAGTGGTCAGTGCGCATCATAGCGACCGGTCGTTCTGGTCGTTCCGCTGTAACGGCCACTTAGGCTTTTATTTGATATATAGATATATTTTTTTTTGTATTTTATCTTTTTAAAATTCTTTATTGTTTCAAGTATTACATATGTCTTCTTTTTTTCCCATTGACCTCTCCCCGGCCACTCCCACCCCCCTAAATATATTCTTATTGACTTCAGAGAGGGAGGGAGAGGGAGAGAGAAATATCCATGATGAGAGAGAGTCATGGATCGGCTGCCTCCTGCACGCCCCACACTGGGGATCGAGCCTGCAACCCGGGCCTGTGCCCTGACCGGGAATTGAACTGTGACCTCCTGGTTCCTCGGTTGGCGCTCAGCCACAGAGCTGCGCCGGCCGGCCATGGTTTGCTTCGTTTTGGTCTTGGTGGGAGTTTTCTGGGTGTCCCATAGTCTTGGGTCAGCACAACCTTGGTCCACAGTGCCCCAAGCAGCGGCTCCTGAGTGTCCTTCCAATGGTTGTCTCAGGTTCCCAAGGGAATCGAACCCGTGACCTGCTTCACAGATCGACACTCAACCACTGAGTCTCTAGGAATGTCTGGCTTTTTAAACAAGTCTCTTGTTTAAGACCTAGAGCGGGGAGCCTCAGCTGGGCGTGATGGGTCCCCAGAGGACACGTGGCAGAGCCTGAAGACACTCCCGTGGTGGAGGCCGCGTGGATCCCGGTCAAGGGCACGTACCTCGGTTACAGGTCCAGCCGTAGCCCACCGATGTGTTTCTCTCACATCGATGATTCTCTCTGTCTTTCCCTCTCTCTAAAAAGTCAATGGGAAAATGTCCTCTGGTGAGGATTTTAAAAAATAATAATAAAAATAAAATAAAACTGGATTTTCTAATTTTTGATGTTGCACTGATAGTTTGTATAGCCACTTGAAGAAAGGATTCTTTTTCAAAATGCATAAAATGGTTAGACCAGACCTTGTTTTTGAAATGTTTTAATGTCTTTAAAAATTAACTAGATCATTTTATTGATGCGGCCGAACATCCCCCAGCCCCCAGGACTCCCCACAACACAGAATCCCCCTGACCAGATGGGCCGGAGGGAGGGGGAGCGGGAGGCTTCCCCACCCCCGTGTGAGTTCCCCTGCGCCCTGCCTGGGACCGGCTCCCTGGCCTGGTGGAGGGGCCTGGGTAGAGGGAGTGATGGAGGGGCCCAGGGCCCAGGCTGCACTGAGGGCAGAGGGTTAGCATGTGCCAGGTCGCCAGGGCGTCTGGGAAGTGTCCTGTGTGTATCGGTCTGTCCAAACCCCGTCGTACAGGGGAAGTGGGGGGAGCTCTGCTTGGGGCGGACCTGCCCAGCATCTTCCCCTCGCTGTGGAGCAGGGAACGGGCAGGGGAGGAGAAGCTGTGCTCCCCCAGGACACGCCCTGGAGCCCTCCCACAGTTCCTCCCTGACTGGCCAACCTCCCGTGTCCCTCCTCGGCCAGCCGGCCCCGATCAGCCCATTCACATGCATCACTCGGAAACCCGAGAGAAGCATCGGAAGGACACTCAGGAGCCGCTGCTTGGGGCACTGTGGACCAAGGCTCTGCTGTCCCAAGACTATGGGACACCCAGAAAACTCCCACCAAGTTCAAAACGAAGCAAACCATGGCCCGGCCGGCACGGCTCCGTGGTTGAGCGACAGGGCAGGGCCGGTGACTCCCGTGGCGGCTGAGCCACCCTCCTGGGCCTGCCTCCTCGGGGTCCTGTTCCTGCTCCCCACTCTCCCCTAGACATGCAGAGGGAAGAGGCCGCCTGTGAGCGTGACAGGCCCCGCCCCCGCAGCCCCCACAGCACATCTGTCCCAGGACTGGGGGCCCTCCCTCCGGCTCCGCCTCTTTTCCACTGAGCCCAGCGTTTGCGGATGGAGCACAGAGCCTAAGGATACTTCTTTATTAAATTTAATTTTTATCTTTTAAAAATTTCTAATTTTTATTTCTTTAAATCCTAACCAGAGGATATTTTTCCATTGATTTTTTTAGAGATAGGGAAAGACAGAGAGAAATACCGATGTGAGAGAAACACATCGATGGGTTGCGGCTGGACCAGAGCCCGGGCCGGGGAGGAGACTGTAACCGCGGTCCGTGCCCTTGACTGGAATCGAACCCGGGACCCTGTGGTCTGCAGTCCGACGCTCTACCCACTGAGCCACACCGGCCAGGGCTAAGAATACTGTAACAGCATGTCTGCACTCTGAATGGTGTTCCTTACAAAGGCTGCAGGTCGATGTGCTGGCTCTTCCCACGTGATCAGATGAGCCCACGCGTGTGGAACCTTCTTAAATTAGCCCAGATATCAGGACCCGTTCAACTCAGTCAGTCATCACTGCGCCCTAAGTCCGGGCCAAGGAGATTGGATCACCGACGCCAGGGCTCTAAAGATTAAAGTGAGCCCTGGCTGGTGTGGTGTCGCTCAATGGATAGAGCGTCAGCCTGCAGACTGAAGGGTCCTGGGTTCGATTCCGGTCAAGGGCACATGCCTGGGTTGCGGGCTCGATTCCCAGTGTGGGGCGTGCAGGGCAGCTGATTAGTGATTCTCTCTCATCATTGATGTTTTTGTCTCTATCTCCCTTCCTCTCTGAAATCTATAAAAATATTAAATAAACAAATAAAAATTAAAGTTGAAATGTCTACAACTAGTATTAAGAATGATCTAGTTTATTTTTAACAAACCATTAAAAACATTTCAAAAACAAGGTCTGGTCTGATCATCTTATGCGTTTTGAAAAAGAATCCTTTCTTTAAGTGGCTATACAAACTATCAGTGCAACATCAAAAATTACAAAATCCATTTTTTACTAAATTGCATCTGTTCCTTCTATGGAAATCTCTCAGAGCGAGGAAACAGATTTCCGAAAAAGGTTTACAATCAAGGCAATAATCTTGCCACGTTAGCTAATATCCTGAGTAGGGCTAAGAAGAAACGGCCCAAAACGATATAAAAATTTACTTTTTTTTTTTTAAAGAAAAAGGTATGGAGCCTTACTTTCATGAACACGTATGTAAATACGAGTGATGCGATTTACGAGGGAATATAAAAATGGGTTTACAGGCTAACCAGTGAACGTGGCATTGTTTTCTAGACAAATGAACCTTAAGATGGATTGGCTATAACAGTGACTTGAACTAAATAAAGTGCACTGGCTTGTTTAGCTCAGTGGCTAGAGCGTCAGCCTGCAGACTGAAGGGACCCGGGATCGATTCTGGTCAAGGACACACGCCCGGGTTGCGGGCTCGATCCTCAGTGGGGGGCGTGCAGGAGGCAGCCGATCCATGATTCCCTCTCATCACTGATGTTTCTCTCTCTCTCTCCCTCCCTCCCTGAAATCAATAAAAATACATAAAAAGAAAAAGAAAAAGTGGGTGTCTCCAGACAGTCCTGGGCGCTGGGCTGGAAGGTGAGCTGTGGGACGTGTTTACGACGTGAGGGGAGTGTGAGGCGGTGACAGGCGGGGGCACAGGTGGGAGTAAGTCATGGGACACTGCATGCCCGTCCTGCCTTGCACCTGATCAATGAGAACCCGTAGGAAGCGAGTCCTCGCCCCCTTTCCCTGCGGTCTGGCTCTGTACGGGCAGCGAGCGCACACAGACGACGCAGCAGAGCGGTTTCCCGGGCAGCCCGGCCCCTGTGCGTTTATTGGAGACAGGCCGCCCGCGGGCTACTTGTTCTTGCCGAGGGTCCGCTGCTTCTCCGCGTGCTCCACGATCTTCTCCTCCACGGAGAGGCCCTTGCGCCTGCGCACCGCGTTCATGTACTTGCGGGCCTGGTTCTCCGAGTCGGCCTTCTCCCCGAAGTGCAGGTACTCCTCCTCTGTGGTCGGCACCCAGAAGGGGTCGCTGGGGATGACCTGGGGAGAGGAGGCGACAGCACGTGCTGGGTCAGGCAGGTCTGCTTTCCTCCCAGAGGCCCGTCTATAATAACAGAAGCGTCATATGCTAATTCGACCGGACAGCCAGACGTCCTTCCGGATGACCTTCCGGACGAAGCCAGGGCTGCGAGGGCCGAGCCCCTTGCAGGAATTTCGTGCATCGGGCCTCTAGTTCAGGAATAAAGTTTAAACACTGAGCAGTCAAGCCTGGAGAAATGGCCACGGACAGGAAGAGTCCGGCCGGCACGGCTCAGTGGTTGGCACCTTGAAGCCGGAGTCACCACTGACCCCAACAAGCTCGTGGGAATTCCCTGAGCGAGTGACCCACCGACAAGGTGAGCCCGAAGGCTGAGCCACAGACAGAGGGGCCCCTGGAGGCTGCAGGGCAGAGCCCGCTGAGAGCTGGGAGACCAAGGCGTTTCCTTCCTAACGGGCTCACCCAGAAGGCACCTGCTTGCCAGGGGATGCCGCAGCTCAGACCTGATGCCCCTTTCCAATGCTCAGGAAGGAAGGCACCTGAGGGCCAGCTGGCTGTTGGTTTGGATAAAAAAATAATCCTACATAATAACAGGGTAATATGCAAATAGACCGAGCGGCAGAACCGGACAACCAATCAAAGCATAATATGCTAATGATATGCTAAGGCTGCTCAACCGCTTGCTATGACATGCACTGACCACCAGGGGGC
>NW_005357950.1:844-1199 GCF_000412655.1 Myotis brandtii | reverse complement strand
TGATGAGAGAGAATCATGGACCGGCTGCCTCCTGCACGCCCCCCACTGGGGATGGAGCCTGCAACCCGGGCATGTGCCCTGGCGGGGAATCGAACCCTGACCTCCTGGTTCATAGGTCGACGCTCAGCCACTGAGTCACGCCGGCCGGGCTAAGAAAAGTTTTAAGGTGGCTAATTAAATACAACACATCAGAGTGTGTGTGTGTGTGTGTGGACATCAGTGTGAGTGTGTGTGTGTGTGTGTGAGTGTGCGTGGGTGTGGACATCAGTGTGTGTGTGTGTGGGTGTGGGTGTATGGACATCAGTGTGTGTGTGTGTGTGTGTGGACATAGTGTGAGTGTGTGTGTGTGTGTGTG
>NW_005357950.1:0-487 GCF_000412655.1 Myotis brandtii | reverse complement strand
GGGGGGGCGGGGCGCGTGTGTGTGTGGAGGGGGCGGGCAGAAAGGATGACTAAAGTGGAGAAAACGGACCGTGAAGAGCCGGCCAGAGGCCAGCAGCCCCGCCCCTTCCGCCACGGGCGGTGCCGGCTTGAATCAGTAACTGTAACTGAAGCGAAGTGTAATTAATCATGTGCTTTGAGCCATTCAGTTTTAATTCCACGAGAACTAAATCCTGAGACGGGGTGCAGCGATGGGTCCCGGAACAAAGGCAGCAGCTAATCACCCCCCGCCCCCGCGCCCATGCGCCTGGCTCTCAGGTGGGTGGGGCCGAGGCGTGGCTGTGCCGGGGGCCGCTAACCTGCCACTGTGCCCACGGAGGAATCAGCGAGGCCGTAGCAACGGGGATTTATGAGCCTGTGGCCTCTCACTGCAAACAGATGTATATTTTAATCCTCACCCGACGATATTTCCCCGTTGATTTTTAGAGAGAGTGGAAGAGAGAGGGAGA
>NW_005357949.1:0-522 GCF_000412655.1 Myotis brandtii | reverse complement strand
TTCCTTTGTTATAATATATATATTTTTTGCCATCCTTCCATATTTTTCTCTTTGGTACATTTGAGATTGCTTTTAAATGATTCTTGTTGATATTTTTATTGATTGATATCCTACATAATAAAAGGTAATATGCAAATTGACCCTAACAGTGGAACGACTGGGAACAACTGGTCGCTATGACACACACTGACCACCAGGGAGCAGACACTCAGCACAGGAGGCCCCCGGGTGGTCAGTGCTCTCCCACAGGGTGAGCTCTGCTCAGCCACAAGCCAGGCTGACGGCTGCGAGTGCAGTGGCAGTGACAGGAGCCTCTCCTGCCTCCTCGGCAGCACTAAGGATGTCTGACTGCCAGCTTAGGCCCAATTCCCCGGGGTGCAGGCCTATGCAGGCAGGTGGACATCCCCTGAGGGGTCCCAGACTGAGAGAGGGCACAGGCTGGGATGAGGGACCCCCCCAAGTGCACGAATTTTCATGCACCGGGTCTCCAGTATTATTATAAGATTGAGAACTTCTACCTAA
>NW_005357948.1:0-4664 GCF_000412655.1 Myotis brandtii | reverse complement strand
TTTATACGTGTCGATGCCGTCAGGAGACCTCTACAACCTCCTTACGACGGTCCCTTCCGCGTTATCTCTCGGAAAGACAAATATTTTGTCATCGATCGCAACGGCCGTCATGACACAGTCAGCATTGACCGTCTAAAAGTTGCATATGTCCACAAGCAAACCCCAACCGTTGAACCCGCACCTGCAATAACTGCCCACCCCACCGATCACACGCAACCAATACCATCGACCAGTACACATCCCTCACATACATTCACTCGATCTGGTCGACAACACAAACCACCAGTGCGGTTTGTTGATTAACCTTTGTGATTCCTTCATTATCGAGCGCTTTTATTTCATTCTAACGCTCTAGGGGGGGAGTTCTGTAGCACTTGTACATGCTAACATTTTTGGTAATATTTTCGTCTTCATGTTTTTCCATCACCGGTTGCATTTTTGTAACCTTTGTTTTAATGATGTAAAAACCACACACACAATTTCGAATTTCTATCACGTGACGAAATACACGCGGTTCAGCTCCCATCACGCGACTTTTGCTGAGTGACTGTTGATACCCGAAATCGTTCTGTTATTATCATTTGGCTATAACTAATTGCCAAATTGAACATTTCAGCTTCTCTCTATTTTGGATTTACTGTTTCTCAACTCGAGATCCTCGCTCAGTTATCGGGAACGTCAAAGCCAGAAGATACAGCGATACATTTATTGTGGAGGTTATATGAAATCCAGGAACTCGCGGACTATCTATTTTGCTGTGAGTCAGAAAGTTCTTTCATTATTTTTGTCGTCATTGGACATTACCTTTTCTGATTCTATTTGACAGTAATTAGTCATTAGTTTTTGGACGGTTAACCACTACATAATTGGTGAGCCCGTATTTTACTGTATTGCCTTTTATTTTCTGTAGCTCAGAACTCCCATTTTTTTCACTCCTGTGTGCAATCAGACTGGTTAAATCATTTTTTTCCACTTAAACTAACTAGTCCTCACCATGCAACAGGATCACATTATTACTGAGCCTAGAGAGTATTCAATCAACATTCAGCCACCGCCATTCATTATGAATAATCCCCGCGTTTGGTTCATTCAGCTGGAATGCTTTTTTAAATTCCGTCGCATTACTTCACAGCACACCATGTTCTCGCACGTAGTATCGCAACTACCGGGCAACATTGCTAGTGAGGTGGTTGATTTGTTGGATCCGCCTCCGACAGAGAACCCTTACGATGTAATTAAATATGCTATAATTAAGCGCACTTCCACGTCAGACGAGGCTAACCTGAGACAACTGCTCTCAGGCATCGAAATTGGTGACCGCACACCCTCCCAACTTCTGCGGCATATGCATAGTCTCGTTTCCGGGAAAACATTCGAAGAATCTGTCCTAAAAGAGCTGTGGACCCAGTGTCTGCCTCTGACCACCCGTCAGATTTTAGCAACTCAGTCAGAGTGTAACCTAGCTTCCCTTGCAGACACTGCTGACAAAATCCACGAATGTTTCCCTGGAAAGTTGGTAGCTTCCACATTTAGAGAAGCACCACAACCAGCTTGCACCAGTTCTGTTGATAATCGCTTGTCAGAATTGGAAACGCAAGTCCAGAGATTATCTTCCATGGTTAAGCAACTTTGCATAACCAATAACGCGACAAGCACAGGACGCCACCGCTCCCTCTCCCGCAGGTTCACGCCTTCACCCGTCAGAACCAACACCGGCACACGCCCAACCAAGCTTTGTTATTATCACTCTAAATTTAAGGATAATGCAAAGAAGTGCGTTCCGCCGTGTTATTTTTCGTCACCACACCAGGGAAACTCCACGGCCAGTCAGTAGCGGCGACAACTGCTCCTGGCCAACCTCCCAGTCGCCTATATTTTGTCACTGACAGGGCTACCGGAACTCGATTTCTGGTCGATACCGGTGCAGAGCTCAGCGTTATTCCAGCCGGAACATTAAAACGCCTTTCAGCTCATAACCCTACAACACTACAGGCGGCCAACGGCACTCGCATAGCCACTTTTGGTCACAAGTCACTGACACTTGACCTTGGTTTGCGCCGTTCATTTCCTTGGATCTTCACAATTGCAGACGTCCGAGTACCTATACTTGGTGCCGATTTCTTATCCAAGTTCTCTCTGGTAGTCGATCTGAAGAGGAAAAAACTACATGATACTCTCACTTCGCTGTCTGTCACATCGATACAGGCTGACGCTTCATCGTACCCACTTGGTATCCACGTCACCCGCACATCGACCACACCTGATTTTGACGCATTGCTCAACAAGTATCCTAGTTTGCTTACCCCGTCCTATTCAGCTTCGAGTGTACCACACTCCATCGAGCATCACATCACGACCACTGGTCCCCCAACCTATGCTCGACCCCGACGACTGCATCCCGAGAAGCTCCATATAGCAAAAGCCGAGTTTGATCACATGATGCAACTCGGCATCATCAGACCCTCCAACAGTTGTTGGGCATCGCCTCTACATATGGTAGCCAAGAAAACCGCTGGCGATTGGCGACCTTGCGGCGACTTCCGTGCCCTCAACTGTCGCACTACCCCGGATCGGTACCCACTGCCGCACATCCATGACTTTGCATTAGAATTACAGAGTAAAACGGTTTTCTCAAAACTCGACCTAGTTCGCGCTTATTATCACATACCGGTTGCCACTGAAGACATACCCAAAACGGCCATCACTACACCATTTGGCCTATTCGAATTCATTCGCATGCCTTTTGGTCTTCGAAATGCTGCGCAAACCTTCCAACGCTTTATGGATCAGGTATTGCGTGGTTTGGATTCCGTTTTCGTCTACGTTGACGACGTTTTAGTGGCAAGTCAAACGGTCGAAGAACACAAACTACATTTACAAGCTGTCTTCGATCGTTTTCAACAATACGGTATTACTATTAATCCCGATAAGTGTGTTTTAGCAGCTAATCAACTTGATTTTCTAGGTCACCGTATCGATTCTCACGGTATACGACCGCTGCCTGAAAAAGCCACTATCATCGCGGACTATCCTCTACCTCAATCGACTCGAAGCCTTCGTCGATTCTTAGGTATGGTCAACTACTACGGTCGTTTTATTCCGAGATGCTCTGAAATTCTGTCCCCGCTAACCGATTTGCTAAAGTCAAACCCTAAACACCTACAATTCACGCAACAAGCAACCACTGCCTTTGACTCAATTAAAGCTGCCTTAGCTAACGTTACAACATTGAGTCATTTGAACCCCGACAATGACTGTCATCTTATTTTGAAAACTGACGCATCGCAATTAGCCGTCGGTGCCGTTCTCCAACAGATGGTTTCTGACAAGCCACAGCCACTATGTTTCTTTTCTCGGAAATTGCAACCCGCACAAACCCGATACAGCACCTTTGGTAGAGAGTTACTGGCCATCTATCTTGCTGTCAAACATTTTCGGCATATACTTGAAGGAAGAAATTTCACCATCTACACCGATCACAAACCTATCGTGTTTGCTTTCAGGTCAGCACCTGATAAGCACTCTCCAAGAGAGAACCGGCATCTCGATTTCATCTCTCAGTTTTCAACCGACATTCAATACATTCCAGGTTCAACTAACATTGTTGCTGACACGCTGTCGCGCGTCGATATCCATCAGATCGTCACAACCTCGATCGATCTCCCAGCACTCGCTTTGGCTCAACAATCCGAGCCCGATTATCCATCCTTTTCCAGCCTCACGTCACTGAAGTTCGTCAGACTTCCACTCCTCAACTCTGACGCATTCATCATTTGTGACATTTCAACAGGTTCTCCACGTCCGTTCGTCCCACTTAACTTTCGCCGTATTGTTTATAATCATTTTCATTCACTTTCTCACCCAAGCATTCGCTCTACAGTGAAAATGATCACGCAGCGTTACGTCTGGCCGAACATGCAGAAAGAACTTCGTCATTGGGCTAAACACTGTCCTGAATGTCAACGAAGCAAGATACATCGGCACACTATCTCGCCACCTGGAACGTTCAAACTTCCCGATGCTCGCTTCAAAAATGTTCACCTAGACATAGTCGGTCCCTTACCGCCGTCTAGAGGTTTCACGCATATTTTAACTTGCGTTGACCGCTTTACACGTTGGCCCATGGCAGTTCCAATCACCGACACTTCTGCAGAGAATATCGCCAGAACATTCGTTGACCACTGGATAGCTACATTTGGCGTACCAGCAACTATAACTACTGATCGAGGTCCACAGTTCACTTCAACTCTGTTCCAAGACCTCAAAGTCTTGCTTGGTACTGACCATTTTAAAACTACAGCCTATCACCCTGCTGCTAATGGTTTAGTTGAACGCTTCCATCGACAATTGAAAGCGTCACTTATTGCTACCTCTAGCATGCACTGGTCTGAATGTCTCCCGCTCATCCTCTTGAGCATACGCAATACAGTGAAAGAAGACCTAGGTTGCACTGCCTCTGACTTAGTTTTCGGCACGACCTTACGTCTTCCAGGTGAGATGGTTGTCGACTCATCAACCACTGGTGAAATGGATCCAACGTCATACGCTTCCCGACTTCGACAGCACATGCGTTCTATCCGCCCAGCGCCAACCCGACAAACGGCCAAACACACCCAAATACACCCGGACCTTGCTACTTGTGACTTCGTGTTTATACGTGTCGA
>NW_005357947.1:0-798 GCF_000412655.1 Myotis brandtii | reverse complement strand
CCAAACCCCAGAAAGGCAACATGGCCCACGGCGGGAGAAGGAGAGTGAGAAGAAGCCCCATTCATGTGCTCTGGGGGCAGCACCCATAGGTCCTCATCGAAACCCCAAGGAAGGAGGACTCTCAATCCTGGAAGCTGCCCCCAAAGGAATGGGGTCAGGGTGACAGGTCTCAGGAAAGGAGGCAGGGAGGGGGTCAGGACAGGACCCCCTGTGGTCAGCATCCATGTGTCCTTTCCCATCTGGGGTTGCCCCTAGGATGACAAGGTCAGACACGCAGCCCAGGGTCCCAGCTGCACCTTATATGCAGACTCCATGCAAATGGGGCTCTCCTCCTGCTCATAAAAGGCGGCCTTTGCCCGGCATGTTGGGGAGACACCCAGAACCCAAGCGCCTGAGACAGGACCCCAGCGGCTCCACCATGGACTTAGTGCCAAGCTGTGTTTTCCTCCTGATCATTTCTCAAGGTTGTTCTCAGGAGTGGGGGTCGCTGAGACCTGTGCCTGTGCCTGTTGGTGCTTCCATGTGATTCTCAGTCCACCTTGTGTCTCTGTTTTTGCAGGTGTCCAGTGTGAGGAGCAGCTGGTGGAGTCTGGGGGAGGCTTGGTGCAGACTGGGGGGGTCTCTGAGACTCTCCTGTGCAGCCTCTGGATTCACCTTCAGTAGCTACTACATGAGCTGGGTCCGCCAGGCTCCAGGGAAGGGGTTGGAGTGGGTCTCACACATTAGTAGTAGTGGTAGTAGTGACATATACTACGCCGCCCCTGTGAAGGGCCGCTTCACCATCTCCAGAGACAACGC
>NW_005357946.1:4420-4900 GCF_000412655.1 Myotis brandtii | reverse complement strand
GGCCTTCACACAGGGAGTGAGAGAGAGCCCATTTCCAAGTCAGAGCAGGCAGCAAGGCTGGGAGGCCACACACTGCCTTCGACAGGCAACACTGGTCACCGAGACACAGGGCCTGCAGAGTGGCGGGCTCGCTCCTGCCTGCGCTCCGGGGGAGGGCGCGGAGGGAACTGGGCTCCTGCCTGCAGCTCTTGGCCGTACATCCGGCTTTGTGGGCGTGCCAGCCGGGACCTGCCTCAGCTGTGAAGAGTCCTTGCAACCCGGGACAAGTCATCAACCTGCCTGACTTTCCGAGGAAAGCTCTGGGCCAGGCTGTCTCCAGGGCCCTTCCCAGCATCTGAAGTCTACACACAGCCCAGCTCTCAGCTGCACGTCACCTTCCCACTGAACGGAACATGCGAGGCTATGAAAAAACCCACGGAAGAACACACGTGGCCCTTTTGGAGCCTCACAGCATGTTGCGTCACTACACTGCTTTTCTTA
>NW_005357946.1:0-545 GCF_000412655.1 Myotis brandtii | reverse complement strand
CTCTCAAATCAATCAATAAAAAAAAATGTTGAAAAACCCTTGAGTCACTTGTGACTAATCCTTCCAGCTGTCCCATTCCCAGTCAACACAGATACTGGGTTTTTCCTTCAAAATCCCTCTGATCTGTCACCCGCCATTCCCACTGCTGGGCTCAGGCCCTACACGGTCACCCCTCAGTGGCTCTGAGCTCTGTCCCCAGCCTCCTGCTGGCCAACTGGCGCCCTCCAGGCCCCTCCCGACCAGCAGGATCGGAAACCTGCCATCCACCCTGAAGGTGGGCTCCTCTCCCCACCAGGGGGAAGCCTTTGGGGGGGCTCTTTTTTCAAATGCCATCAGGCCTCATGGTCAGGGCCTTCCCCGTATGGTGCACCCCAGTCACTCAGGACTCCCCAAAGTCCCCCCGCATGCCAGTCAGCGGACTCCATGTCCTTCAGGGTCTCATGTGTGTTCTGCTCCTGCAATTAAATCAAGTCTTGACTCAGCCCAAGTAGTCTTTACGTGATGACCGCATTCGAGGCTCACCAATCTCACGGGACAAGTGTCCC
>NW_005357945.1:14050-14695 GCF_000412655.1 Myotis brandtii | reverse complement strand
GGCGGCTGCGTGGCGGGAGGGAGGGCCCGCGAGGTCCATTCTCCCCGGGAGGAGGGAGGAGGGAGAAGGGGGGAGGGGGCGCGCTCACCAGCAAGCCATTGGAGCCGTGGACGGTGACGCAGCGCGAGAAGGTGTGGTGGATGGACAGGTCCCGCACGTAGGTGGGCGGGTCGTAGCCGCCTCGCTCGTCCAGGTCGCCCGCCAGGTGGAAGTGGATGGGGTACTGGCCCACCAGCTGCTGCCCCATGTGCCGCAGCTCCACGCCCTCCAGGTGCGCGGCCTTGAAGCCCAGGGCGAACTGGGAGGAGAGACGGAGTCGGGGAGGCGGGAGTCGCTCCCTGGCACCCTGGTGTGGCTGGTGTGAATAGTATGGCTGGTGTGACTGGTGGGACTGGTGTGATTGATGGGCTGGTGGGACTGGTGTGATTGATGGGCTGGTGGGACTGGTGTGACTGGTGGGACTGCTGGGACTGGTGTGATTGGTGTGATTGGTGGGACTGGTGTGGCTGGTGGGACTGGTGGGGCTGGGGGGGGTGGGGGGGCTGGGGGGGGTGGGGGGGCCGGGGGGGGGGGGGGGGGGGGGCTTGCCCAGCCTGCAAACAGCCATCAGCCTCTCACCCAGGCTGGCCAGGCACCCCAGTGGGG
>NW_005357945.1:8471-9976 GCF_000412655.1 Myotis brandtii | reverse complement strand
TCCCTCCACAGCCTGCGTGGCGGCCCCAGGCCCTTTGCACGGCAGGAAGCGCAGGGAGGGGAGGCTGCCTCTGAGCCGGCCACGCATGCTCAGACCTGTGCCGGGGCCGGCATGGCTGTTTGTCCCCAGGATCCGCCCCTCTTCCGCTTTTCCGGACTGAAATCCCCAGGGTGTCAGGCAGACACAGGGCTTTGTGGGAGAGACAGGTGCCCGGCGCCCTGCAGCTGCTGTGGGCACAGGGCTGGCAGAGCGATGTGGGCCCCCTCGGGGGCCCTGCTCCCCGGCTGGAATGTGGATGTGAGGGGGTGATCCAACCCTCCCAACCCCCCGGGCAAGTGAGGACCAGGCCCTGGACATGGCACCGCAACGAGATAGAAAACCTGGGCCCTGCTGACCCCCCAGGGCCTGCGCCCCGACCCCCACGCGGCTGGGAAATCCTACGGACACGACGCGCACCCCCTCGCCCCCTCTGTGAGGCCCCTGCCACAGCCCGTATTCGTGAAAGGGAGCCCGTCTGTGCCCGACTGGCTTCAGCCTCAGCGTCTGCACCCACACCTTCTAGAAGCTTCTGTGCCCAGCACGGTGGCCGGCTCCGGGTGCCTCCACGGTCCCGCTGGACAGTGCAGGGTTCACCAGCCCCGTGCTGGCTGCATCACACCCTCCCCCTCTCTCTCCCCCTCCCTCCTCCTGGCCGGGGAGGGGAGAATGCTCTGAGCCTGTACCACTGGCCCCAGCCCCACCCTCCCCCCCCAACCCGGGAGGGATGGGGGGGACAAGAGCTTGAAATGTTGCAGCTGCGTTTGACTGTCAGCCCGAATCCTGCCTGCACCACAGCCCTGAGTGCTTTTCTGGAACAACGGGCCCAGCCTGCTTCTAATTTTGTTGTTGTTGTTGCTAATCCTCCCCCGAGGATAGCTCCCCATTGATTTTTTAAAAAAATAGATGTTTATTGATTTCAGAGAGGAAGGGAGAGGGAGAGAAACATCCATGATGAGAGAGAATCATGGATCGGCTGCCTCCTGCATGCCCCCTACTGGGGATCCAGCCCACAACCCGGGCCTGTGCCCTTGATCGGGAATCGAACCCGGGACCCCTCGGTCCGCAGGCCGACGCTCTACCCACTGTGCCACACCAGCCAGGGCTCCCATTGATTTTTAGGGAGAGTGGAAGGGAGAGGGAGGGACAGAGAGAAACATCGATGGGAGAGAGAGACACATCGATGGGTTGCCTCCTGCAGGAACCCCGTCCGGGGCCCAGGCCCGGGAGGAGGTGGCGCTCTAACCACTGAGCCACACCGGCCAGGGCCTAGCCTGCCTCTAGCTCGCTCCAGGCGGGACTGCTGACCTGGCCGCGGGCCCTCCGCCTTCCAGTCGGGTGGCGTTTCAGGGAGCAGCCACCTGTCTTGTGGCCTCGCAGCCGGGACCACATCAGAGCCGCCTCCTGGTGCTCATGGGGTGGGGGGGAGAGGGGAGGGGGAGGGAGAAGGGAGAAGGGAGGGGGCACCC
>NW_005357945.1:6086-6877 GCF_000412655.1 Myotis brandtii | reverse complement strand
GGGATCGGGGTCGTCAGGGGGGAGGACGGTGTCGGCTGCGTAGCCTGGGGCGGGCCAGGCGGCTCTGGGTTGGAATCCTGCCCAGCCTTCGCCCACCAGGGAGACGTGGTGGCTGACTCTAGCACCCCCACACCCTCGGGGTGATGGCCACGCTCTGCCTGCACGGTGGCCGCCCCGTGGCCTCTTGCCACCTGCAGCCACGGACACGGGAAACCCGGCTCGCGTGTCTGAGAAACGGACTTTCTAACTGTAGTTGGAATATTTGTTTATTTATTCATATTTATTATAAAGTTATCATTCTCTTATTTATTTATTTATTCATTTCAAAAAGGAAGGGAGAGGGAGAGAGAGAGAGAGAGAAACATCCATGATGAGAGAGAATCATAGATCGGCTGCCTCCTGCGCGCCCCCTACTGGGAATTTAGACCGAAATCCGGGCATGTGCCCTTGGCCAGAATCGAACCCAGGACCCTTCAGTCGGCAGGCCGACGCTCTATCCACTGAGCCAAACTGGCTAGGGCTCTATTTATTTATTTAAAACTAGAGGCCCGGTGCATGAAATTCGTGTACTGGTAGGGTCCCTAGGCCTGGCTGGCTGCCGGCCGGGGCCTTCCTTCATTCTGCACTGCCCCCTGGTGGTCAGCCTGGTTCATAGGTCAATGCTCAACCACTGAACCACGCCAGCCGGGCTGGAATGACACCTAAACAGCCACTTATGGCTGGTGGCTACCTCATTAGAAAGGACGAGTCTAGACCAGTGGTCGGCAAACTGCGGCTCGCGAGCCACATGC
>NW_005357945.1:3703-4773 GCF_000412655.1 Myotis brandtii | reverse complement strand
CCGTGGTCGGCAAACTGTGGCTCGCGAGCCACATGCGGCTCTTTTGCCCCTTGAGTGTGGCTCTTCCTAAGCCTTAGGAGTACCCTAATTAAGTTAATAACAATGTACCTACCTATATAGTTTAAGTTTAAAAAATTTGGCTCTCAAAAGAAATTTCAATCGTCGTACTGTTGATATTTGGCTCTGCTGACTAATGAGTTTGCTGACCACTGGGCTAACCCTCCGGGGTGGGGTCAGCTGGGTGTGGGCTGCTGCAGACACAGTCACTGACCTCGCTAACCCCAGGGCGGCTGGAGGGTCCCGAGGGAGCCAGCGTCCCCCCCTCCCCCTCTCCTCCCTGCACTCAGGCCTGGAGCAGCCAGCGCTCTCTCCAACTGGCCCAAGAGGCCTAGGGAAGCAGCTAGAGCCCTGGTCGGTGTGGCTCAGTGGATAGAGCGTCGGTCTGCAGACTGAAGGGTCCCGGGTTCGATTCCAGTCAAGGGCACATGCCCGGGTTGTGGGCTAGATCCCCAGTGTGGGGGCGGGGTGTGCAGGAGGCAGCCGATCCATGATTCTCTCTCATCATCGATGTTTCTCTCTCCCTCTCTCTTCCTCTCTGAAATCAATCAAAATACATTTAAAAGAAAGATTGCGTTGAATTTTACTTTCTGTGGTTCTATTTCCAGAATTGTGTATTTTGAATTGAGTTGATATGCTTTCTTAGGCCATAGCTGTCTCCAGCCCCCAATCCTACTACCTCTCTGGTGGAGCTGGTATTTCTTTTTCTTAAATATATTTCTTTATTAATTTCAGAGAAGAAGGAAGAGAGAGAGAGAGAGAAACATCCATGATGACAGAGAATCATGGATCGGCTGCCTCCTGCACGCCCCCTACTGGGGATGGAGCCCACAACCCGGGCTTTGCCCTTGACGGGAATCGAACCCGGGACCCTTCAGTCCACAGGCTGATACTCTATCCGCTGAGCCACACCGGCCAGGGCTGGAGCTGGTATTTCTACTGCTCCCGGCAAAGTACCCCAGTGTCCCTGGGACGGGACCATCTCTCCGTGTGGGGCCGTCTCAGAGGGGCTG
>NW_005357945.1:1430-2461 GCF_000412655.1 Myotis brandtii | reverse complement strand
AAAGAAGCAAGGAAAGAAGGAAGGAAGGAAGGAAGGAAGGAGAGGGAAGGGAAGGAGGGAGGGAGAGAAGGAGGGAGAGAAGGAGGGAGGGAGTGAGAGGCGGGCCCTGGCCCTCGGCGCCCTTTGCACTGTCCGCCTCCTCCCTGCCCTTCCCTACACAAGGGGATGCCAGGGCTGCCTAGCCAAACCCCACATCGCCTGGCTCACATCTTGCCCGTCCTGGTGCAGGTTTTGGGGAGTCAACAAAAACCCCCACCATTAAAGAGCCGTTCAGCAGCTCCGGGCGGAGGAATTTTCCACCGAGGCCTCGTCCCGTGGGGCCGCCTCCCCACACCCACTTCGCTCGAGACGTAACACAAATACAGTTCCTCCCGGTCATTATTTACAGGGGCCGTGAGCGTCCCCGCTTCTCCCTGCCCCCCCCCCCTTGCCCCAGACCTCCGTCCTGGACGCTGCCGCACCAACCGGCCATTCCCAGCCCCTGGTAATGAGCACCTCAGGGCCTGGGTTTAAAATAGCAGCAGCCGGCCCCGGCCGGTGTGGCTCAGTGGGTAGGGCGTCAGCCTGTGGACTGAAGGGTCCCGGGTTCGATTCCGGTCAAGGGCATATGCCCAGTTGCTGCAGGCTCGATCCCCAGTAGGGGGCGTGCAGGGGGCAGCTGACCCATGATTCTCTCTCATCATGGATGTTTCTCTCTCTCTCTCTCCCTCTCCCTTCCTCTCTGACACCAATACAAACATATTTTTAAAAAATAAAAATAAAACAACAAACAGCACCCAGCCCCGGCTGGTGTTGCTCAGTGGATAGAGCGTCGGCCTATGGAATGAAGGGTCCCGGGTTCGATTCCCGGTCAGGGCATATGCCTGGGTTACAGCCTGATCCCCAGTAGGGGGCGTGCAAGAGGCAGCCGATCCATGATCCTGGATGTATCTCTCTCTGCCTCTCCCTTCCTCTCTGAAATCAATAAGAATATTTTTAAAAAGAATACTTTGTTTGTTAAAAATAATAATAATAACAGCACCCAGAGGGGC
>NW_005357945.1:0-349 GCF_000412655.1 Myotis brandtii | reverse complement strand
CGTGGCCGCAAGAGGATATAAACCACGTTCAATGCGCTGATGATCACAACTCGTGGGGACTCTCTTTAAAACGGCGCCCAGGCCCCGGCCGGTGTGGCTCAGTGGATAGAGCGTCGGCCTGCGGGCTGAAGGGTCCTGGGTTCAATTTCTGGTCAGGGCACAGGCCCGGTTTGCGGGCTCGATCCCCAGTGGGGGGCATGCAGGAGGCGGCCGATCCATGATTCGCTCTCATCATGGATGCTTCGCTCTCTCTCTCTCTCTCTCCCTCTCCCTTCCTCTCTGAACTGAATAAAAATATTTGGGCCCCTGCCAGTGTGGCTCAGTGGATAGAGCCTCAGCCTGCAGACTG
>NW_005357944.1:0-796 GCF_000412655.1 Myotis brandtii | reverse complement strand
AATACCCTTTGTAATATTTTAAGCAATAAAAAAAAAAGACAACACAATGAAACAGAATTACATGCCAATATCCCTCATGAACATAGATGCCAAAATCCTCAACAAAATCTTAGCAAATCGGATCCAGCAGTACATCAGAAAGATCATACACCATGACCAAGTAGGATTTATCCCAGGGATGCAAGGATGGTACAATATACGCAAATCAATAAACGTGATACATCACATAAACAAATTGAAAGAAAAAAACCACATGGTCATATCAATTGATGCAGAAAAAGCATTTGACAAAATCCAACACCCATTTTTGATAAAAACTCTCAGCAAGGTGGGAATAGAAGGATCATACCTCAACATAATAAAAGCCATATATGACAAACCCACAGCCAACATCATACTCAATGGACAAAAACTAACACCATTTCCCCTAAAAACAGGAACAAGACAGGGATGCCCACTCTCACCACTCCTCTTCAACATAGTCCTGGAAGTATTAGCCATTGCAATTAGACAAGAAGAAGAAATAAATCCAAATTGGAAAAGAAGAAGTAAAACTGTCCTTATTCGCAAATGACATGATATTATACGTAAAAAACCCTAAAGACTCCATCAAATACTATTAGACTTAATATATGAATTTGGCAATGTAGCAGGATACAAAATTATTGCCAAGAAATCTATGGCATTTCTATACAACAATAGTGAACTTACAGAAAGGGAGACAAAAAAGCAATCCCATTTACAATCCCACCAAAAAAATAAGATACCTATGAATAAACTTAACTAAAGAGGTAAA
>NW_005357943.1:0-960 GCF_000412655.1 Myotis brandtii | reverse complement strand
GTTTTATTCATTTCAAATGGGCCAGATCCGGCCCACGCGCCGTAGTTTGCCCACGGCTGGCTCAGCCAGAAGCCGGGCTTAGGGCTAGCGAGTGCAGCAGCAGTGGCAGGAGCTTCTCCTGCCTCTGCAGCAGCATTAAGGATGTCTGACTGACGGCTTAGGCCCGCGGGGAGCGGGCCTAAGCCACCAGTTGGAAATCCCCTGAGCGCTCGCTCCTGAACTGCGAGAGGGAGCAGGCTGGGCTGAGGGACTCCCCCTCCCGCACAAATTTCATGCACCAGGCCTCTAGTCTTTACATAAAGATGAACATGAACATACTTCAAGGATAAGGCTTATTAACATTCAAGAATTATTTTAAAGTTTGTGTATGACAGATAATGTTTCTCTCTCTCTTTCTCTCTCTCTCTAAGTATGACCTCAGATGCAGATTAGAAAAAAAAAGTGTCCATTTAAAAAAACATTTTTTTTAATCTATTGGGGTGACACTGCTCAATAAAACCATACAGGTTTCAAATGTATAACTCTATAACATATCATCTGCATACTGTATCATGCACTCACTTCCCAAAGTAAAGTCTCTTACTGCCACCATTTATCCCTCTTTGCTCTCTTCCACCTCCCCCCACCTCCTTTTCCCTCTGGCAATCACCATACTGTCATCTATATCTATGGTTTTTTTTTCCTTCTTAAGCTCATCATCTTTTTCACCCAGGATCCAATCCCCCTCCCCTCTGACAGCTGTCAGGCTGTTCTATGTTATCTATGATTCTGTTTCTAGTTTGTTTGTTAGTTTATTTTGTTAATTAGATTCCACATGTAAGTGAAATCATAAGGTGTTTTCTGACTGGCTTATTTCACTTAGCATAATATCCTCCAGGTCTATCCATGCTGTCACAAAAAATACAATCTCCCTGTTTTTTCATAGCCGAGTAGTATTCCATTGTGTAAATGTACCATAGC
>NW_005357942.1:0-234 GCF_000412655.1 Myotis brandtii | reverse complement strand
CCCAAAACAGGGAACCTAGAGCCAGGAGGGCAATAACACCCCTCCCCGCCCCCAGCCACATTCAGGCCCCGTCGGCCCCTCTCATTCCCACTCCTGGCCACAGGCTGGGAGGGCTGTCGGGGGGGGGGGGGGGGGGGGGGGGCAGTTGTCCTCCGTTGCCCCCTCAGGCTCTGCTCAGGGTGCAGGCTCATCATACCAGCACCCACGTGGCCTGCAGCTCCCGCAGCAGACGGG
>NW_005357941.1:0-551 GCF_000412655.1 Myotis brandtii | reverse complement strand
TCTTCTCCCTCCTCTGACCTGACCCCTGACCTAGATGTTTCTGCTCAACAGACAGCAGAGCGAACCTGAAAGATTATGTTGGACAGTGTTTCCTCGCCCTGGGCCCCCTGAGACCACAGTCGAGGGACTGGAGGCCATCATGGAGGTCCTGTCCCTTCTCCTTAGGCATCTACAGGTTTCCTGGCTGAGGAATACGGGGACTCCCCTCTGAGACACTGGGAGGAGGGAGGACAGGCTCTAGGTTGGCTTTTAGAACTCCAGTCCCCCTGTTGCCCAGGAACCAGGGGCAAAGCTAGTATCTCCCAGTCTTTCTCCACCTTCCCTGACGCTCCTCAGTTGAAATGGGTCTTCACGTGTCCCTTGTCCCAATCTCCACAGCGTCTGAGGCTCCGGGACATTTGCTGCCTCTCCCAGTAGGGGAGACATTGGGACGCAATGGACACAGGACATCCCCCTCCATAGCCCACCCGCTCAGGAGAAGGTCCAGGTAAGCACCCAGGAGACTTCCTGCAGATCAGGGCTGAACCCCAGGGAGCACCTTCCCAAATGCA
>NW_005357940.1:3175-3444 GCF_000412655.1 Myotis brandtii | reverse complement strand
TCCTGAGGGCCTGTGGCCAGAGTCATTACTGGGTGGGTCCCTGTACCCCGTCTCTCCCTGGCAGAACTGAGTCTCATGGAGACGAAGGGACAAAGGAGCCGTGACCTGCGCTGGGAGTGGCCTAGGCAGGAGCACGAGGTCTTGAGAGGCTGGTCAGTCAGAGCATCGCACTCCCTGTGGACGTCAAGATGGCCCCCGGCGGCGGGACTTCCACTCAGGACCCTGAGGCTGCTTGGAGCTCCCCAGGTCAGGAGGGGGGCCCGTGGAGG
>NW_005357940.1:0-2632 GCF_000412655.1 Myotis brandtii | reverse complement strand
GCCTGCAGCGGGGCTTTGGGGTGAGCCCTCTGGGAGGAAACGTGAGAGGCCAGACCAGGTGACCTGCCATGTGGTGACAACTGAGGATCATCGGGGAGGGCGTCCTGAGCTGAGGGGGACTCGGGACCCTGGCCTCAGGCGGGTGCTGGCCTGAGCCTCACTCTGAGAGGGGCATGGCCTTGGGGGAGGCAGCCCCTTCCCGGGGAGGGCACAGCTGTGAGCTGCCAGGTCCCAGCGGGGCTGTGAGGTGGGTCAGCCCTGAGCAGGGACCAGGGTGGACTCCTCAGTGCCCACAGCTCGGGTTTGGTTGTTCAGCACCCAGGCTGCCAGGTCCTGGGGCTTCATGAGCTCAGTTTGGCTGGGAGACCTGGGGAGACACTCGGACATGGGACCAATGAGAGGCCCCGTTACCAGGGGAGGATAAGCAGGGTCGTTACCACTGTCTGTGTGTCTCCCGCTGTGTGTCCTCCACCCAGGCCCTCTGTCTCCAACTCCCACCCAGGCCCAGACACCATCAGGGCAGCCCTGTCCTGTCAGAGTGAATCTGCTCTGTGCCTCCCCCTGCAGAGCGGCCTGAGGCGGGAGGAGGAGGCAGCTGGGGAGCTGAGATCTGGGACCTGGGCTGAACCTGCTCAGGGCTTGGTCTGCAGTCCTCGGGGCTGGAGGAGAGGGTGACACAGGAGGTTTCTGTCCCACTTCCCCATCCGCCTGTGTCACTGTGTGTTCCAGCACTGTAGTCCCACACCGCACAGTAATAATCGGCCTCGTCCTGGGCCTGGGCCCCGCTGATGGTCAGGGTGTCTGTGTCCCCTGAGTCAGAGCCAGAGAATCGTTCAGGGATCTTTGAGGTCCTGTTTTCGTCACTATCAACGACCAACACGGGGGCCTGGCCGGGCTTCTGCTGGTACCAGCTTGCATAAGATTCTCTTACGAGATCTCCCTGGCAGGTGATCCTGGCCTTCTGTCCCGGGGCCACAGACACTGCTGGGGGCTGATTCACTACAGAAGAGGCCACAGGACCTGGAAGAAAGAGGAGGAGAGGTGAGTGTGGGCATGAGGCTCTCAGTCCCAGAGGCCCACACCCCGCAGCGTCCCCTGCGCTGAGCTGAAGGTCGCCAGGCTGCCCCTCAGCTGGGGTGTGGTCTTCAAGGCTCCTCACCCCTGGGTGGGCGGGGCCTCATGCAAATCCACTTCCTTCCTCCTGGGCCTCAGGGGTGTCTCCCTGCTGAGCAGCACAGGGCTCAGTGGAGGAGGCTGTGCCAGGGCTCCATGCACAGGCCTGAGCCAGGTTCCCTAGCGCCCTGTGCTGTCCAGTTAGAAAGGTCTGTCCGGCTGCTGTGGCCTGATGTTGGAGCATCGACCATGAACCAGAGGTCCTTGTTCCATTCCAGGTCAGGGCTTTAGCCCGGGTTGTGGGCTGTATCCCCTTGTAGGAGGGTTGCAGGAGGTTGCCAATCAGTGATTCTCTTATCATTGATGTTTCCATCTCTTCTTCTCCCTTCCTGTGTCTGAAATGAATAAAACATATTAAAAAAAATTAAAAAGAAACATCTGACCTATGACCCAGCAGCTGCACACAGGCAGGATGAGACCTGGCCTCCTTTGTGGCGTGTGGAAAACCCTCAGACCTCCTCTGTGGTTGACCCCGCAGCAGTCCCTCAGGGCGGGGCTGGGGGGCTGGGAGGAGCCTGTGGGGACAGTGGTCATGCTGGGGTGGGAGAGGCCAGGATCCCATGGCCAGAGGCAGAGCAATTGCTCATATGCCTCTCAGGCAAACTTGTTGTTGATTGTTTTAGGAAGAAATAAGAGAAATCTTTGAGACCCAAGGCCAGGCCAGAGTACTTTGATGACATCAGAAGCAAGATTCACGAAAGAAAAGATCAGTACATTGAAGCTCATGGAAAACAACCTCCTTGTCTTTGCAAAGTTTTCTAAAGAAACAGGCAGCAGAGAGAAGCAAAGAGAAATAGGTGTTAACAACACATCCAATGAGTGACCAGTGCAGAGAGGACAGGAGGAAACATGAAATTTAGCCAAAGAATCACAGCCCAGGAGGACACAGGCAGATCCAAGAGCAGGCGCAGCAGGAAGAGGGTGGGTGATGGCCATGCGCACAGGGGAGGGCGTCCATCCTCAGCTGTTAGGGAAACACCAACGAAGCCCCAGGGAGACACGACCACACAGGGGTCAGGGGCTTTTGTGACACAGGGACCCCGGAGCCGGCAGGGGCGGGAGGAAGGGAGGCGGTTGCAAGGAAGGTGGGAACGGGAAATCTCGGTGGCTGTGGGAAGGCGCCTCACAGTCTCTCGGGGACTGAGACTCGCACTCAGCACACAGCCCAGCAGCTGTGCTCCGGGCCTTCGTTTCAGAGGGAGGCCTGTGCTCACAGGGACACTGTGCACAGAGGTCATGGCCCCGCAGACACCATGTCCACGGGGGAAGCCACGGAGGCCCCTGCCCTTCCTGCGTGGACGGGTTAACAGACGTCAGTCCCCCCAGACCAGGGTCACTGCTCAGCAATGACAGGGAAGGAGCTCTTTTTACAATATGTGTATTTTTATTGATATCAGAGATGAAGGGAGAGAGAGAGAGAGGAAGAGAGAGAGAGGGAAAGAGAGAGAGAGAGAGAGAG
>NW_005357939.1:0-477 GCF_000412655.1 Myotis brandtii | reverse complement strand
CTTAAACTATTCCAAATAATTCAAGAGGAGAGAAGACCCCCAAGCTCATTTTACAAGACCAGCATTACCCTATTCCAAAACCACATAAGGACACTACAAAGAAAGAAAATTATAGGCAAATATCCCTGATGACTATAAATGCTAAAACCCTCAAAAAATATTATCAAACTGGATTCAGCAATGCATTAAAAAGATCATACACCATGATCATGTGGGATTTATTCTGGGATGCAAGTTTAGTAAAATATGTGCAAATCAATAATCATGATAAACCACATAAACAAAATGAAGAATAAAACGATATGATCAAAAATAATAGAAGCAGAAAAAGCATTTGACAAAATTCAGAACCCATTTATGATAAAACCTCTCAGCAAAGTGGGAATAGAGGGAACATATCCCACACATTTACAGTTAATTAATATTGGACAAAGAAGGCAAAAAGGGACAAAAACAGTCTATTCTGTAAATGGTGAT
>NW_005357938.1:0-7092 GCF_000412655.1 Myotis brandtii | reverse complement strand
ATTTAGTAAAACTTTCAAAATTCTACCCTTACCACCAGTACTTATATCAAGATACATTCTAGCATTATGCTTTTGATCAGTGATGGCGAACCTTTTGAGCTCAGCGTGTCAGCGTTTTGAAAAACCCTAACTTAACTCTGGTGCCGTGTCACATATGGAAATTTTTTGATATTTGCAACCATAGTACAACAAAGATTTAAATTTTTGATATTTATTTTATATATTTAAATGCCATTTAACAAAGAAAAATCAACCAAAAAATTGAGTTCGCGTGTCACCTCTGACACGCGTGTCATAGGTTCGCCATCACTGCTTTTGACCAAGGGTTGGAAAATTCTGGCCACATCTAAGTGTCCACCTGTTGTACAACCTGTGACCTAAGAATGGTTGTTACATTTTTAAATGGTTGAAAAAGTCAAAGAAGAATAATATTTAACGACATGAAAATTGTATAAAATTCAAGACATGTGAAGAGATGTATATCCAGGTATGTGAAACTCATAGGTCTTAGTACAGATTCAACTTTAAAAGGACTTCATTTACCACATTATAATAAAATTGTTAAAAATGAAAGACAAAGAGAATATGAAAGGAGCAAGAGAATGACTGATCTCAGACAAGGTGACTCCGACAAAGCTATGAACAAATTTCAGCAGAAACATCACCGTTCAGATAGAGTAGATGATATAGTCAAAGTGCTGAGAGAAAAAACAGTGAAGAATGAGCAAATGTTCAGAATGAAAGAGCTATAAAGGTATTCCTAGATAAACAAAAGTGGAGGGAGTTCATTACCACTAGAACGGACTCACAAGAAATGCAGAAAGGAGTTCTCCAAGCTGAAATAAAGGATGTTAATTGGTAACATGAAAATATATGAAAGTATATATCTCACTGGCAAGGGTAAATATATAGTCAAATTCAGAATATGCTATACAGTAATGATGGTGTATAAATAATTCTAGTAGAGTGATGAAAAGAAAAGTATTGGCTAATGCTGTGGGAGTGGGGTGGGCGTGGTGTTGTCAGACTGTAGTAAATCCTGGGAGCTGGTGCAGGGGGGCATGGAGGCACTGGTGCAAGACAGTATGATGACCTTGGAACGTCTTTGGGGTATGCAGGGGGTCATTGGCTGATAATCAGGCATTTGATTTTAACTCATGAAATTTGTGCATGGGGGGGGGGGGTCCCCCTCAGCTCAGCCTGTATCCTCTCATAATCTGGGACCACGGGCTCCTAACTGCTCACCTGCCTGCCTGCCTGAACGCCCCTAACTGCCTCCCCACCTGCCTGATCACCCCTAACCCCCTCTGCTGCTGGTCTGGTTTCCCCTAACTGCCCCTCAACTGGCCTGGTCACCCCTTATTGCCCTCCTTCTGCCGGCCTGGTCGTCCCCAGCTTCCCCCTCTGCTGGCCTCGTTGCCCCTCACTGCCCCACTCTGACTGCCTGGTCACCCCTCACTGTCCTCCCTGCCAGCCTGTTCGCTGCATGCAGCCTGCTGTTTGGTCTTTTGGTCGCCCTTCACTGCCTGCTTCCTGCCAGCCTGATCACCCCACGCAGCCTGCTGTTCAGTCATTTGGTCGTTCCTCACTAACCCCCCTGCCAGCCTGGTTGCCTCACACAGCCTGCTGTTCGGTCTGGTTGTTATGCGTGAGGGCGTCCTGGACAGTTTGCATATTCCCTTATTATTAGTATAGATGTATGTGTAAATTTTCTTTATAGGTGCTTCAATGTTTACAAAAGAATATGTGATTGGTAATAGACATAGAATATTTATGAAGAAATTGTATTCCTTTCTCTTTATATTTGAACTTCTTTATTTAAATATACAGTCTTGAGATGACACATTCCTATAGTTGAAGAAGGGGTATTGACACCTCCTAAACCTTCATGCTCAGTCTCTGGCTATTGTAATAAAAAATATTATGACAAGACTATGTGTGATTATCTTTGGTAAACTCTGACTCAATGATGGGACAGCAATGACAGAGGCCCGGTACATGAAATTTGTGCATGGGGGGGGGGGGTCCCCCTCAGCTCAGCCTGTATCCTCTCATAATCTGGGACCACGGGCTCCTAACTGCTCACCTGCCTGCCTGCCTGAACGCCCCTAACTGCCTCCCCACCTGCCTGATCACCCCTAACCCCCTCTGCTGCTGGTCTGGTTTCCCCTAACTGCCCCTCAACTGGCCTGGTCACCCCTTATTGCCCTCCTTCTGCCGGCCTGGTCGTCCCCAGCTTCCCCCTCTGCTGGCCTCGTTGCCCCTCACTGCCCCACTCTGACTGCCTGGTCACCCCTCACTGTCCTCCCTGCCAGCCTGTTCGCTGCATGCAGCCTGCTGTTTGGTCTTTTGGTCGCCCTTCACTGCCTGCTTCCTGCCAGCCTGATCACCCCACGCAGCCTGCTGTTCAGTCATTTGGTCGTTCCTCACTAACCCCCCTGCCAGCCTGGTTGCCTCACACAGCCTGCTGTTCGGTCTGGTTGTTATGCGTGAGGGCGTCCTGGACAGTTTGCATATTCCCTTATTATTAGTATAGATGTATGTGTAAATTTTCTTTATAGGTGCTTCAATGTTTACAAAAGAATATGTGATTGGTAATAGACATAGAATATTTATGAAGAAATTGTATTCCTTTCTCTTTATATTTGAACTTCTTTATTTAAATATACAGTCTTGAGATGACACATTCCTATAGTTGAAGAAGGGGTATTGACACCTCCTAAACCTTCATGCTCAGTCTCTGGCTATTGTAATAAAAAATATTATGACAAGACTATGTGTGATTATCTTTGGTAAACTCTGACTCAATGATGGGACAGCAATGACAGAGGCCCGGTACATGAAATTTGTGCATGGGGGGGGGGGGTCCCCCTCAGCTCAGCCTGTATCCTCTCATAATCTGGGACCACGGGCTCCTAACTGCTCACCTGCCTGCCTGCCTGAACGCCCCTAACTGCCTCCCCACCTGCCTGATCACCCCTAACCCCCTCTGCTGCTGGTCTGGTTTCCCCTAACTGCCCCTCAACTGGCCTGGTCACCCCTTATTGCCCTCCTTCTGCCGGCCTGGTCGTCCCCAGCTTCCCCCTCTGCTGGCCTCGTTGCCCCTCACTGCCCCACTCTGACTGCCTGGTCACCCCTCACTGTCCTCCCTGCCAGCCTGTTCGCTGCATGCAGCCTGCTGTTTGGTCTTTTGGTCGCCCTTCACTGCCTGCTTCCTGCCAGCCTGATCACCCCACGCAGCCTGCTGTTCAGTCATTTGGTCGTTCCTCACTAACCCCCCTGCCAGCCTGGTTGCCTCACACAGCCTGCTGTTCGGTCTGGTTGTTATGCGTGAGGGCGTCCTGGACAGTTTGCATATTCCCTTATTATTAGTATAGATGTATGTGTAAATTTTCTTTATAGGTGCTTCAATGTTTACAAAAGAATATGTGATTGGTAATAGACATAGAATATTTATGAAGAAATTGTATTCCTTTCTCTTTATATTTGAACTTCTTTATTTAAATATACAGTCTTGAGATGACACATTCCTATAGTTGAAGAAGGGGTATTGACACCTCCTAAACCTTCATGCTCAGTCTCTGGCTATTGTAATAAAAAATATTATGACAAGACTGTGTGATTATCTTTGGTAAACTCTGACTCAATGATGTGACAGCAATGACTGAGCCATTACTGAATACTGTGTGCCTAAATGGAGGAGTTTAACAAAATTATTAGTTATTTGTGTTATTTTATGTCACAACATTTTTATTGTATTGAAATAATAAATTTATTGAATGAAACTCCAAGAGGAAACAAGAGCAAAAGTATTAAAAATAACTCATGCAAACACACACACACACACACACACACACACACACACAAATAACTCATGTAGAATAAAATAATTTGGTAATGGATACACAATATAAAAGATGTAAATTATGACAACAATGGGAGAGTAAAAGGGTAGAATTTTTACATGTGATTGAAATTAAGTTGTTATGAGTTTGAAATAGACTGTAATAATTATAAGATAGTTAATGTACATCTCGTGGCACACACAAAGACAAACCTCTAGCAGATACACAAACAAGAGAGAAAGGAATCATAGCATACCCCTATAGAAACTCATCAAATCACACACAGCAAGAGAGGAAGAAAGAATAAAAGAAGTATATAACAGCTACAAAAACAATGGATAATTCCTTCCCTATCAATAATTACTTTGAATAAAAAGCATTACCTTCTCTAATCACAAGATAGAGTGGCTGAATGGATAAAAAATAAAAACAAAGCACAATAAAACCCAAGATCTGACTATATGCTGCCTTCAAGAGACTCTCTTTGGCTTTAAAAACACACTTAGACTAAGGGAAAAGGATGGAAAAATATTCAATGCAAATGGAAACCAAAGAGAGCAGGATTAGCTATTATTATGTCAGACAATGAAGCTTGAGCTTGTAACCATCACTGCCAGGGTTTGGGGGCAGGAGGAGGGAGAGTGGCACAGAAGGAAGGGAAGAGAAAAGGGGACATGGAAACTGGGGGTGGGGTCCTCACAAAGCAGCAGCAGGGTGGAGGGAGAGATCACTGGGTCTAGGTTCCAGCCCTGGGAGTTTCCAAGTGCTGTGTGAGCGTGGATTTGGATGCTGGGATAAAAGGAGAAAGAGGCAAGGGTGTAGCTGAGATTTCCAGCCCAGGTGACTCCATATGTGAAAGCTGAAATCAGAGGAGTCAGGAGAGGGGACTGGCTTGAGCTGAGGAATAGACCTACCCTCCTCTTGGGGTTCACCTGGAGAACAGAGTCCTCCTTGGAACTTTCTGGACCACCCAGACCCCAGGGAAATTCAGAGTGATTATGACCCCAGCTGTGCCTGGCCAAGGACCATGTTACACATGGCACCTGGTTGGGTAAGATTCACTGCCTGGCCTGCCTGGGTCTCAGTTTACCCATCTGTCAAATCAGAGGGGGGTGTAACCTCAACACTGGAATGTTCCTGAAAGATCATTTCTAGGCCTACTGACTCACCACCACCCTGGCTTCTCCATCCTTCTTATGGTGTTTTATTGGCCCAGGTCCTCATGCAGCTCTGAGCTCACTTGGCTGGGAACCCACTTGCTGCCCTGCAGCCCCACTTGGGCCCTTAGGACAGCTCAGCAAGCCTCGCATTTCCAGCTCTGTCCATATGTCAGGCAAGTGTTTCAAAGTCTCTCTATGTCTTGGAGGATCCAGGGCTCAGGGTCAAAGAATTTCAGCAGCTTGGTGAAGGTGAACCCTCTGGGGGAGTTCTGCTTGGGTGGAATTGGGGAGTAGGGGGATGGGAGCAATTGGGCTGTGGGAAGGAGATTAGGGGTTGATGCTTGCTAGCAGGATGGGCAGGAGCCAGGGCATTGAAACTGGGGGGTCTTCAACGAAGAGGAACTGTGCTGGCAGTTAGACAGACATGAGCAGAGCAAGGACGATAGACCAGGTACAGAGGCCACCAGGGTGGAGAGCTCTGGAGGCCTAGCAACGGGCAAAACTTGGAAAACAAGTACCTCACCCCCAGGGTAATCTTCCTTCCCCTAGCATATCACTCATCATGGGGTTTGGACTCCCTGACCTTTCATATCTCTGCCCATGCTGTTCAGACCCCCTCTTATGACAGGTCTGGTCTGACCCCACCGGTCTAACACCTGGTGCTGTTCTCACAGACAGTCATAGTCAACAGCTGCTGTTCATTTCTCCCTAGAAATAACATCTGGGCTTCAGTTGTATATCAGCTCCAGGCCCAGAAAAGCAGCAAAACCACTCAGGACCATCTGCATTGACCCTTTGCCCTGGCACAAACCAATCAGTAGAGACCGCAACCCTGAAAGGACCCACTTGGAAAGCTGATGGATATTCTATTGAGATCCTCCCTGGGATCTCCTCTAAGATCTCCACTCTTAAAAGCTTTTAGGATGGAGGACCCAGTGCGCTCTCCCTCCTGGGAGCATGCCCATGCCTTTCAGCACCCATCCCCTCCACTTCCATCCCCCATTACCATTACCTTTACCTTCCTCACTCCCAAGCTCCAAGGGCCCTTCCTTTGCTACTGTAAGGTGTTTTCTGAGCCCCTTTGTTCTGCCATCCATTTCTGATACCTCTGCGATTTTCTAAGTAAAAGTTCTCTTATAGTTTGAGTCTTGGCTCTGAATTCTTCCCTAGTCAGAACTCAAGTACCAAGGTTTCTGAAATGAGGTCTGGTCTGACTCCACTGGTCTAACACCTGGTGCTGTTCTTGCCGTCATAGTCAACAGCACCAGAAAACAAGAGACCCGGTCTTAACTAGGAGAGGTCAGGAGGAACCAGTGAGCCCACTGCAGCCTGCCCCACCATCTCATTGGAGAATGGTGCCCTGACACTGCTGGGCAACTGTCCTGATCTGGGCTCCAGGAACTTTGCATCTCTGGTTCTGCCTCTGCCTCCCATATATATGTCATGACACCTCTCTGTGCCTCAAGTCCCCTCACATGAGGCTGCGATCCTCTGCCACCCACAGCTGTCAGTAGTAATAACATCGCGGGGGCAGCAACAGTAGCAACAGAACAGTTCATTGAGCACTGACTAGGAAGTGGACTCTGGTAGGTGTCTAACATGGATTACCTCTTTACCCTCCTACAGTCCAGGGGGCAGGCTCCTACCCTCTCATTTTACAGATGGAGAGAAGATGCAGAGAGCAGTGAAGCAACTTGCCCAATGTGGTGGTGCCAGGACTGGAACTTGCTTCTCCCAGACTCCCTTCTGTGCTTATAGCACAAACCAGGCAAGTGGCCTCTTGGGAGGTGGGTGTGAAACCCACATCCTCCTGCTGGTGCCTCCTGAGAGCCAGCCTCTTGTCTCTCTGGCCCTCTGAGTGCTCCCTCCCAGGGGCCGTGAGGACCCATGGGTTGCTGGGAATTTGTTGTTACTTCATAACTGTAATGTTGCTACTGTTATGAATCATAATGTAAATATCTGATATGCAGTTTGGTCTTAGGGACCCCTGTGAAAGGGTTGTTCAACTGCCAAAGGGGTCGTGACCCACAGGTTTAGAACCGCTGCTCTAGTCTCTCTGGCCCTCTGAGTGCTCCCTCCCAGGGGCC
>NW_005357937.1:0-775 GCF_000412655.1 Myotis brandtii | reverse complement strand
AGGACTTTAACTCCTCACAGTTTGATTGGTCCAAAAGGCACTATTCTGATTGGTCAGAATGGAGTGCTCTGGTTGGTTGGTGAGGATGCTGCTGGGGGGAGGGGGAGATATAGCTGTGCAGCTCTGATTGGATGGGGAAAGCCTCAGTCCTATTGGTTGAAATAGGATTCCAGGAACTCTTCATAAGGGCTGGCTCAGATGGCAGAAACACAGTGCAGGCCAGCAGTCCAGTGCAGAGGTACATAATTCAGTAGAGGATTCTCTCTAAAATGCAGTTTGTGTGAGAGCCACTGTGTAGAAATGACTGCTAAGCTCTGTTTTTTAAATTTGAGCCCAGTTAGCTCCTGGGAGCCCTTCTTAGTAGGTATCTTGGTATCTTTTTCCTCAGGGTCCATGATACCCAGATGCTTTCCTGGATCATCTTCTTGTTTTTCTTCTTTTTTTTATACATTTGTGTTGTGCTGTTGTGGTTTTTTAAAAAATATATATTTTTATTGATTTTAGAGAGAAAGGAAGAAGGAGAGAGAGATAGAAACATCCATGATAAGAGAGAATCGATCGGCTGCCTCCTGCAAGTCCCCCACTGGGGATTGAGCCCACAACCTGGGCATGTGCCCTTGACCAGAATTGAACCTGGGACCTTTCAGTTCACAGGCCAACGCTCTATCCACTGAGCCAAACCGGCTAGGGCTCCTGGATATCCTTGTATCGTTTGACCCTCCCATGCCTGTCTAAGTGGTTCCTTTCTTTAATCCTCTTCAGTTAAAACATTTTG
>NW_005357936.1:0-767 GCF_000412655.1 Myotis brandtii | reverse complement strand
CAGCAAAGATGGCAGTTAATTTGCATATGCAGGCGTGAAGGGGCGGAGTGAAGACTGAAGGCAGCTCTGGCCAGAGCAGTGAAGGCTTGAAGACAGCTCTGGCCAGAGCAGCGAAGGCTTGAAGGCGGCTCCGGCCGGAGCAGCGAAGGCTTGAAGGCGGATCTGGCCGGAGCGAAGGCCTGGGTCCCGTGTGCCAGAGGAAAACCAGTGCTGGCAGCCAGGGGAAGGGAAGGCCTATTGCATGAATCTTTTCGTGCAACAGGCCTCTAGTCTATATAATAAAAGCCTAAACGACCATTATGGCAAAATGACCAGAACCACTGGTTGCTATGATGTGCACTGACCACCAGGGGGCAAATGCTCAATGCAGGAACTTCCCCCTGATGCTCAGTGCACTCCCACAGGGGAAGCGCTGCTCAGCCAGAAGCCAGGCTCATATTAGGACCCCCGTCTCCCTCCACCCCCCTCTGACAACTACCACACTGCTATTTGTGTTCATAAGTTCCAGTTTGATATTCCACATATGAGTGAAATTGTATAACTCTTATCTTGTTCTGTCTGACTTATTTCACTTCACATAATGTTGTTAAGGTCCATCCATGTTGAAAATGACACTATTTTATCCTTTCTTATGGCCGTGTAGTACTCCATTGTGTATATATACCACATCTTCTTTATCCAGTCCTCTTTTGCAGGGCACTTTGGCTATTTCCAAGTCTTGGCCATTTTGAATAATGATGCAGTGACCATGGGATGCATATATCTTT
>NW_005357935.1:0-772 GCF_000412655.1 Myotis brandtii | reverse complement strand
AATGGGCAAAGGACCTAAATAGAATCTTTTCGAAAGAACAGACATATAGACCACACTCAGAAAGCCAAGAGACACATGAAAACATGCTCAAAGTCACTAATCATCTGAGAGATGCAATCAAAACGACAATGAGGTACCACCTCACACCTGTCAGAATGGCTATCATCAACAAATCAACAAATGACAAGTGCCGGAGAGGATGCAGAGAAAAAGGAACCCTCCTTCATTGCTGGTGGAAATGCAGACATTGTGGAAAACAATATGGCGTTTCCTCAAAAATTTAAAAATGGAACTGCCATTTGATCCAGTAATACCACTTCTAGGAATATATCTCAAGAAAACAGAAACACCAATCAGAAAAGATATATGCACCCCTATGTTCATAGCAGCACAATTTACAATAGCCAAGATTTGGAAACAGCCTAAATGCCCATCAACAGATGAGTGTATTAGAAAACTATGGTTTATTTACACAATGGAATACTATGCTGTTATGAAAAAGAAGGAATTCTTACCATTTGCAGCAGCATGGATGGAACTGGAGAGCATTATGCTAAGTGAAATAAGCCAAGAAGTGGAAAAAAAAACACACCACATAATCTCACTCATTTATGGATAATAAAGACCATTATAACCTAATGAACAAAAAGATAGATACAGAGGCAGAGAAGCATAAAACAGACTGTCAAATTAGAGTGGGAAGGCTGGGGAGTGTTGCAGAGGGGGGGAGGTAAGAGATCAACTGAAAGACTTGTATGCATACATATAAGCA
>NW_005357934.1:46905-47334 GCF_000412655.1 Myotis brandtii | reverse complement strand
TTTAACATACCAGGTGGGTAGTCATTTAAAGACGACCGAGCACCTGAGCTGGTGTGGCTCTGTGGATAGAGCATCGGCCTTTATTTTTTCAAATATATTTTCATTGATTTCAGAGAGGAAGGGAGATGGAGAGAGTTAGAAACATCCATGATGAGAGAATCATGGATAGGCTGCCTCCTGCAAGTCCCGCCCTGGGGATCAAGCCCACAACCGGGGCATGTGCCCTTGAAGAAGAATCAAACCAGGGACCCTTCAGTTCGCAGGCCTACACTCTATCCACTGAGCCAAACTGTCTTGAGCCTATTTGACTTTTTCAAAGTGAGGAAACGCCTTGAAGAACAATGAAGCATCTCAGCATTCATATCACAAAAATTACATGAATTCATGTAATTCATGGGAATTACAACTCACCTCACCATTCTTTCCACA
>NW_005357934.1:41805-46583 GCF_000412655.1 Myotis brandtii | reverse complement strand
TCTGGACACATTCCTGGTACATGGAATCCTGGGAATATGTATATCATGGTCATGTTCTTTCTTCTGCAGGTGACAGGGGGAAGCAGAGACCGGTCACAGAGGAAAGAAGTGAAGAACAGTGCTTTGCCTTCAGAGCAAGAAGAACAGGTAAGAAAAAGATGGATGGGAGGAGGAGGATGAAGGATTGGGGATGGAGTCTGATCTGAGGGAGGAATTTGTACTTTGTGGACTGAAGTGAGTTTAGCAGCAAAACTATACAGCTCTTGCCGAGAGCATGACTGAGGTTTGGGAAGGGAGAGATCATTCTATAAGTGATGTTATGAGAACTCAGGAATCCTACTTGCTGTTTCACCTGTCACTTTGCTTCCTGTTTGCCTGATCAGCTATCTCAGGTGTTTGTCTGTCCCTGAATAATTTGTTCCTGCCTCTCTCACCATCACTTGAGAAGCAAGACCGCTGTTAAGAAGCCCACCTGGACGCTCACATTAGCTTTGTTTTTCTGCCAGCTCTTAAAGGTAAAGCATATTATTTGCATATTATTTGCATGGGGTGCGTTGTTCTCTGGTTTGTGAGTTCCCTCTGAGATGATCAGAAAGAAGGTGATGGGTCAGGACAAAAAGAAATGTTGATCCAACAACAAAGTTTTAATTAAGAAAAGAAAAAAAGAAAAGAAAGGTAAGAGCCTGGCTAGTGTGGCATAGCTATTTAGCTTCAACTGAGGAACCAGGAGAACACAGTTCGATTCCCTGTCAGGGCACATGCCCAGGTTACAGTCTTGATCCCCAGTAGAAGGTGTGCAGGAGACAATCAATACATGATTCCCTGTCATCATTGATCTTTTTTTCTCTTTCTCTACCTCTCACTTCCTCTCTGAAATCAGTAAAACTATATGAAAAAAAACGAAAGAATAGTCATGGCACAGTAAAGGAGAGCATTGAGTCAATGCAATTCTATATAATAAAATGCTAATATGCAAATCAACCCAATGGCAGAACACCTGGTTGCTATGACACACACTGAACACCGGGGGCAGATGCTCATGTCAGGAGCTCTCCACTGGTGGTCAGTGCACTCCCACAGGGGGAGCACCACTCAGCCAAAATCCAGGCTCACAGCTGCCGAGCACAGGGGTTGGTGGGAGCCTCCACAGCAGCACTAAAGTGGGCCTAAGCCTTCAGTTGGACAATCTCATGGGGTCCCAGACTGTGAGAGGCTGCAGGACTGACTGAGGGAAACCCCCCAAGTGCATGAATTTTGTGTACCGAGCCTCTAGTAATATTACAATAACTGTGTGTGGTTTCAGATGGGTATGAGATTAATTTCATGATGCCTTCGTCCATTATACCATGTCTAATCATTGGGGTGTAGCCCTGAAATGAACCTAATGTTCTATGATAACTGTCATTTAAAAAATGTTTTAAAAATTCTATAGGACCATGTTACCTTCACAGAGACATATTTTACTTCAAGTATGTTTTGTACAGTTTGCTCTAGAAGAGAGATCTAAAGCTAAAAAGAAAGAAAAGTTGATATTTATAAGTTTGCAAAATAAAACAAAGGCAACCACAAACACACCAAAAAAAACCATAAAGATAAAAGCCGAGGTAAAATGCGTTTGGAGACTCGATCCCCTCTCTTTCCATACCAGGACCGAAGTAGCGAGAGGCTCTGAGAAGCTGTGGCTGTTCCTCTTTGGACCACGGAGGGGTCATGGCTGAGCTCCCATCAAAGGTGCACCTCTACTCACACCCCATCTGCCTGAGGATCCATGGGCCCTGGGTGTACGAGGACGAGAACCAGCGCACCTGGCTGCCTCTCTTCACGGAAACAGGGGGTGTCCTGCAAGTACTGTTGCGCCAGGAAGACAACCCCGTTGGGCATATGGCAACCACCAAAAGCCGGCTCACCTCGAGCATCATGCCTTTGATGTGGACGCTCCACTCTGGAAGCCAGTATGAGGACCACATGCACCGGTTCTGGCGCATTGTGCACCACGTCAATGTGGATGGAGTGGAGGAAATGATCCTTGAGCTGATGGAAGATGCCTAGGACAAGTGATGGGGTCCCTGGCTCTTGTCAACCTGAGCTCCAGTACTGCTGGCCCGCCGGTGGGACGTCTATAGTTCTATTAACCTTTTTACTAAGCTCTGTTGTTCTATCTGCCACCCCCTGGGTGCGAGGGCACATTGATGTCTCTCTCTCGTACCCACGTGCGAGAGTTCTCTTTCTTCCTCCTCCTCTTCTTCTTCTTCTTCTTCTTCTTCTTCTCCTTCTTCTTCTCCTTTCTCTGTCTCTCTGTCTCTCTCTGTCTCTCTCCCTCTCACTCAAATCAATAAAAGCATTTTGAGCCAAGCTGGTGTTTCTCAGTGGTTGAAGGACGACCTATGAACCTGGAGGTCACGGTTCGATTCCTGTTACGGGCACATACAAGAGTTTACCAATGAGCCCTAGCTAGTTTGGCTCGGTGGATAGAGGGTTGGACTGTGAACTCTGGAAGACCCCAGGTTCAATTCTGGTCCAGGGCACATGCTCTGGTTGTGGGCTCGATTCCCAGTAGGGGGCGTGCAGGAAGCACCCGATGTATGCTTCTCTCTCATCATTGATGTTTCTCACTACCTTCCTGTATGAAATCAATCCCATATAGTAAAAGCCTAATATGCTAAGTGTCCAGTTGACTGGTCATCCATTCAACCAATCAAAGCATAATATGGAAATGATATACTAAGGTTGCTCAACTGCTCCCTAGGACATTCATTGACCACCAGGGGCAAGACATTCAGACTGGTAGGTCAGCCTGCTGCTGGGGTCTGGCTGATCTGGACTGAGTGAGACATGCTGGACACGCCCTGGAGCCCTCCCATGGTCCCTCCCCAGCTGGCCAATCCCTGGTTCCTCCCCAGACCTAATGGGGCACCAGTGGATTGCCTTGGACTGGCCTGTGCCCTCTCACAATCTGGGACCCCTTGGGGGATGTCAGAGACCCACTTTCAGCCAATCCCTGCAGGCCAGGCCAAGGCACCACACTGGTGCTCGAATTGGGGCACCGGGCCTCTAGTAAAAATATATTAAACAAAGAAAGACAAAGAAAAAGACCTTAAGCTTGAAAATATTAGCCCAGCTCCGGCAGGCAAGGCTCAAAGGCATCACTGGAAATAGTTTTCATTTCAATGACCAGCGTTCTCATTGTTTGATCTACTGAGGTTCGTCAACCGATACTACCCTCTCCAAAAAAAGAACGAATGTTAGGGTTGTTATGGGTGTTTTATGCTAATCATCTCTTTCCTGTGAGGAATTTCGAGGGATGCCAGGGCTCCTCTCCTGAGGGCTCGAGTCGTGGCTGTATATGGCTTACCATCAAGCTCTGGATGCATTTTGGTTTTTAGTTGTTATTAGCACTAAACAGCCCCAAACAAAGCCCAGCGATGATAAATTTCATCTAGCGTTGCACCAGAGACTGGCAGCTGGAGAGGGAGCTGGAGGGAGCCCCAGAAATCAATTTCAGGGCATGCATGGTTGCATTAAAGATATCACTGACTGCTGATTAAATTCTTCTCTTGCAGGAAAGTGTTTGCAAATGCAAATTGAGACCTTTAAGGCTGAGGACTGGGGAGCGTGAGGGATGTGTTTCTAAGGTGTGTTTCTGATATTCAAAATATTGCACTTCGGGCCCAGTCAGCGTGGTTCAGTGGCTGAGTGTGGACCTATCAACCAGGAGGTCACGGTTTGATTCCCAGTCAAGGGCTCATGCCCGGGTTGCGGGCTCGATCGCCAGTAGGGGGCATGTGGGAGGCGGCCGATCCATGATTCTCTCTCATCATGGATGTTTCTCTCCCTTTTGCTTTCCTTCCTCTCTGTGTCAATAAAAACATTTAAAAAATATTAAGCAAGTGTTGTATTCAGATGAAATGCACATTGTTCGCAAATAGTATATATTGTTTTGGTTTAACATACCAGGTGGGTAGTCATTTAAAGATTATCTATAGCCCGAACTGGTTTAGGTCAGAGGATAGAGTGTCGGCCTTTTTTTTCATATATATTTTCATTGATTTCAGAGAGGAAGGGAGAGGGAGAGAGTTAGAAACATCCATGATGAGAGAATCATGGATAGGCTGCCTCCTGCATGTCCCTCACTGGGGATCAAGCCCACTACCTGGGCATGTGCCCTTGACTTATCATCAAACCAGGGACCCTTAAGTTCCCAGTCCGACACTCTATCCACTGAGCTAAACCTTCTAGGGTCTATTTGACTTTTTCAAAGGGAGGAAAAGCCTTGAAGAACAAAGCATCTAAGCATTCATGTCACAGTAATTACATGATTTCATGTAATTCATGAGAATTACAACTCACCTCACCATTCTTTCCACATTGTTCCTGTAAATGCAGACTATGACTAAAAATGAATCATGTAGATAAACAGCATGTTTGTATAAGAATCCTAGGAACTAATTTTACAAGATATCAACTCTGACCTTCCCAGTTCTGGGAGATTTGATGACCTTCAACCTTAGAACCAGGAGGAGAAAGTCTAGGATGACGCACACTGGACCGTCACCTGACCCCTTCAAGATCCTTATCAGATTGGACTGTGCCTCTCGGCATGTAGAGAACTTCTCAAGCCCCGCCCCCTGACCTCTTTGCTCTGTTTGGCCTCTCCTTCCTTATAAAAGACTCTGCCTGCACTGAGATGTGCAGATGGGTTTTGGAACAAGCTTCCCCCATCTTCTCAGGTTGCCGGCACTTTAATAAATCTCTTTCCTTCCTCACCACCACCTGTCTCA
>NW_005357934.1:39097-39682 GCF_000412655.1 Myotis brandtii | reverse complement strand
CAGTGGTTGAGGGACGACCTATCAACCCGGAGGTCACGGTTCCATTCTTGGTCAGGGCACAGACAAGAATTGACCAATGAGCCCTAGCTATTTTGGCTCAGTGGATAGAGGGTTGGACTGTGGACTCTGGCAGGTCCCAGGTTCAATTCTGGTCAAGGGCACATGCTCTGGTTGTGGGCTTGATCCCCAGTAGGGGGCGTGCAGGAGGCACTCGATGTATGATTCTCTCTTATCATTGATATTTCTCGCTCCCTTCCTTTATGAAATCAATCTTATATAATAAAAGCATCATATGCTAAGTGTCCAGTCGACTGGTCATCTGTTCAACCAATCAAAGCATAATATGCAAATGATATACTAATGTTGCTCAACTGCTCACTATGACATGCATTGATCACCAGGGACAAGACATTCAGACTGGTTTGTCAACTTGCTGTTGGGTGCTGGCTGATCGGGACTGAGTGAGACATGCTGGACACATTCTGGAGCCCTCCCATGGTCCCTCCCCAGCTGTCCAATCTCCCGTGTCCCTCCCCAGACCTAATGGGGCACCGGTGGGTGCCTTGGCCTGGCCTGTGCCCTCTC
>NW_005357934.1:27936-38236 GCF_000412655.1 Myotis brandtii | reverse complement strand
CGGGTTGATAGGTCGTCCCTCAACCACTGAGAAACACCAGCTTGGATCAAAATGCTTTTATTGATTTGAGAGAGAGGGAGAGAGACAGAGAGAGACAGAGAGACAAAGAGACAGAGAGAGAGAAAGGAGAAGAACAAGAACAAGAAGAAAGTGAGAAAGAGAGAGAGAGGGAGAGAGAGAGAGAGAGAGAGAGAGAGAGAGAGAAAGAGAGAGACATCAATGTGCCCTCGCACCCAGGGCTGGCAGATAGAACAACAGAGCTTAGTAAAAATGTTCACAGAACTGTACACGTCCCACCAGCGGGCCAGCAGGACTTGGGCTCAGGTTGTCAAGAGCCAGGGACCCCATCACATGTCCTACTAGTATTCCATCAACTCAAGGATAATTTTCTCCACACCATTCTCCATGACGTGGTGCACGATGCACCAGAACCGGCCCATGGAGTCCAGGTACTAGATGCCAAGGTGGAGCGCCCACCAGGAAGGCATGGTGCTCGAGTTCAGCTGGCTGGTGGTGAGTGCGTTATGCCACTGGGGTATTCGACCTGGCACAACTGTACTTGCAGGTCACCTCATGTCTGCATGACGAGATACAGCCATGTGGGATGGTTGTCATCCTCACACAGCGAGGGCCCATGGATATCCAAGTGAATGGGTTGCGAGGTGAGGTGCACCTTCAAGGGGAGCTCGGCCATGACACCTCTGTGGTCCAAGGAGCGACAGCCACAGATTCTCAGAGCCTCTGGCTACTTTGGTCCTGGCATCGATAGGCGGGGATGAGGTCTCGAAACACATTTTACCTCGGCTTTTATCTTTATGGATTTTACCATTGTTTTTGTGATTGCCTTTGGTTTACTTTGCAAATTTATAAATCTCAACTTTTCTTTCTTTTTAACTTTAGATCTCTCTCTTTGAACAAACTGTACAAAATGTACTTAATGGAAAATATGACTCAATGAAGGTAACATGGTCCTATAGAATTTTAAAACCATTTTTTAAATGACAGTTTACATAAAACCTTAGGTTCATTTCAGTGGTACACCCCAATGATTAGACATTATTTAATGAACTAAGAAATCATGCAATTAATCTCATACCCATCTGACACCATACACAGTCATTATAATATTACAAGAGGAGCAGTGCACAAAATTTATGCAATCATGGGTGTCCCTCAGCCAACCCTGCAGCCTCTCCCAGTCCTGGACCCCTTGAGGGATGTCCAACTGCAAACTTAGGCCCGCTATAGTGCTGCAATGGAGGATTCCACCACCCCCATGTGCTCGGCAGCTGTGAGCCTGGCTTTTGGCTGAGCGGTGCTCCCCCTGTGGGAGTGCACTGACCACCGGTGGACCGCTCCTGCCATGAGCATCTGCCCTGGTAGTCAGTGGTGTCATAGAGGCCAGTTGTTCTGCCGTTTGTTCGATTCGCATATTAGCCATTTATTATATTGATTGACTCAATGCCCTACTTTCCTGTGCCATGACTATTCTTTTGTTTCTTTCATATAGTTTTACTGATTTCAGAGAGGAAGGGAGAGGGAGAGAAAGAGAATGATCAATGATGACAGAGAATCGCGGATTGGTTGCCTTCTGCATGCCCCCTACTGGGGATCAAGACTGTAACCCACGCCTTAACAGGTTTGGCTTAGTGGATAGAGCGAAGGCCTGTGGACTGAAGTGTCCCGGGTTCGATTCTGGTCAATGGCATGTAAATTGGTTACCGGCACATCCCCAGGGGTGGTGTGCAGGAGGAGGCTGATCGATGTTTCTCTCACTTCGATGTTTCTCACTCTCTATCCCTCTCCCTTTCTCTCTGTAATAAAATCAAATATATATATATATCTCTAAAAGACTGTAACCCGGGCATGTGCCCAGACCAGGAATCAAACCAAGATCTCCTGGTTCCTAGGTTTAAGATAAACAACTGAGCCATGCCAGACAGGCTCTTTTTATTTCTTTTCTTTTCTTTCCTTTTCTTTTTTCTTAATGAAAACTTTTTAGTTGGTTCAACTTTTCTTTATGTCCTGACAACACCACCTTCTTTCTGATCATCTCAGAGGGAACTCACAAACCATAGAACATCCCACCCCACCCAAATAATATGCAAATTATATGCTTTACCTTTAACAGCTGGCAGAAAAAAAAAGCTAATGTCAGCGTCCATGTGGGCTTCTTAACAGTGGTCTTGCTTCTCAGGTGCTGGTGAGAAAGGCAAGACCAAAATATTCAGGGACAGACAGACACCTTGGATAGCTGGCAGCAAAGTGACAGGTGAAACAGCACGTAGGATTCCTGAGGTCTCATGACATCACTTATAGAATGATCTCTCCCTTCCCCAAACTTCAGCCACACTCTTGCAAGAGCTGTATGGTTTTCCTGCTAAAATCTCTTCAGTCCACAAAGTCCAAATTCCTCCCTCAGATCAGACTCCATCCCCAATCCTTCCTCCTCCTCCTCCCATCCATCATTTTCTTACCTGTTCTTCTTGCTCTGAAGGCAAAGCACCATTCTTCGCTCCTTTCCTCTGTGACCGGTCTTTGCTTCCCCCTGTCAGCTGCAGAAGAAAGAACATGGCCATGATACACATATTCCAGTAAGTCCATGTACTAGGAATGTGTGCAGAAAAAACAAGGTTCTCCTGACTCACACCCCAGAAACCAGTCCTGTGAGACAGGCGGTGGTGAGGAAGGAATGAGTTTTATTCAGGTGCCAGCAACCTGAGAAGAGGGTGGAAGCTTGTTCCAGAACCCATCTGCACATCTCAGTGCAGGCAGAGGCTTTTATAAGGAGGGAGAGGCCAAACAGAGCAAAGAGGCAGGGGGCGGGGCTTGAGAAGTTCTCTAGTTTCCTACAGGCACAGTCCAATTTGATAAGGATCTTGCAAGTGGTCAGGTGTGGGTCCAGTGTGCGTCATCCTAGCCTTTGTCCTCCTGGTTCCAAGTTTGAAGGTCATCAAATTTCTCAGAACTGGGAAGGTCAGAGTTAATATCTTGTAAAATTAGTTCCTAGGATTCTTATACAAACATGCTGTTTACCTACAAGCTTCATTATTAGTCAGAGTCTGCAATTACAGGAGCAATTTAGAAAGAATGGTGAGGTGAGACGTAATTCCCACTGTGACATGAATGCTGAAATGCTTCGTTCTTCTTCAAGGCATTTCCACCCTTTGAAAAAGTCAAATTGGCCCAGGCTGTTTTGACTCAGTGGATAGAGTGTTGGCCTTCGAACTGAAGGGTCCCGGGTTAGATTCCCGGTCAAGGGCACATGCCCAGTTTGTGGGCTTGATCCCCAGGAAGGGACTTGCTGGAGGCAGCGGATCCATGATTCTGTCATCATGGATGTTTCTAACTCTCTCCCTCTCCATCCTTCTCTGAAAAAATAATTAAATACAACTCCCAGCTGAATGACCTGGACTGAGGCAAACTCTTCCCCAGTTAGGATGGAAAGATGAATGGGGCCATAAGAAAAAGTCAGATATGTGCCTGTTTGCATTTAGGAGAAAAGAATAAAATAATAAAATAATATAAGGGAGAAAAAAACATTTCAAATGTCACCCTCATACTGCCCTCGAAAGGATCGAGCCCAAAGGGGTCACGAGACAGAGTGTCTGCAGTGCGACACATGACCGATCTCGCGGTGTGGGCTCTTTTATAAAAAATATATGTATATATTTTTTATTGATATTAGAGAGGAAGGGAGAGATAGATAGAAACATCAGTGCTGATGAGAGAGAATCATGGACTGGCTGCCTCCGGCACGCCCCCCACTGGGAATAGAACCTGCAACCTGGGCCGGTGCCCTTGAGTGTAATCAAACCTGGACCCTTCCATCCGCTGTCCTACGCTCTATCCACTGAGCCAAACCAACACTGGCCCTAGATCGTCTTTAAATGACTACCCACCTGGTATGTTAAACCAAAAAAATAATGAACTATTTTAAAACAATGTGCAGGCCATTTGAATATAACAGTTGCTAATATTTTTAAAAATGATTTTACTGACTCTGAGAGGAACGGAAAACGACAGGGAGAGAAACATCCATAATGAGAGAGAATCAGGGATTGGCAGCCTCCCACACGCCCCCTACTAAGGATGGAGCCTGCAACCTGGGCATGTGCCCTTGACAGGGAATCAAAAAGTGACCTCCTGATTGATAGGTCCATGCTCAGCCACTGAATTTATTCAGTAGTCAGTGATCTCTTTAATGCAACCATGGATGTCCTGAAATAGATTTCTGGGGCTCCCTCCAGCTCCCCCTCCAGCCTCCTCTCTCTGGTGCGATGCTAGATGAATTTTATGATCGCTGGGCTTTGTTTGGGGCTGTTTAGTGCTAAACACAATTAAGAACCCAAATGCATCCAGAACTAGATGCTAAAGCCACACACAGAGCCGGTTCGAGCCTTCAGGAGATGAGCCCTGGCATCCTTGTAATTCCTCAAAGGAAAGAGATGATCAGCGTAAAACAACCGTAATCCCCCAAACATTCGTTCTTTTTTTGGAGAGGGTAGTATCGGTTGACGAACCTCAGGAGATCAAACAATGATATCGCTGGTCATTGAAATGAAAACTATTTCAAGTGATGTCTTCAAGCCTTGTCTACTGGGGCTGGGCTAATATTTTCAAGCTTAAGGTCTTTTTATTTGTCTTTTTCTGTTGAATATATTTTTACAAGAGGCCTGGTGCACAAATTCATGCATCAGTGTGGTGCCTTGGCCTGGCCTGTGGGGATCTTCTGAAACTGGTTCTCTGACATCCTCCGAGGGGTACCAGATTATGAGAGCCACAGGCCAGGCCAAAGGACCCCAACGGTGCACCATTAGATCTGGGGAGGGACATGGGAGGTTGGCCAGCTGGGGAGGGATCTTGGGAGGGCTGCAGGGTGTGTCCAGCATGTCTCACTCAGTCCCGATCAGCCAGACCCCAGCAGCAAGCTGACCTACCAGTCTGAAAGTCTTGTCCCTGGTGGTCAATGCATGTCATAGTGAGCAGTTGAGCAATCTTAGCATATCATTTGCATATTATGATTTGATTGGTTGAACAGATGACCAGTCGACTGGACACTTAACATATTAGGCTTTTATTATACCGGATTGATTTCATACAGGAAGGGAGAGAGAAAATCAATGATGAGAGAGAATCATACATCGGGTGCCTCCTGCACACCCCCTCATGGGGATCAAGCCCACAACCAGAGCATGTGCCCTTGACCAGAATTGAACCTAGGACATTCCAGAGTCTACAGTCCAACCCACTATCCACTGAGCCAAACAAGCTAGGGCTCATTGGTTAATTCTTGTCTGTGCCCTGACCTGGAATCGAACTGTGATCTCTGGGTTCATAGGTCGTCCCTCAAACACTTAGAAACACCAGCTTGGCTCAAAATGCTTTTATAGATTTGAGAGAGAGGGATAGAGACAGAGGGAGACAGCAAGACAAAGAGACAGAGAGAGAGAGAGAAAGAAAGAAGAAGAAGAAGAAGAAGAAGAAGAAGAAGAAGAAGAAGAAGAAGAAGAAGAAGAAGAAGAAGAAGAACAACAACAACAACAACAACAACAAAAAGAGAGAGAGAGACATCAATGTGCCCTCGCACCCAGGGGGTGGCAGATAGAACAACAAAGCTTAGTAAAATGGTGAATAGAACTATACACGTCCCACCGGCAGGCCAGCAGGACTGGGGCTCAGGTTGACAAGAGCCAGGGACCCCATCACGTGTCCTAGGCGTCTTCCACCAACTGAAGGACCATTTCCTCCACGCCATTCTCCTTGATGTGGTGCACGATGCGCCAGAACCGGCACCTGCAATCCAGGTACTGGCTGCCAAGGTGGAGCGTCCACATCGAAGGCATGGCGCACAAGGTCACCGGGCTGGTGGTGAGTGGGATATCCCCACTGGGGGTGTCTTCCTGGCGCAACCGTACGTGCAGGACACCTCCTGTCTCCATGATGAGGGGCAACCATGTGCGATAATTCTCGTCCTCATACACCGAGGGCCTACGCCTCAGGCAGCTGGGGTGCGAGTAGAGGTGCACCTTTGATGGGAGCTCGGCCATGACCCCTCCGTGGTCCAAGGAGCAAAAGCCACAGCTTCTCAGAGCCTCTCGCTACTTCAGTCCTGGTATCGAAAGAGAGAGGATGGGGTCTGCAAATGCATTTTACCTCGGCTTTTATCTTTATGGTTTTAAGGTTGTGTTTGTGGTTGCCTTTGCTTTATTGTGTAAATTTATAAATCTCATCTTTTCTTTCTTTTTTAGCTTTAGATCTCTCTTCTTGAAAAACCTGTACAAAACATATTTAAGGTAAAACATGACTCTATGAAGGTAACATGGTCCTATGGAATTTCAAGAATATTTTTTACATGACAGTTGACATAGAATATTAGGTTCATTTCTGGGGTACACCCCAATGATTAGACATTATATAAAGGACTAAGAAGTCATGCAATTAATCTCATACCCGTCTTCCACCATGCACATTTATAATATTACTAGAGGCTCAGTGCACAAAAATCTATGCACTGTGGGGGGTCCCTCTGCCAACCCTGAGGCCTCTCCCAGTCCGGGACCCCTTAAGGGATGTCCAACTGACAGCTTAGGCCTGTTTTAGGGCTGCCATGGATGCTACCACCAACCCCTATGCTCGGCAGCTGTGAGCCTGGCATTTGGCTGATCGGCGTTCCCCTGTGGGAGTGCACTGAATACCAGTAGACAGCTCCTGACATGAACATCTGCCCCCGGTGGTCAGTGTGTGTCATAGTGAGCAGTTGTTCTGCCATTTGGTAAATTTGCATATTAGGCTTTTATTATATAGGATTGCATTGACTCAATGCTCTACTTTAATGTGCCATCACTATTCTTTCGTTTTTTTCACATAGTTTTACTGAATTCAGGTTGGAAGGGATGGAGAGAAAGAGAAAGATCAATGATGACAGAGAATCACGGATCGGTTGTCTCCTGCATGCCCCCTACTGGGCATCAGGACTGTAACCCAGGCATGTGCCCTGACAGGGAATCGAATGGACATCTCCTGGTTCCTAGGTTTAAACTAAACAAATGAGCCACACCGGCCAGGCTCTTGTCTCTCCTTTTCTTTTCTTTTCTTTTCTTTTCTTTTCTTTTCTTTTCTTTTCTTTTCTTTTCTTTTCTTTTCTTTTCTTTTCTTTTCTTTTCTTTTCTTTTCTTTTCTTTTCTTTTCTTTTCTTTTCTTTTCTTTTCTTTTCTTTTCTTTTCTTTTCTTTTCTTTTCTTTTCTTTTCTTTTCTTTTCTTTTCTTTTCTTTTCTTTTCTTTTCTTTTCTTTTCTTTTCTTTTCTTTTCTTTTCTTTTCTTTTCTTTTCTTTTCTTTTCTTTTCTTTTCTTTTCTTTTCTTTTCTTTTCTTTTCTTTTCTTTTCTTTTCTTTTCTTTTCTTTTCTTTTCTTTTCTTTTCTTTTCTTTTCTTTTCTTTTCTTTTCTTTTCTTTTCTTTTCTTTTCTTTTCTTTTCTTTTCTTTTCTTTTCTTTTCTTTTCTTTTCTTTTCTTTTCTTTTCTTTTCTTTTCTTTTCTTTTCTTTTCTTTTCTTTTCTTTTCTTTTCTTTTCTTTTCTTTTCTTTTCTTTTCTTTTCTTTTCTTTTCTTTTCTTTTCTTTTCTTTTCTTTTCTTTTCTTTTCTTTTCTTTTCTTTTCTTTTCTTTTCTTTTCTTTTCTTTTCTTTTCTTTTCTTTTCTTTTCTTTTCTTTTCTTTTCTTTTCTTTTCTTTTCTTTTCTTTTCTTTTCTTTTCTTTTCTTTTCTTTTCTTTTCTTTTCTTTTCTTTTCTTTTCTTTTCTTTTCTTTTCTTTTCTTTTCTTTTCTTTTCTTTTCTTTTCTTTTCTTTTCTTTTCTTTTCTTTTCTTTTCTTTTCTTTTCTTTTCTTTTCTTTTCTTTTCTTTCCTTTTCTTTTCTTTTCTTTTCTTTTCTTTTCTTTTCTTTTCTTTTCTTTTCATTTCTTTTCTCTTCTCTCCTTTACTTTTCTTTTTTCTTAATTAAAACCGTGTAGTTGGTTCAATATTTCTTTTTGTCCTGACTACACCACCTTTTTCTGATCATCTCAGAGGTAACTCACAAACTATAGAACAACCCACCCCATGCAAGTAATATGCTTTACTTTAACAGCTGGAAGAGGTACAAAGCTAACGTTAGCGTCCAGGTGGGCTTATTAACAGCGGTCTTGCTTCTCATGTGCTGGTGAGAGAGGCAAGACCAAAATATTCAGGGACAGACAGATACCTGGGATTGCTGAACGGGAAAACAGGAAGCAAAGAGACAGGTAAAACAGCAAGTAGGATTCCTGAGGTCTCATAACATCACTTATAGAATGATCTCTCCCTTCCCCAAACCTCAGCCATGCTTTTGGCAAGAGCTGTATGGTTTTGCTGCTAAACTCACTTCTGTCCACAAAGTTCAAATTCTAACAGCAGATCAGACTCCATCCCCAATACTTCCTCCTCCACCTCCCATCAATCTTTTTCTTACTTTTTCTTCTTGCTCTGAAGGCAAAGCAGGTTTCTTTGCTCCTTTCCTCTGTGACCGGTCTCTGCTTCCCCCTGTCACCTGCAGAAGAAAGAACATGACCATGATACACATATTCCCAGAAGTCCATGTGTTTAGAAAAAACAAGGTTCCCCTGACTTACAGCCCAGAAACCAGTCCCGTGAGACAGGTGGTGGTGAGGAAGGAAAGAGGTTTATTCAGGTGCTGGCATCCTGAGAAGATGGGGAAAGCTAGTCCCAAAACCCTTCTGCACATGTAGTGCAGGCAGAGGCTTTAATAAGGGGGGAGAGGCCAAACAGAGCAAAGAGGTCAGGGGGCGGGGCTTGAGAAGTTCTCTACATGACCACAGGCACAATCCAATCTGATAAAGATCTTGCAAGAGGTCAAGTTACGGTCCAGTGTGCATTATCAGAGACTTTGTCGTCCTGGTTCTAAGGTTGAAGTTCATCAAAGTCTCCCAGAACGGGTAATGTCAGAGTTAATATCTTCTAAAATTAGTTCCTAGGATTATTATACAAACATGCTGTTTACCAACAAGCTTTGTTATTAGTCAGAGTTCGCATCTACAGGAACAATGTGGAAAGAATGGTGAGGTAAGTTGTAATACCCATGAATCACATGAATTCATGAAATTACTGTGACATGAATGCTGAAAGGCTTCGTTTTTCTTCAAGGCGTTTCCACCTTTTGAAAAAGTCAAATAGGCCATAGCCGGTTTTGCTCAGTGGATAGAGTGTCATCCTTCGAATTGAAGAGTCTCTGGTTTGATTCCCCGTGTAGGGCACATGCCCAGGTTTTGGGCTTGATCCCCAGTGAGGGACATGCAGGAGTTGGCCGATCGATGATTCTCTCATCATGGATGTTTCTAATTCTCTCCCTCTCTCTTTGTCTCTGAAATCAATAAAAATTTATATGAAAAAGAGGCCTACGCTCTATCCACTGAGCCAAACCAGCTCGGGCGCATGGTCTTATTTAAATGACTACACACCTGGTATGTGAAACCAAAAAAAAATAATAAGCTATTTTCAAACAATGTGCATGTCATTTGAATGCAACACTTGCTTAATATTTTTTAAATGTTTTTATTGACTCAGAGAAGAAGGAAAAGAGAGAGGGAGAGAAACATCCATGATGAGAGAGAATCATGGATCGGCCGCCTGACACACGCCCCCTACTGTGGATCCAGCCCACAACCCGGGCATGTGCCCTTGACAGGTAATCGAACCATGACCTCCTGTTTGATAGGTCAACACTCAGCCACTCAACCACGCCAGCTTGGCCCTAAGTGCAATATTTAAATATGAGAAACACACCTTAGAAACACATCCCTCATGCTCCATAGTCCTCAGCATTAAAGGTCTCAATGTGCATTTGCAAACACTTTCCTACCAGAGAAGAATTTAATCAGCAGTCAGTGATCTCTTTAATGCTACCATGGATGACCTGAAATTGATTTCTGGGGCTCCCTCCAGCTCCCTCTGCAGCTTCCTCTCTCTGGTGCAATGCTAGATGAATTTTATGATTGCTAGGCTTTGTTTGGGGCTGTTTAGTGCTAAACACAACTAAAAACCCAAATGCATCCAGAGCTAGATGCTAGAGCTGGCTGGAGCCTTCAGGAGACGATCCCTGGCATTGCTTATAATTCCTCAAGGAAATAGATGATCAGCATAAAACACCAGTAATCCCACAAACATTCGTTCTTTTTTTGGAGAGGGTAGTATTGGTTGACGAACCTCAGGAGATCAAACAATGAGAATGCTGGTCATTTAAATGAAAACTATTTCCAGTGATGTCTTCGAG
>NW_005357934.1:18322-27463 GCF_000412655.1 Myotis brandtii | reverse complement strand
ATTGATTTCAGAGAGGAAGGGAGAGGGAGAGAGAGAGATAGAAACATCAATGATGAGAGAGAACCATTGATTGGCTGTCTCCTGCATGTCCACTACTGGGGATGGAGTCTGCAACCAGAGCATGTGCCCTTGACCAGTATCGAACCTGGGACCTTCCAGAGTCCACAGTCCAACCCTCTATCCACTGAGCCAAACAAGCTAGGGCTCATTGGTTAATTCTTGTCTGTGCCCTGACCAGGAATCGAACCGTGACCTCCGGGCTCCGGGTTCATAGGTCATCCCTCAACCACTGAGAAACACCAGTTTGGCTCAAAACGCTTTTATTGATTTGCAAGAGAGGGAGAGAGAGAGAGAGAGAGAGAGAGAGAGAGAGAGAGAGAGAGAAAGGAGAAGAAGAAGAAGAAAGGGAAGAACAATAACAGAGAGAGAGAGAGAGAGAGAGAGAGAGAGAGAGAGATCAATGTGCCCTCGCACCGAGGGGGTTGCAGATAGAACAACAGAGCTTAGTAAAAACGTGAACAGAAGTATACACGTCCCATCAACGGGCCAGCAGGACTGGGGCTCAGGTTGCCAAGAGCCAGGGACCCCATCATATTTCCTACGAGTCGTCCATCATCTCAAGTATCATTTCCTCCATGTCATCCTCCTTGACGTGGTGCACGATGCGCCAGAACTGGCCCATGGAGTCCAGGTACTGGCTGCCAGGGTGGAGCATCCACATCATAGGCATGGTGCTCGAGTTCAGCGGGCAGAAGGTGAGTGCGTTATGCTCTCTGATCATGTTTACCTGGCACAACCATACTTGCTGGTCACCTCCTGTGTCCATGACGACATGCAGCCACATGCGATCATTCTGGTCCTCGTACACCGAGGGCCTACGGATCCTCAGGCAGATGGGGTGCGAGTTGAGGTGCACCTTGGATGGAAGCTCCGCCATGATCCATCCATGGTCCAAGGAGCAACAGCCACAGCTTCTCAGAGCCTCTGGCTTCTTTGGTCGTGGCATCGAAAGACAGGGGATGGGGTTTCCAAACTTATTTTACCTCGGCTTTTATCTTATGGCTTCTACGGTTGTGTCTGTGGTGGCCTTTGGTTTATTTTGCAAATTTATAAATCTCAACTTTTCTTTCTTTTCAGTTTTAGAGCTCTCTTCTCGATAAAACAGTACAAAAAGTACTTCAGGTAAAATATGACTCTATGAATGTATCATGGTCCTATAGAATCTTAAAAACATTTTTTAAATGACAGTTAACATAGAACCTTAGGTTTTATTGGAACAACTGAGCCATGCCAGCCTGGCTCTTTTCCCTTCTATTCTTTTCTTTTCTTTTTATTTTTCTTAATTAAAACTTTGTAGTTTGTTCAACTTTTCTTTGTGTCCTGACACCAACACTTTATTTCTGATCATCTCAGAGGGAACTCACAAACCATAGAGCAACCCACCCCATGCAAATAATATGCCTTACCTTTAAGAGCTGGCAGAGGAACAAAGCAAATATCAGCGTCCACCTGGGCCCTTAACAGAGGTCTTGCTTCTCAAGTGCTGGTGAGAGAGGCAGTACCAAAATATTCAGGGACAGACAGACATTTGGGATAGCTAATCGGGAACACAGGAAACAAAGTGACAGGTGAAACCGCAAGTAGGAATCCTGAGGTCTCATAACAACCCTTATGGAATGATCTCTCCCTTCCCCAATCATCAGCCATTCTCTTGGCAAGAGCTGTATAGTTTTGCTCATAAACTCACTTCAGTCCACAAAGTACAAATTCCTCCCTCAGATCAGACTCCATCCCCAATCCTTCCTCCTCCTCCTCCCATTCATCTTTTTTTACCTGTTCTTCTTGCTCTGAAGGGAAAGCACCATTCTTCGCTCCTTTCCTCTGTGACCGGTCTCTGCTTCCCCCTGTCACATGCAGAAGAAAGAAAATGGCCATGATACATATTTTCCAACGAGTCCATGTACCAGGAATGTGTCCAGAAAAAACAAGGTTCACCTGACTCACACCCTAGAAACCAGTCCTGTGAGACAGGTGGTGGTGAGGAAGGAAAGAAGTTTATTCAGGTGCCGGCAACCTGAGAAGTTGGGGGAAGCTCGTCCCAAAACCCATCTGCACATCTCAGTGCAGGCAGAGGCTTTTATAAGGAGGGAGAGGCCAAATAGAGCAAGGAGGTCAGCGTGCGGGGCTTGAGAAGTTCTCTACCTGATGACAGGCACAGTCCAATCTGATAAGGATCTTGCAAGTGGTCAGGTGTCGGTCCAGTGTGCTTCATCCTATACTTTGTCCTCCTGGTTCTAATGTTGAAGGTCAGCAAATCTCCCAGAACTGGGAAGGTCAGAGTTCATATCTTGTAAAATTAGTTGCTAGGATTCTTATACAAGCATGCTGTTTACCTACAAGCTTCATTATTAGTCAGAGTCTGCATTTACAGGAACAATGTGGAAAGAATGGTGAGGTGAGTTGTAATTCCCACTGTGACATGAATGCTGAGCTGCTTCATTCTTCTTCAAGGCGTTTCCACCCTTTAAAAATGTCAAATTGGCCCTAGCCGGTTTGGCTCAGTGGATAGAGTGTCGGCCTGCAGACTGAAGGGTCCCAGGTTTGATTCCCGGTCAAGGGCACATGCCCAGGTTGTGGGCTTGATCCCCAATTAGGGACTTGCAGGAGGCAGCTGATCCATGATTCTCTCATCATGGATGTTTCTAACTCTCTCCCTTTCCCTTCCTCTCTGAAATCAATAAAAATATATTTGAAAAAATAGGCCAACGCTCTATCCAGTGAGCCAAACCATCTCGGGCGCTAGGTCGTTTTTAAATGACTACCAACCTGGTATGTTAAACCAAAAAAATAATAAACTATTTTACAACAATGTGCATTTAATCTGAATGCAACACTTGCTTAATATTTTTTCAAATGATTTTATTGACTCAGAGAGGAAAGAAAATAGACAGGGAGAGAAACATCCATGATGAGAGAGAATCACGGACCAGCGGCCTCCCACACGCCTCCTACTGGGGATGGAGCCGGTAACCCGGGCACGTGCCCTTGACTGGGAATCAAACCATGGCTCATGGTTGATAGGTTGACGCTCAACCTCTGAGCCACGCCAGTGGGGCCGGAAGTGCAATATTTTGAATATGAGAAACGCAACTTGGAAACACGACCCTCACGCTCCCCAGTCCTCAGCCTTAAAGGTCTCAATTTGCATTTGCAAACACTATCCTGTAGTAGGAGAATTTTATCAGCAGTCAGTGATCTCATTAATCCAACCATGGATGCCCTGAAATTAATTTTTGGGACTCCTCCCGGCTCCCTTTTCCGCCGCCTCATTCTGGTTCGATACTAGATGAATTTTATGATCGCTGGGCTTTTTTTGGGGCTGTTTAGTGCTAAACACAACTAAAAACCCAAATGCGTCCAGAGCTAGATGCTAAAGCCATACACAGAGCCGGTTCAAGCCCTCAGGAGAGGAGCACTGGCATCCCTCGTAATTCCTCAAAGGAAAGAGATGATCAGAATAAAAAACCCGTAATTCCCCAAACATTCATGGTTTTTTTTGGAGAGGGTAGTATCGGTTGACGAACCTCAGGAGATCAAACAATGAGAACTCTGGTCATTGAAAAGAAAACTATTTCCAGTGATCTCTTTGAGCCTTGTCTAATGGGGCTGGGCTAATATTTTTAGGCTTAAGGTCTTTTTCTTTGTCTTTCTCTGTTTAATATATTTTTACCAGAGGCCTGGTGCACAAATTTGTGCACTAGTGTGGTGCCTTAGCCTGGCCTGCGGGGATTGGCTGAAACTGGCTCTCTGACATCCCCTGAGGGGTCCCAGATTATGAGAGGGTGCAGGCCAGGGTGAGGGACCCCACTGGTGCATGATCGGGGCCGGGGTGGGATGTGGGAGGTTGGCCAGCTGGGGAGGGACCATGGGAGGGCTCCAGGATGTGTCCAGCATGTCTCACTCAGTCCCAATCATCCATACCCCAGGAACAAGCTGACCTACCAGTCTGAATGTCATGACCCTGGTGGTAAATGCATGTCATAGTGAGCAGTTGAGCAAACCTTAGTATATCATTTGCATATTATGCTTTGATTGGTTGAACAGATGACAGGTCGACTAGACACTTAGCATATTAGGCTTTTATTATATAGGATTGATTTCATACAGGAAGGGAGCAAGAAACATCAATGATGAGAGAGAATCATACATCGGTTGCCTCCTGCACGCCCCCTACTGGGGATCGACCCCAAAACCAGAGCATGTACCCTTGACCAGAATCAAACCTGGGACCTTCCAGAGTCCACAGTCCAACCCTCTCCCCACTTAGCCAAACCCACTAGGGCTCATTGGTTAATTCTTGTCTGTGCCTTGACCAGGAATCAAACCGTGACCTCCAGGTTCATCGGTCGTCCCTCAACCTCTGAGAAAAACACCTTGGCTCAAAATGCTTTTATTGATTTGAGAGAGAAGGAGAGAGACAGAGAGAGACAGTAAGACTAGATTCAGAGTGAGAGAGAGAAAGGAGGAGGATGAGAAGAAGAAAAAGAAGGAGAAGGAGGAGGAGAAGGAGAAGAAGAAGAAGAAGAAGAAGAAGAAGAAGAAGAAGAAGAAGAAGAAGAAGAAGAAGAAAAGAAGAAGAAGACAAAGATCGAGAACAACAAGAAGAAGAACAAGGAGAAAGAGAGAGAGAAAGAGAGAGAGAGAGAGACATCAATGTGCCCTGGAACCCAGGGGGTGGCAGATAGAACAACAGAGCTTATTGAAAAGGTGAACAGAACTATACAAGTCCCACTGGCAGGCCGCAGGAATGGGGCTCAGGTTGCCAAGAGCCAGGGACACCAGCAAGTGTCCTACGAGTCTTCCATCAGCTCAAGGATCATTTCCTCCACTCCATTCTCCTTGACGTGGTGCAAGATGCGCCAGAACCGGCCCATGGGGTCCACGTACTGGCTGCCAGAATGGAGCGTCCACATCCAAGGCATGGTGCTCAAGGTCAGCGGGCTGGTGCTGAGTGCAATATGCCGACTGGGGATGTCTTCCTGGCGCAAGCGGACATGCAGGACACCTGTGTCCATGACGAGGTGCAGCCATGTGCGATGCTTCTCGTCCTCATATACCAAGTGTCCACGGATCCTCAGGCACTTGGGGTGCGAGGTGAGGTGCACCTTCGACGGGAGCTCGGCCATGACCCCTCCGTGGTCCAAGGTGCAACAGACACAGTTCTCAGAGCCTCTCGCTACATCGGACCTGTTATCAAAAGACAGGGGATGGGGTCTCCAAACGCATTTTATCTTGGCTTTAATCTTTATGGTTTTTACGGTTGTGTTTGTGGTTGCCTTTGGTTTATTTTGCAAATTTATAAATCTCAACTTTTCTTTCTTTTTAGCTTTAGATCTCTCTCCTAGAACAAACTGTACAATACGTACTTAATGTAAAATATGATTCTATGAAAGTAACATGGTCCTGTAGAATTTTTAATACATTTTTAAATGACAGTTGACATAGAATGTTAGGTTCATTTCAGGGGTACACCTCAATGATTAGACATTATATAGTTGACTAAGAAATCATGCAATTAATCTCATACCCATCTGACACCATACACAGTTATAATATTACTGGATGATCAGTGCTCAAAATCTATGCACTCTTGGGGGTCCCTCAGCGACCCCTGGGGCATCTTCCAGTCTAGGACCCCTTGAGGGATGTCCTTTTCTTTTATTTTTTTCTTAATTAAAACTTTGTTGTTGGATCAACTTTTCTTTTTGTACTGACACCACAAACGTCTTTCTTATCATCTCAGAGGGAACTCACAAACCATAGAACAACGCACCCCATGGAAATAATTTGTAAAAAATATGCTTTACCTTTAACAGCTGATAAAGGAACACAGCTAACATCAGCATCAAGGTGGGATTCTTCACAGCGGTCTTGCTTCTCAGGTGCTGGTGAGAGAGGCCGATATCTGAGATAGTTGATGGGGAAAACAGGAAGAAAAGAGAGAGGTGAAACAGCAAGTAGGATTCATCAAGTCACATATAGAATGATCTCTCCCTTCCCCAAACCTCAGCCATGCTCTTGGCAAGAGCTGTATGGTTTTTGCTGCTAAACTCACTTCAGTCCACAAAGTCCAAATTCCTCCCTCAGATCAGACTCCATCCCCAATGCTTCCTCCTCCTCCTCCCATCAATTTTTTCTTACCTGTTCTTCTTGCTCTGAAGGCAAAGCACCGTTCTTCGTTCCTTTCCTCTGTGACCGGTCTCTGCTTCCCTCTGTCACCTGCAGAAGAAAGAAAATGGCGATGATACACCTGTTCCAGGGAGTCCATGTATCAGGAATGTGTCCAGAAAAAACAAGATTCCCCTGACTCACAGCCCAGAAACCAGTCCCGTGAGACAGGTGGTCGTCAGAAAGGAAAGAGGTTGATTCAGGTGCCGGAAACCTGAGAAGATGGAGGAAGCTCGTTCCAGAACCCATCTGCACATCTCAGTGCAGGCAGAGGCTTTTATAAGGAGGGAGAGGCCAAACAGAGCAAAGAGGTCAGTGGGAGGGGCTTGAGAAGTTCTCTATGTGCTGACAGGCACAGTCCAATCTGATAAGGATCTTGCAAGTGGTCAGGTGTCGGTCCAGTGTGCGTCATCAGAGACTTTGTCCTCCTGTTTCTAAGGTTTAAGGTCATCAAGTCTCCCAGAACGGGTAAGGTCAGAGTTCATATCTTCTAAAATTAGTTCCTAGGATTATTATACAAACATGCTGTTTACCTACAATCTTCATTATTAGTCAGAGTCCACAATTACAGGAACAATGTGGAAAGAATGGTGAGGTAAGTAGTAATACCCATGAATTACATGAATTCATGTAATTACTGTGACATGAATGCTGACATGCTTCGTTCTTCTTCAAGGCGTTTCCACCCTTTGAAAAAGTCAAATAGGCCATAGCCAGATTGGCTCAGTGGATCGAGTATCAGCCTTCGAATTGAAGGGTCTCGGGTTTGATTCCCGGTCAAGGGCACATGCCCAGGTTGTGGGCTTGATCCACAGTGAGGGACATGCAGGAGGTGGCTGATCCTTGATTCTCTCATCATGGATGTTTCTAACTCTCTCCCTCTCTCTTTGTCTCTGAAATCATTAAAAATATATATTCAAAAAAAGGCCGGCGCTCTATCCACTGAGCCAAACTTGCTTGGCCAAAACGTCGTCTTTAAATGACTACGCACCTGGTATGTTAAACGAAAAAAAATAATAAACTTTTTTCAAACAATGGGCATGTCATCTGAATGCAACACTTGCTAAATATTTTTTTAAATGTTTTTTTTTTTTGACTCAGAGAGGAAGGAAAAGCGAGAGGGAGAGAAACATCCATGATGAGAGAGAATCACGGATTGGCCACCTCACACACGCCCCCTACTGAGGATCGAACCCGAAACCTGGTCATGTGACCTTGACCAGGAATCGAACCGTGACCTCCTGGTTGATAGGTCGACACACAGCCACTGAACCACGCCAGCTGGACCTGAAGTGCAATAATTTGAATATGAGAAACACACCTTAGAAACACATCCCTCACGCTCCCCAGTCCTCAGCCTTAAAGGTCTCAATGTGCATTTGCAAACACTTTCCTGCCAGAGGAGAATTTAATCAGCGGCCAGTGATCACTTTAATGCAACCATGGATGCCCTGAAATTGATTTCTGGGGATCCCTCCAGCTCCCTCTCCAGCTGCCTCTCTCTGGTGTGATGCTACATGAATTTTATGATCACAGGGATTTGTTTGGGGCTGTTTAGTGCTAAACACAACTAAAAACCCAAATGCATCCAGAGCTAGATGCTAAAGCCATACACAGAACCGGCTGGAGATTTCAAGAGACGAGCCCTGGCATTCCTCATAATTCCTCAAAGGAAAGAGATGATCAGCATAAAACACCCATAATCCCCCAAACATTCGTTCTTTTTTTGGAGAGGGTAGAATTGGTTGACGAACCTCAGAAGATAAAACAATGAGAACGCTGGTCATTGAAATGAAAACTATTTCCAGTGCTGTCTTCGAGCCTTGTCCTGGGCTGGTGGGCTAATATTTTCAGGCTTAAGGTCTTTTTCTATTTCTTTCTCTGTTTACTATGTTTTTACTAGAGGCCCGGTGCACGAATTCGTGCACCAGTGTGATGCCTCGGCCTGGCCTTCGGGTATCAGCCGAAACTGGCTCTCTGACATCCCCAAGGGGTCCCAGATAATCAGAGTACTAAGGCCAGGCCATTGGACCCCACCGGTGCACCATTAGGTCTGGGGAAGGACATGGAATGTTGGCCAGCTGGGGAGGGACCATTCCAGGGTTCCAGGGTATGTCCAGCCCATCTCACTCAGTCCCGATCAGCAAGACCCCAGCAGGGAGATGACCTACAGTCTGAATGTATTGTCCTTGGTAGTCAATGCATGTCATAGTGAGCAGTTGAGCAACCTTCGAATATCATTTGCATATTATGCTTTGATTGGTTGAACAGATGACCAGTCGACAGGATACTTAGCATATTAGGCTTTTATTATGTAGGATTGATTTCATACAGGAAGGGAGCTAGAAACATCAATGATGAGAGAGAATCATACATTGGGTGCCTCCTGAACCCCCCCTACTGGGGATCGAGCCCACAACCAGAGCATGTGCCCTTGACCAGAATCGAACGTGGGACCTTCCAGAGTCCACAGTTCAAACCTCTATCCACTGAGCCAAACTAGCTAGGGCTCATTGGTTAATTCTTGTGTGTGCCCTGACCAGGAATTGAACCATGACCTCCGGGTTCATAGGTCATCCCTTAACCACTGAGAAACACCAGCGTGGCTCAAAATGCTTTTATTGATTTGAAAGAGAGGTCAGAATCGAACGTGGGACCTTCCAGAGTCCACAGTTCAAACCTCTATCCACTGAGCCAAACTAGCTAGGGCTCATTGGTTAATTCTTGTGTGTGCCCTGACCAGGAATTGAACCATGACCTCCGGGTTCATAGGTCATCCCTTAACCACTGAGAAACACCAGCGTGGCTCAAAATGCTTTTATTGATTTGAAAGAGAGGTAGAGAGACAGAGAGAGACAGTGAGACAAAGAGACAGAGAAAGAGAGAAAGGAGGAGGAGGAGGAGGAGGAGGAG